>NW_017306548.1:1252001-1255794 GCF_000935625.1 Nanorana parkeri
GGGGGGGAATTTGTATGAGACAAAAATGGAGGAGGATTTGGCTCAGTCAGGGAAGGTACAGAAAGTTTGAACTTTACTCTACAAGGCTTGTGTATCACATAACTGGATTTGGTCGTTTAGACCAGTGGTTCTCAACCTGTGTAACCTCAGGACCCACATTTGTCCTTGGTCATTAAGTCGCGACCCAAGTTGAACTGCAATGGAACGCACGGCATGTGGTACCTCGCGCTCCGATGCGGGCGATAGAACTGTGGGTGGGAGATGCATTCAGGATGCCATTCAAATGAATGGCAATGCAATGCACTCCCACACCATCCATATGTGCATCACCTGTAGAGGTGCCAGGAGCCAGAATGTGACATCCCTCCGGTTCAGGCACCTCTACTGGACACGCAAGGGTGCTGTAGGGAATGCACGTATGAATGGAGCTCCCTCATGGCCATAACCCCAGCCCACCCCACCTCAAGCACTCGGCACCGGGCAGCATATTTTGAATGGCTGCTCGGCGCGAGAACTGACGCAGTGTTATGCTAGGGAGAGGCAGAGGAGCCTCTCACCTAGAAAAGTGGAAGGCATGCAGCGACCCACTGAACACAGGGTCGCGACCCACCAGTTGCAAACCAAGGGTTTAGACTGTCATGAAGCATGCCTTTAGTTGTAATTTAGGTGGACTGATCCTTTAAGCTGATCACACAACAACATTATATATACAAATAATAAAAGGCAATAGGTCCCCTCTCAAACAGCCTAAAAATATTTACAGACACACAGACTTGATAATGCCATGATCATGGAGTTGCATTGATCAACGTCAAGACACGGAGAAAACTATGGTTTTCCATGTGCCCCGTTTGCACCATACAGGCATACTGCGGTGCACTGCATAAAAACACAGTTGAAAGTAAAACGGCACGTTACAATGCACAGCAGCATGTCACAACACCCTGCTGTGCACAGAGCTGAATGAAAATGTTTTTTGATACCTATTAATGAAGTTAAAGAAAACCCATTAAAAGGAGAACTATGGGGTTAAGGCTTTTCCCCATAGTTCTCCTTAGGGTAACGGGAGGACACAAACTAGTGTCCTCCCGTCACCCTAAGCTCAGTATACCGCGAGCTGCGGCTCGCGGTATCCTGAGACGCCGCAGCTGAAGCGGATCCCGACTATTATGCCGGGATCCGCCCAGCTGCGTGAGTGACAGCTGGCTCTGCCTATCTAGAGGCAGAGCCATCTGTACCCGCCCCTCCCCCATCCAATCCGCTAGTCAGCGCATGGCCACTGGTGTGAAGGGTCCCTGAACCAGACTCACATGTGGGAAGGTGATTTTCCTCAGTGCGGCCTCGTAGGATTTGACTTTTATCCTCTCCAGCAATGGTCGTGCGACAATGTTTCCATCCAGGCCTGTGAAAAGACAGCACTTTAGTACAAGAACACCACAACTATGAAATAAAATCTAAAAATAAATACAGTACCTCCAGAAATATAAGCCGTGCTGCTGTGAGCCACTGCCCGGACGTCGCGGCTGTGGTGCTGGAATGGTTTGGTGGAAACCCACTGCTTCTCCTCCTTGCCTAACTGCGCTGCCAAGTGCTGGAACTGTAAGACTGATCCCTGTGCTGTGCCCACCACCAGGCTGTCTTCTTTCTGCCAATGAAAAAAAAAACAGATATCAGCCTTGTTCAATAAAATAATCTATAGTAACCCAGAGATGAGGCATTCCAGCTAATGTGCCCAAAATCAACTCAATCCGGCACCAGGTTTGAGCAATGGTAAGGGACCAAGAAGGGTCAAACTCCTGAGAACCATTGCCAGGTAAAATATACATATATATATATATATATACATACACTATATTGCCAAAAGTATTGGGACGCCGGCCTTTACACGCACATGAACTTTAATGGCATCCCAGTCTTAGTCCGTAGGGTTCAATATTGGGTTGGCTCTCACCTTTGCAGCTATAACAGCTTCAACTCTTCTGGGAAGACGTCCACAAGGTTTAGGAGTGTGTCTATGGGAATGTTGGACCATTTGTGAGGCCAGGTACTGATGTCGGAGGAGAAGGCCGGGCTCGCAGTCTCCGCTCAAATTCATCCCAAAGGTGTTCTATCGGGTTGAGGTCAGGACTCTGTGCAGGCCAGTCAAGTTCCTCCACCCCAAACTCTCTCATCCATGTCTTTATGGACCTTGCTTTGTGCACTGGAACAGGAAGGGGCCATCCCCAAACTGTTCCCATAAAGTTGGGAGCATGAAATTGTCCACAATGTCTTGGTATGCTGATGCCTTAAGAATTTCCTTCACTGGAACTAAGGGGCCACGCCCAACCCCTGAAAAACACCCCCACACCATAATCCCCCCTCCACCAAACTTTACACTTGGCACAATGCAGTCAGGCAATTACCGTTCTCCTGGCAGCCGCCAAACGCAGACACGTCCATCGGATTGCCAGACAGAAGCGCGATTGGTCACTCCAGAGAACACGTCTCCACTTCTCTAGAGTCCAGTGGCGGCGTGCTTTACACCACTGCATCCCACGCTTTGCATTGCACTTGGTGATGTAAGGCTTGGATGCAGCTGCTCGGCCATGGAAACCCATTCCATGAAAATCTCTACACACTGTTGTTGTGCCAATCTGAAGGCCACACGAAGTTTGGAGGTCTGTAGCTATTGGCTCTGCAGACAGTTGGCGACTTCTGCACACTGTGTGCTTCAGCATGCGCTGACCTCGCTCTGTCATTTTACGTGGCCTACCACTTTGTGACTGAGTTGCTGTCGTTCCCAGTTGCTTCCACTTTATTATAATACCACTAACAGGTGACCGTGGAATATTTAGTAGCAAGGAAATTTCATGGAGCATCTGAATCCAATGATTTGGAGGGGTGTCCCAATACTTTTGGCAATATAGTGTGTTTACAAGACATGATGATGTTATGGGCCCTTAGACTGCTGGAGCCAATCTAGGAGCCAGGCAGAGTCAAGGCTTGGGTATTTCCTCTTTATTCAGTCCCTTAGGGAAAAACGAGCAGTTAACTCTTGCAGTGCGGGGGTAGCCCACTACAAGGATATACCCATCCTGCTCCTATTTTTTTTCATCACTGTGGACAAACAATTATGGTATCTATGGATTACAAGTACTGATGTAGAGAATGTCACACCACCGATTGAAGCAGTGTGGCACATGTGGCCAACTCTTCACCCAAAAGCGGTGCATTCATCTCCTCTTCCACGACAACTCACAATGCCACTGAGCAGACACAACAAGTGCTTTAAAGAAGAGGTTTTGGGTGTAGGAGTCTCAGCATAGAAATTATTAGCACAACTACAACTACTACTAGGGGCAGGGCCGGCCTTAGGGGTGTGCGAGCAGTGCGGCCGCAATGAGCATGGGGAACTAGAAGCCAGCATGTTCTCTGGTGCTGGCCCCGGCCCTCAGCAGCTACAGTCACACTCAATGGGATGTGATTAGCATGCTTACCCCGCTCTGTCATTTTACGTGACCTACCACTTCATGGCTGAGTTGCTGGTGTTCCCTGTTGCTTCCACTTTGTTATAATACCACTAACAGGTGACCGTGGAATATTTAGCAGCAAGGAAATTTCACAGAACACTCGAATCCAATGATTTGGAAGGGTGTCCCAATACTTTTGGCAATATAGTGTGTGTATATTGTCCAATCAGAGGATGCCTAGTATTCATTAATAAAAATACTAGGCATCCTCTGAACGGAGACTATACTTAGAAAGAGACACTCTATGTCCTAGCAGCTCAGGGAAGACATTCAGCAGAACAGCT
>NW_017306548.1:1255835-1268842 GCF_000935625.1 Nanorana parkeri
TCATGGAATATGAATGTGTATGTATTTCTATTTTGTTAAAGGAGAACTCCACATATCTGTTCTCTGTTAACAAGTATTATCTGTCCATTTTCTTCCTTTGTGTGCTTTGCTGGGAACAATGCAGAGCGATCTGGTCTCTCCCTGTAGGCCAGCTCGTGCCGGCATACATTTAAGCAGGGCTCATATTCTTCCATTGGGGTCACTATGTCAAGTCAAACACTAGTGCAAGGACCAGAAGTTGCTGACCATGGCTGAACTGCGGAGAATGGTGATATCTCTGCATGGTTTTGGTGAAGCTCAAAAAAGGAGGTGACCTTGATTTAATTTATCGATTATTCTTGGACATTCTTGGTAATTTATTGATTATTCTTGCATCCCCAAATATTTGTAGGAACTTTGTGGAGTTCTATTTGAACCTATTCCTGTATGAACCATCTTTTTTGTAGCAATACCTGTGCTAGTTAACAGATTGCTGGTTCCAAAGATCATCATGGACATCTTAAATCTTTCCCAACCACTGCTAAAAATCTGCCCATGCACAGTGCAGTAGAGGAGGAAGATAGCACAAAAGTGATGTGGCAAAATGTTATAATTCCCATCAATCTTATGTGAGAATCCTCCTGGATCTGACTGAAAATCATTCCACCATGTGCCTGAAATCGTTATTTACATAGGAGGTGTACATGTATGTGGACAGCTTACACATACCTGAGACACCGCTAAGCACAGGATATCGCTAGTGGCCGCAGTGTATGAGCGGATAAGTGTCCCCGTCTCTAAATCCCAGAACTGGAGCTTTCCAGAAGAATCCACGCTGATGATTTCACCGCAGGACAGAACAGCTACGCCCCATACAATACATGTTCGCTTCTGGCCAACTAGCCCACGACGGTCCATCTTTAGCACTTGCAGCAGGCGACCTGGTTTAAAAAAAGATAGCGGAATATATCACAGTGATGAGTCAAGCATCGAATGCCTTGTATGAATAAATAAATCAGTAGGATGGAGAGTGGAAATGACCAACAGCACTGCGAGGATATAGAAGTGTTCCCAAGAGAATACAGTGTGCACCACTGGTGGTGCTGTCCCCCATGCAGGTCATGTACAGCAAGGCTCAAGTTCTATCTGTACAGTTGTCTTGGGAGAATTCAGCTACTACAAAGGTTTTGTCCTCTGGCGAGTACTGGAGATATTATGTAGATTCAACATACAGACTAGGTGCATCTACAACTATGGGCTCCAGCAGACATTTTGGAGAGGACAATACTAAATGGATGCCAGTGGTCTAGGTAGACAGAACAAGGCATACGTGTAACATTCGAAGTAGTGCATGGATGCTACAAGGGTTGCGATGATCAGTCATGACTTATCAAAGTTTGTAACAGGTTCTCCCTGGCAGAGCGTAGGCAACACTGGCACATCAGCTGTTGTGGAACTACAAATCCCATGAGGCAATGCAAGACTGATAGTCACAAGCATGACTCCCAGAAGCATTATGGGATTTGTAGTTTCACTACAGTTGGATGGCCAACGTTGCCTACCCCCTGCTCTGTGGGATACCAGATTGCCCTATAGCTGGCTTTTCTACACCTTTTTACCCAGCCTAATCCAAGCCCATGGATTCAGAGGTACAGGAAGAGTAACTTCCTCTTAAAGGTGTATGTATAGCTAAAAACTTTGCATTTGTTAATTTTGGGATAGAGTAGAGAATGGTTAAAAGCCCTATACTGTTATTCTTTGCAGTCTATGTCCCGCTGTGAAGATTTCCCTTCACTTCCGGTCCTGGAGAGCTAACAGGAAACAAAACAAAATTGCTACAAAGTGAGGATAATTGCCCATTTTCGACAGTTGTCAACAGAACTTTTGTTACAGCTAGATGATTTACAGTCACCGGATTTTCTCACTTTCTGTCTTGGGGATAATAGCAGCTATGAGGGAAAAAAAAGGGCGCGCTCTGACACAGACAGCAATAATTTACAGAGGGCCCAACTCTCTCCAAAAGTAAAAAAAAGTTAAAGCAGGGGTAGGGAACCTTGGCACTCCAGCTGTGCCACAACAAGTCTCATGAGGCACTGCAATACTCAGGCATGACTCCCACAGGGAGGGGTTTGTGATGGGATTTGTGGTGTCACCATAGCTGGAGTACTGAGGTTGCTTACCCCTTCTTTAAAACATATTATAACCCTAAAAAACATTATATTGCAGCTTACTAGTCCTTAGATGTGGTGGCCACATTAGCCTTTTTTTCAGGCTTCATTTCAGCTTGTGATCCTGACAGTACCACACTTCCTGTCCCAGGGTGACAACGATCACTTAATGCACTTAATGTATCTGAAGTAGCAGAGTTGTTACACTAGGCTGCTCTCCTGATTTGGACAAAAAGACCCCCTCATCATCTCCATTACATAGGGAGAAGGTGTTTTGTACAGCTGAGAAAGTTGAAACCTCTGCTTGAAATGATCTTTGAAATGGAAGGAGCCATTTTGTACCCCAGGAAGCTCTGAAAGAAGCACCGACCACAGCGAGCATGAGCCCAACCCTAACATGTTACTAAACCAGATTAGAAAACCAAAAAGACAATATAATTGGAACCTGTGCTCCCCACCTGATGAGACGCTGAACACTTTAATCGTGTTGATGGAACCTGCCACAATATGGGAACCTGAAGGATGCCAAGCGATGCACAGAATACGCTCTGCGGGAAGAAAAAGAAGACGTTAGATTACACATCAGTCGGAATCCAGGCCCGCCATACGTTGTCATCACATCATCATCCATCTAGCAATCACCTTTCTGCCGATCCAAGCTCTTCTCAAACACAATGCGCTCTGGAGCAACGGTGAACAGCTTCACTGAGCCGTCCTCACAGCCCACCTGTAACAAGAGGAACAGCTCACTGATGGTTCTCATAGAGGAATGAATGCACAACCTAAAGAAGAACTCTGATCCAAAAAAAAACATGAGACTATTAAGTCTGGGCTGTAAACTTTAACCCCTTCATGACTGAGGCCCTTTTTTCAATTTTTGCACCCATGTTATATTCCACATTTTAGACCTGAAAATGACGTAAAACCCCCCAACATTATATATTTTCTGAATGCCAAGACCCTATAGAATAAAATGGTGGTAGTTGAAAATTTTTATGTTGCGCAATATTAGCGCAAAGGTGTATAAAGACCATGATGCATTCCTGAATTCTGTGTGCTGCTATTACACCCCATCTACTGTCCATAGGGTATTTTTTTTAAGACTACAAGGAGTTCTCTGATTGGACAAGGTGGAGAGGAAGGGAGGGTGGTGTCACAATCTCCCATCTAATTATAGAACACCTTGAAATAATTTGGGGAAAAAAAAGAGGCGTTCTTTGATTGGTGGCAGTGCTAAGCGTCTACCTGTGCTCAGTGTGCAGAGGGGAAGCTGCAGTTGGGAGATCACAGCCATCACCGTATGCAACACGGACTACTACAGTTATTTTCAGCCTCCTCAGTGGCCCTCCGGATATCAGCTAAGGGTACTTGCATGGAGCCAAGCTGGACCAATGCAAGCTTTCAAAAAAAAAAAAAAGATTACTGGAGTTCTGCTTTAAAGAGAACTTCAGAAATTAGCAAAATTAACTCTTGCAGTGGGTCTACCCCTGCACTGCAAGTGTTAACTGCTCGTTTTGGTCTATTGGCTGGAATAAGGCAGATTTATTGACCTGATCCTCTATCCCTCCAGGCTGCTAGAACGGTCTCCACAGCCTCTTCTCCCCTGGGCTCTGGCAGTCAAAGTCCCGCTGATGTCATCACGTCTAAAGCAGGTCCATTCACCTACATTAGATGTGAGGATGCCAAGGGACACTACAGCCGGAGTGGAGTGGGAGAGAGAAGCGAGTGCTGTTTGTTGCAGGACCAAGGATCAGGTGAGTATCTCTTCCGTATTCCAGCCCCTAGCCCAAATGAGCATTTAACCCTTGCAGAGTGGGGGGGTTAATTTTGTTAATAGCTGCAGTTCCTCTTTAAGATATTTTGGCTGTGATGGTCAGCGGCACCCCCAACATATTTATGCTAACCACTTTTGGGGCACCAGAACACAGTGCTGAATATATGTTTGCTGACCAGTAGGTGTACTGGAAAACGTGCACCTTGCTTTATAAAGTCAGTTATTGATTGCTGGGACACACTGGAGGTCTTCAGCTGCTTGTGTGCTGGGCTTTTAGTGTGTACTTGCACCTTTTGGAGGAGGAATTGGTTACCTCCAGGTACACCCCCCTTCCATTTACTTATATCTGTGCCTCTCCCAAGATGGGAGCTCTGGGAGATTTGAGTTAAAGACTGCACTTTACAGATGGGCCTTGACGAGCCAGTGTGGCTTCCACATAGATCTGCAAATCTACCGGGTTTTAATACAAAGTGATGAAGAAGTGCTGGCAATCGCTTTCATTTTAAAATTTAAAACCATCGGCTGTGTACCCTCCTAAATTAAAAAGGAGGGTGACAGTGTGGGACAGGATGATGAATGTCGGTATCCATTACTGCCGGCCTGATTTGCATTTTCAGCTTATATGCAGATGTTGCTGGAGTTTCAATCAAGATGAAATAACAACAGGTGATAACACACAGCACATCATAGCTGGGCAAAGTGTCAGTATGTCCAGGAAAAAGCAACCTCCCACCTACTATGCCATGCTCCCCCTGGTACTCGGTTGGGTCACCAGTCAATACCGGGTGCTTCCAGCTGGTGGAGCAAGAGACCTCTTCCCAGGATGCAGTGGTCAGGCCTGAGAGGCCAATTGCCAGACCCGAACACTATCACATGAGGACGTCATCAACCCTGTGTAGGCTTCAGGGATCGACTCCTGGCTCAAACACAATAACTGTGCTGCGGGAATGCAACGATGATGTGGTATGAGGAGGTGAGTGGGGGGTGTTCAAGAGACTTTATCACCTACACTGAGCAGGTAAATTGGCCGAGTCTCTGAATGTTTGCTGCTTTTCTTTAACCCCTTCATGACTGAGGCCCTTTTTTCATTTTTTGCACCCATGTTATATTCCACATTTTAGGCCTGAAAATGACTTAAAACCCCCCAACATTATATATTTTCTGAATGCCAAGACCCTATAGAATAAAATGGTGGTAGTTGCAAATTTTTATGTTGCGCAATATTAGCGCAACTCCTTATTAAACCCCAACATTTAGTGAAAAATTTAATTTAATGCCCCAAAACACAACAAAATACCAATTTTTTAAATGACATATAAAAGATGAGGTTACAACGAGTAAAACGATACCCAACATGCATAGGTTACAAATTGCGTGCGTCCGTGAAACGGCGAAAAACTGCAGTACCCCAAAAAGTCAATAGAGGACGCTTTAAAAGCCCCCACAGGTCATCAATTTAGAAATACCCCAAAATACTGGCCCTAGAATTATTGCTCTCACTCCGGCGTGCGCGGCAATACCCAACATGTGTAGCGCGTTCGTCGTTTTCATACGTAGGCGCACCCGACGTACACTGTACGTCGTCAGTCACGAAGGGGTTAAAAATATCTCAACCACCCATAGTGCACTGCAGCACAGCACACCTACTGTTCTACTGCAGGGATAGGAAAACTCTGGCCCTCCAGCTGTAAAACTACAAGTCCCAGGAGGCATTGCAAGACTGACAGCCACAGGCATGACTCCCAGAGACAGAAGAATGATGAAAATTGTAGTTTTACACCAGCTGGAGGGCAGGAGCTTGCCTACCCCTGTTCTACCTTATATATGGCTCCTGCAGAGGATTATGGGTACGGGTATGTACTAAGAGGGTGAAGGGCCGGAACTTACGGCAAGCTGAGATCCACACGGACTCGGCGTGATGCTCCATATGGGGCCTCCAAACGCATTCAGAGAATATTTGACGCACAGCCTCTCCAGGTCGTATTCGGTGATCTCTCCGTTCAGACCTGCAGAGAAGAGTCGGTCTCGGGCCACCCAGCATATAGACTCTGTGGATCTCTTCTCGTCGCCGGGAATGATCTGTGTGGCAGAGAACGCAAAACGGGACATAAGTGCAAAGATCACAACGATGTTTAATTAATGAGAACATCGAAACACCTAATGCAACGTGTTTGATAAGAACCCGAAGAGTAAATAATTGGGTTCATTTATAACAGTTAGTCTCTAGATGGCGCTGATGAGTATAGAAGCCACATACATGGACCCCAATATGTTGTCTGCCACAATGTATCAGACGTGTGCACGCTTTCTCATATACAGGAAGAAACTAATTATGGTACCCAAAGAAGCCAGCCAATCAGAATCCATCTTGTACTTGTCTGGTGTTAGGGTTAGTGATTGGAGCCCAACTCGGGCCAAAACTTGTCATTTAGATTTGGATACAGTGGAGAAGGGCTACAGGCTTTATCAGGTTGTTCTTGCCATTTGTGCCCCTATTAGGGAAATTTCCACTCACTTCCTGTCAGGACAGGAAGGGCACATTATACACTACTAATCCCATCATGACGAACACAGGCAGACATATTTAAAGGAGAACTATGAGGTGAGTGATTTCCACTCACCTCATAGTTAGAGCCGACCTGTGACAAAGAAGCGGTCACAGGTCGGCTCTATTGATCGGGAAGTCAGCAGAAACATGCCGCCGATCGGCTCACTTTCTGATCGCCTCACTGCAGTGAACGGTGACTGTCAGTCACCACTCCCCACAGGGATTCCCCCCACCGATCCTCCTGCGCTGACTGGAGGAACGAACGGGGGAGGGAACCACTGGCTCTGCCTCTATATAGGCAGAGCCAGCTGTCACTTATGCAGCTGGGTGAATCCAGACAGTATTGTCGGGATCTGTCCCGGCTGCGGCGTCTCAGTATATAGTGAGCAATAGCCCACAATATATTGAGCTTTGGGTCACGGGAGGAGGTTCCTATATGTCCTTCCGTGACCCTAAAGAGAACTATGGGGAAAAACACTTACCCCATAGTTCTCTTTTAAAGTCCAGCCTAGGTGACAGCCATGACACGGTGAAGAAATGAGTGTAGCCGCCTTAGGGCATAAAGCGTTATTCACAGCCAGTTCATCTGACAGGTAAGCGGAAATATTTTACATTTTGGGTTTAGATACACAGTAAATATCGTTTATAAAACGTACCGTTTCCTGGTAGTAGTTGGCAGAAAAGTTGTACACTTCCACAGACCCGTCATTGCGAGCCACGGCGAGCTTGTCTGTCTGTTCCGAGTATGAAATGCATCGCACACCGGAGGGAATGTAATCGAAGAACCGCACGCGGTGAACCATGAACTCCCCCATTCCCTGGGGGGGGGGGAAAAAAATAATCATATATAAATGAACGAATGAACATTTTGCGCTCCCCCAATTCTGTATCTGAGATGTCATGACTGAAAGTGTTGTCCATGGCATCGATGTCTGCCACCGATGGGGGCTGATCTCAGTGCTGGACATACAGTGTATATAAGACATGATGATGTTACAGGTCCTTAGACTGCTGGAGCCAATCTAGGAGCCAGGCAGGGTCAAGGATTGTGTGAGTATTTCCCCTTTATTCAGTCCCCTAGAGAAAACTGAGCAGTTAACCCTTGCAGTGTGGTGGGGGGTAGCCCACTACAAGGATATACCCATCCTGCTCCTATTTTTTTCATCACTGTGGACAAAAATTTGTGGTATCTATGGATTACAAGCACTGCGTAGAGAATGTCACACCACCGATTGAAGCCGTATGGCACATGTGGCCAACTCTTCACCCAAAAGCGGTGCATTCATCTCCTCTTCCACGACAACTCACAATGCCACTGAGCAGACACAACAAGTGCTTTAAAGAAGAGGTTTTGGGAGCAGGAGTCTCAGCATAGAAATTTTCAGCTCAACTACTACTAGGGGTGACTTTTGATCAACCGAAAAAACACATTTATTGGGGAGGAGGACAAGTTCTCTTTAAAGGCACAATCTGGTTAAACATAAAAGCTGGAACTGGTTCAGGGCACAGGGCCTGGTGTTCATCCTTTGCATCGGTCTACCCCACCAGCTAAACCCCTTTCATTGCTGGTGTCCTTATTTTCTAGAGAACCCCGAGCATGGGGAACTGGAAGCCAGCGTGTTCTCTGGTGCTGGCTCCGCCCTCAGCAGCTACAGCCACACTCAATGGGATGTGATTAGCATGCGCTTACCCCGCTCTGTCATTTTACGTGACCTACCACTTCATGGCTGAGTTGCTGTTGCTCCCACTTTGTTATAATACCGCTAACAGGTGACCGCGGAATATTTAGTAGCAAGGAAATTTCAAAGAACACCTGAATACAATGATTTGGAGAGTGTCCAAATACTTTTGCCAATAAAGTGTATCTGCCCCAGATGGGGGCTGATCTCATTAATGGGTATGTGCCACCGTTAGAGGCTGATCTCAGTGCTGGTTAGGGCTGCAACAACTAATCGACATAATCGATTATAATCGATTAATCATGTCTGCCGCACATGGAGGCTAATCTCGGTGCTGGTCATGTCTGCCGCACATGGAGGCTAATCTCGGCGCTGGTCATGCCTGCCGCACATGGAGGCCGAACTCGGCGCTGGGCATGCCTCATTTTTTAAACTTTATTTTATAGTTTATCCGATTAACCGATTAATCGAACTTAATAATCGGCTAACTAATCGATTTTGAAAATAATCGTTAGCTGCAGCTCTAGTGCTGGTCATGTCTGCCGCACATGGAGGCTAATCTCGGCGCTGGTCATGCCTGCCGCACATGGAGGCCGAACTCGGCGCTGGGCAGGCCTGCCGCACATGGAGGCCGAACTCGGCGCTGGGCAGGCCTGCCGCACATGGAGGCCGAACTCGGCGCTGGGCAGGCCTGCCGCACATGGAGGCCGAACTCGGCGCTGGGCAGGCCTGCCGCACATGGAGGCCGAACTCGGCGCTGGGCAGGCCTGCCGCACATGGAGGCCGAACTCGGCGCTGGGCAGGCCTGCCGCACATGGAGGCCGAACTCGGCGCTGGGCAGGCCTGCCGCACATGGAGGCCGAACTCGGCGCTGGGCAGGCCTGCCGCACATGGAGGCCGAACTCGGCGCTGGGCAGGCCTGCCGCACATGGAGGCCGAACTCGGCGCTGGGCAGGCCTGCCGCACATGGAGGCCGAACTCGGCGCTGGGCAGGCCTGCCGCACATGGAGGCCGAACTCGGCGCTGGGCAGGCCTGCCGCACATGGAGGCCGAACTCGGCGCTGGGCAGGCCTGCCGCACATGGAGGCCGAACTCGGCGCTGGGCAGGCCTGCCGCACATGGAGGCCGAACTCGGCGCTGGGCAGGCCTGCCGCACATGGAGGCCGAACTCGGCGCTGGGCAGGCCTGCCGCACATGGAGGCCGAACTCGGCGCTGGGCAGGCCTGCCGCACATGGAGGCCGAACTCGGCGCTGGGCAGGCCTGCCGCACATGGAGGCCGAACTCGGCGCTGGGCAGGCCTGCCGCACATGGAGGCCGAACTCGGCGCTGGGCAGGCCTGCCGCACATGGAGGCCGAACTCGGCGCTGGGCAGGCCTGCCGCACATGGAGGCCGAACTCGGCGCTGGGCAGGCCTGCCGCACATGGAGGCCGAACTCGGCGCTGGGCAGGCCTGCCGCACATGGAGGCCGAACTCGGCGCTGGGCAGGCCTGCCGCACATGGAGGCCGAACTCGGCGCTGGGCAGGCCTGCCGCACATGGAGGCCGAACTCGGCGCTGGGCAGGCCTGCCGCACATGGAGGCCGAACTCGGCGCTGGGCAGGCCTGCCGCACATGGAGGCCGAACTCGGCGCTGGGCAGGCCTGCCGCACATGGAGGCCGAACTCGGCGCTGGGCAGGCCTGCCGCACATGGAGGCCGAACTCGGCGCTGGGCAGGCCTGCCGCACATGGAGGCCGAACTCGGCGCTGGGCAGGCCTGCCGCACATGGAGGCCGAACTCGGCGCTGGGCAGGCCTGCCGCACATGGAGGCCGAACTCGGCGCTGGGCAGGCCTGCCGCACATGGAGGCCGAACTCGGCGCTGGGCAGGCCTGCCGCACATGGAGGCCGAACTCGGCGCTGGGCAGGCCTGCCGCACATGGAGGCCGAACTCGGCGCTGGGCAGGCCTGCCGCACATGGAGGCCGAACTCGGCGCTGGGCAGGCCTGCCGCACATGGAGGCCGAACTCGGCGCTGGGCAGGCCTGCCGCACATGGAGGCCGAACTCGGCGCTGGGCAGGCCTGCCGCACATGGAGGCCGAACTCGGCGCTGGGCAGGCCTGCCGCACATGGAGGCCGAACTCGGCGCTGGGCAGGCCTGCCGCACATGGAGGCCGAACTCGGCGCTGGGCAGGCCTGCCGCACATGGAGGCCGAACTCGGCGCTGGGCAGGCCTGCCGCACATGGAGGCCGAACTCGGCGCTGGGCAGGCCTGCCGCACATGGAGGCCGAACTCGGCGCTGGGCAGGCCTGCCGCACATGGAGGCCGAACTCGGCGCTGGGCAGGCCTGCCGCACATGGAGGCCGAACTCGGCGCTGGGCAGGCCTGCCGCACATGGAGGCCGAACTCGGCGCTGGGCAGGCCTGCCGCACATGGAGGCCGAACTCGGCGCTGGGCAGGCCTGCCGCACATGGAGGCCGAACTCGGCGCTGGGCAGGCCTGCCGCACATGGAGGCCGAACTCGGCGCTGGGCAGGCCTGCCGCACATGGAGGCCGAACTCGGCGCTGGGCAGGCCTGCCGCACATGGAGGCCGAACTCGGCGCTGGGCAGGCCTGCCGCACATGGAGGCCGAACTCGGCGCTGGGCAGGCCTGCCGCACATGGAGGCCGAACTCGGCGCTGGGCAGGCCTGCCGCACATGGAGGCCGAACTCGGCGCTGGGCAGGCCTGCCGCACATGGAGGCCGAACTCGGCGCTGGGCAGGCCTGCCGCACATGGAGGCCGAACTCGGCGCTGGGCAGGCCTGCCGCACATGGAGGCCGAACTCGGCGCTGGGCAGGCCTGCCGCACATGGAGGCCGAACTCGGCGCTGGGCAGGCCTGCCGCACATGGAGGCCGAACTCGGCGCTGGGCAGGCCTGCCGCACATGGAGGCCGAACTCGGCGCTGGGCAGGCCTGCCGCACATGGAGGCCGAACTCGGCGCTGGGCAGGCCTGCCGCACATGGAGGCCGAACTCGGCGCTGGGCAGGCCTGCCGCACATGGAGGCCGAACTCGGCGCTGGGCAGGCCTGCCGCACATGGAGGCCGAACTCGGCGCTGGGCATGCCTGCCGCACATGGAGGCCGATCTCTGTGCAATCAGTGATCGGTACACACAATGCAGTCTGCCCTCAGTGCCCGGCGGCCCCGGTTCACCCCCTCTCTCAGTTCACTCACCGGCTCTCACGTTGCTCCTCTATTCTCACGAACTGAGTGGTGGTCATGGGGGGAGGGTAAGGTCTGTGTTAGGGACATAGGACAAGTTTTGATAAATCCCCCCCCCTATGTATGTAGCCAGCTTGGCCTTGCAGCATGGAGTAAGTACATCTTTGGCTACTGGGAGACGTGACTACGTGTGTACAATATCATTAGCACAGTCGGCACATTGATTTCAAGGAAGCGGCAAAAAGCAATGAAATCTCGAAGTATCAGGGGAATAAAATGCACCTAAAAGGCAAATAATCCCAGGACATGAATATCCGTCTACAATGTCATGTCCCTGCCACAGCCATACACAGCCTGTCCATCTGCCAGTGTCCTGGGAGGGAATCCATGCACGGAATGTTCCTCTTGGCGTTGGATTTTGATCAGTTTGGTAACTATAGACACTCTTATATTCTTTTCATAGAATCATTTTAACTTTTTAGGTAACCAGTATTACAGTAGCATGGAGTTTGTATGTTTCATCTGTGTTGTTGGTTTCCTCCAGGTGCCCTGGTTTCTTCCTCAACACAACATACCATAGTGGTGGGGTAACTGGAGCCTGACCGACAGAGGTCCTAACGTGTGTGACTGTAATGGGGTCATTATGGAAACTTTCCATGTGATCAGTTCTATGTAACGTGTTGTGCAAGGACACAGTGTAAATGGGGGAATTGGGTCTCTGAGGAATCATAGTTATGGCTGCCCGATGGAACACATGACTGTTATCCCTGAGTCTGCTTCTCATTGCCTTACAGAGATGCTGAGGGGCAGCCGGGGGAGTGGATGCTAATGGAGCTCCAGGGGGAGATCGAAGCCCGAAAAGACGATGGAGTGGCTGGAAAACTGATGGGTGACCTGCATTTCACTAAGGAGGTGAGCTGGGCGCCTTCTGTGCGTTTTCTGTCATTTTACACAATGGAATACTTCTAGAATATTTCAAGGAGTGCATTAGAAAAAGAGGTTTCCATTAGGAATGCACCGATGTATCGGCCGCCGCAACATATCGGCCGAAAATGGCACTTTTGGCTAAATGCCGAAAGTGCCATTTTCTGGCCGATACATCGGCGCATCCCTGCTTGGCGCTGCTCTGTGTCCCAGGAGGGAGGAGAGAAAGTGTCACAAGCGCTGCAGGAGGAGAGCGCTGCCTCCTATCACAGTCCGGCAGAGCGGTGTGTGGGCGGAGACAGCGCTGTCACAGGAGGCTGAGCTCTCCTGCACCGGCCCGCCCAGCCTCCTGTGACAGCGCGTCAGAGAGGAGAGCCAATGCAAACACTCAGTGATAGCTGAGTGTCTGTACATAATTGAGGACATAGTAGGTTTACTATATCCCCAATTACGAATGAATGGGAGAGATCTACATCACCTCGTGTTCATTCATAGTTGTGGTTATAGTAATCATACTCTGTCCTCATGTTATGAATGAACAGGAACACTCAGTATGCAGGATTCCTGTTCATTTATAACAGGGGACACAGAAAAAGAGATTGAGGAAAATCTCTTTTTCTATTTTAAAAGGAAAATATCAGGGGTCTAGACCCCCAATATTTCCCCGAAGCCCCTAAAAGTAAAGTAAAAAATAAAGGGGGGGAGGTGCAGGGTACAGTTCCAGTGGTTGTTTATATAATGGGGGGGGGGGGG
>NW_017306548.1:1269001-1299393 GCF_000935625.1 Nanorana parkeri
TAATAAATATAAAAAAAATTAAAAAGTTTATAAAAAATAAAATATTTGAAAAAAATGTAAATAAAAAACATTTTCGGTTTCGGCCTGACAATTTTTTTATTTCAGTTTCGTTTTGGTTTTGAAATTTCCATTTCGGTGCACCTCTAGTTTCCTTTCCATACCTATCTGTAGAGATCTGTGACTCTCATCGCCCACCCAGCTTTATTCTCTTTTCCATCCTCTCCTCGCTTGTCTGCAGCTTTCAGGATGAAGCTTCTATAATGTCAGATATGTTATGCAGCATCCGAACGCCTAATCTTACAGCTGGAATCCCGCAGCTACAGAAAGGCCTGGCGTGGACTTCGTACTGGTGTCCACCCAGCGCTGGAGGGGATTTGTTCCTTATAGACCACAGTACAGGGGGGGAAAAATAGTATATATGTATGTATCAGTACTGGACTGGGGAGAATAGCAGAATGAATATGTATTGACCGATGAAGCATTGGTGGGTAGTTTTTCGCTCATACAATACTTGCGCGGTGTATGATAATATTATTCTGATGAGAAGCTGCTTCACATATAGGAAAAAAGACGCTATTCACTTGCAGAGACTTCAATTGTTACTGAGTTGTAATACGCAGTTTTACCACCAGGTGTCACCCATAACCTACTTCCATACCGCCACTGCCTGTATAACTGCAATGAGCAATTCTGACATGTTTCAGGCTTCAAAATCTGATTTCTAGAAGTTATTTTGATGTGTGAAACGAAATTTTTCTGTAAAGTCAGTTTTTGTGTCTTTTAGCATTCTCAACGTGAAATGGCTTTGCTCTGACTTTTGCTGAGCCCACAGTGTTTGAATGGGATTTCACCTCTGCCTTGTAACGCATGCTTTACCTCTCTGTGGACCTTTCAGCCTCCCTAGCATGGACTATAATATGGTTTCACCTGATCTGTGTACCAGTCCCCAGTGCTATGCCTGTGCTAAGTCTAGGGCGCACTTGCCGTGTCTTCTTCACTTGATATTTAAGGTTAAAAAAAAGAGGACCTGTAGTCTGGAAGCTGTGCCCAAAAAAAGAGGACCTGTAGTCTGGAAGCTGTGCCCAAAAAAAGAGGACCTGTAGTCTGGAAGCTGTGCCCCAAAAAAGAGGACCTGTAGTTTGGAAGCTGTGTAGGCAGGGCGCAAAGGATAGTTGTAGGGATGTTCAGATACCGATACTAGTATCGGGACCGATACCGGGCATTTTCACAAGTACTTGTGAAAATGCAACGATTCTTAAGGCAGATACTGGTACATTTTTTAAAACGCAGCAGCTGCTGAGTACCTGCGCTTGTGGGGACCTCAGCAGCTTGCTGGTGACCTGCAAGTAGCTGTCCATGGCAGTGCCTGCCTGGTTCTTTATCTCCTCCTCCTTCCCGGCGCAGGCACAGCCATGGACAGCCTCACAGGCAGAATACATGTCACCAAAGCAGAATACTAGTCTGCCTTGGGGACATGTGTTCTGCTTTGGGGACATGTATTCAGTTCTGGTGACATCTGTATTTAGCCCTGGTGAGAAACTTCCCTAAAATCATCAGTCTGTGTTGTTTTAGAAAAAATGGATGGAGGGATATCACCTGCACACCAATCAAAGGATTTCAGCAAAAGTCCATCTTAATGACAAATGCCATTCAAAATACGAGCACCCACCTGTATATACAGGACATCTATTGATAATTTGTCCCTTTAAGAAAAAGTATCGGTAATTGGTATCGGCAAGTACCTGAGGGAAAGTAGATAGATAGTTGATAGTATTGCCCAAGGGCTCCCTGTAGCTGATCATTTACCAGTTACCCCTTATCATGCCTTGTTCTGCACTGCGTCCCTGTGGGGGGCTGCCTTGGCAGAGGCAGGGCTTTGCTTCCTCTTGTCAGAGCTACCCCATTGATAACTGGTGATCTCATGACTGGGGGGGGGTAATGATTAGGAAGCAGCAAGAAGGGTTGAGGAAGCTTAGATCCATGGGATTAATGAAGCGGGGAGATCTCTGCATTGCAGGTCTTCAGACACAGCTTCCGCTCCAGCAAGAACTGTGAGCAGCACAGGAGTGACATTAATTATAACTTCAGATCTGGTGAGATGAGCAGTCAGGGTCAGCAGTGTCTTAGATGATCTCACACTGCAGCTATACTGCTATAAGGTTTCAGGCCCAGGAAGAGCCCTGCTATGAGTCTGGAGGCCCAGGAAGAGCCCTGCTATGAGTCTGGAGGCCCAAGTTCCATTTAACATTTGTTGCTGTTATTGTTGATTTGGTTTAAATCCCTGATTGAGATGCATATTGCTAGAACTAATTGCGACTTTGTGTACTTGTCACCAGGGTGTCCCCCTTCTGATTATTGGCCATCACATCCTCTATGGGAAGACCGCACGTTTAGAGAAACCCTTTGCTGTCCTCGTGAAGAGTAGCATTGTCTCCCAGGAGGCAGCTGAACACGCTTACGTGGAGACCAAGTACACGGTGACCGCACTTATTAAGAAAAAGATAATTTTTAAGACCAGGCCAAAGCCGATCATCACCAACGTTCCCAAGAAGGTGTGATACAATGGTTCTTATAGACCGCTGGACCTTTCTTGCAGAACCAGCCAAACCTGATCGGATCACAACGTCTGATGTCACATATTCAGAATCTGCATTTTATTTGCGGTGTCTGCTTGCATTTCTCCATGATTTTGTGAGACCGTTAGGCAGTGTTCATATAGTCAGCGTATATGAAAGATTATCTGGCCCATGTCTGCTCATCCTGCGTCCCATTCACACGTCTGGCCAGGAGTTCACCGTAATTAAGTCCAGTGGTTTGGTTTGGTAATGCCTGGAGCAGACCAACATGAAGTCCATTATACATGTGAGATTCGGTGTTTGGGGGACACTGGGTTAGAGATGGAAACAACGAACGTAACTATTCCTCTATTTTTGTATATTGTATTTTTTTGCTGTTTTGATTTCGGTAAATATGTCTAAAATTTGCTTTTTTTTTATTTATATAAAGAACAATATTACACATGTCAGCTGTCATTCACAGCGTTCCCTGTATTCCATAGAGGCAGATGCAGCTGAAGATGAACTTCTGTATACAGTTATAACTACCGTCTTGGGCCGCATTGACACTACGCGCATTTAAAATGGTTTTCTAAACACCTATAAATGCATTCAATTATTTCCGATGGATCTGTTCACACCTTGTGTTTAGATGCTTTTCGCTGCGTTTAGAACAATTTAAAGTGATGTGCGTCCAGGAATTAATTTGAACTTCGAAATGCATGTAAATGCAAGATGTATTTATTTGCAGAAATCTCATTGGCTACCCCAGTGGACAAAGGACAGACGCATCTAAACGCATGTGTGTAAATGTGTGTCATTTTAAGCTTGAAGAAGCATAAAAAAGAAACTAGATTGACAGATTTTGATTACAGAAATCAAAAACCAAAAGTGGCCAGTGTGAATGAAACCTTCCAGGCTAATGAGGACTGTCCTAGGTCCGGTTCACTGTTGTTTACAGATCATGGCTTCATTGATGTTCAATACTACACACAGCGCTCTCCTTCCAGTGCTGCGGCTGAGAGGTCCGGCTCTCACACAGTGACAGGATCCTGACATTCCTCCTCCTTCTGTCCACATGGACAAGGTGAGATCCTGTCCGTTACCTGCCCCTCCTCTTCCTTTGTCCAGTCACACAACACCTTGCATTATGTTGCCAACATACAAGCTGTTTTGTGAATGGATGAGGAGAGAGGAAACAGAGTGTGAACAACCGGATCCCTTCACCGCATGAGAGCTGGACCTCAGTCGCAGGGCCAGGAGGAGAGTGACTGCTGGGGGGCAAGGGGCAAGGTCAGGATTTATTTTTATTCCTTGCCCTCTAGACTAGCAATGAACATTTCCTATGTGAGGGGCAGCAAATGAATAGCAGAGTCTGAATGGAGATCAACTTCAAGTCTTCATTATTCTGGGCTGCTTGAATACATCTTTTGGGATGAGATTGAGGGCCCAGTTGCACCATCAAGAGTGCATTCAGCCTCTGGAACACAACCCGGCCGACTCACTTTGTTTTTGGGGCGTGGCTGTGCGTTGAAATCAATGGCACCGCAGCCACACACCCCGCCCGTCCTGCGATCTCTGGCACCCAAACACATGGCATTCCAGTCCAGTACGATCTGCAAAAAATAGTGCATGCAGCACGTGTTTGAGTGCCGGCGATCGCACCGCGGGTGGGGGGGCGTGGCTGCGGTGCCATTGATTTCAATGCACAGCCCCTCCCCCTCTCGCCCCAAATCAAAGTGAGCTGGCCGGGTTGCGTTCCAGAGGCCGAATGCACTCTTGATGGTGTGACAGGGCCCTGTAGGGGAGCACCTCAGCTAGGGATACTTTTATAGTTTGGGGTCATTTATAAAAAGAAAATGGAGCTCCGAGCTCGGCTTTAACCACCTTCCGTCCATGGCCGGAACGGCCGGACGGACGTCTGCTAGGAGCGGGAGGGCGTCTTAAGACGTCCTGCCCCTCCCCCCCTCTCGTGTCCGGCATAAAAATGTTTTAAAGTCCCCCCCACATAAACATGCGTCGGGTGCGCCTATGTACGAAAACGACGATTGCTCCTATTATGCAGCACATGTTACATATCGCCGCAAACGTCGGAGTGAGAGCAATAATTCTAGGGCCATCAATCACTGATGACACTAAACTGATGAGCGGTAAAAACGTTTAAAGTGTCGCCTATGGCCAATTTTGGTTGCGGTCGTTTTCTGCGATTTCGCGGGCGCGCGCAATTTTAAAGGTTGACATGTTTAGTGTCTATTTACCCGACGTGACCCCGTCTTTTATATTTTACCAAAAAATTGGGGTGAAAATAAATGTTTCATAACATTTTATTGGGAAACATGTTTTTTTTCAAAATTTAGGGTACTTTTTTTGTTATATAATAAAAAATAAACCCCCAGTGGTGATTAAATACCACCAAAAGAAAGCCCTATCTGTCCCCAAAAAATGGTATAAAATTAATTTCAGTAAAGCGTTGCATGACAGAATAAACATCAGTCAAAGTATCGCAGCGCTGAACACTGAAAAATGGCCTGGTCAGGAAGGGGGTGAAACACCATGGTCTTCAAGTGGTTAAGAAAACAAAGAGTACAAATGACAAGCCCCAAAAATCTTTTTCCATGCAAGGAAATGATGAAAGCAAAACGCCAAACCTGTTGGATCTGTATCGGTCTCTTTTTATTTTAGGAACATCTTGAAAAAAATCTTCGAACGCATATCACAAAATAAATAAACATTTGTAAATAGTAAAAACTGTACAAAATGAAGACCGCATGAAGAACATCCAGGCCGGGGACTGGCTCATATCATGCTCCATGCAGAGGCCATGCTCACACCCTGCATTGTAACACATAGCCGTGCCGAGTATCGCTCACGGATCAAACCTGAGCAAAGGAAGGCGGTAGCATTGTACACAGCCACCAATCAGGTGCCTTGTATTGTTAAGGGCCGATTTTTGAGCACATCTGCTTTGGGGCCGACATAGAGTTGTCTTGCTTTAAGGCCTCGTTCACACCAGATGCAGTGCGTTCCGGCCCGATTCTGGCCAGAACCCACTGCCTCGCATTGCGGCCGGCTCACTTTTTTGTGGGGCAGGAGGGGGTGTGGCGGTCCATAGAAGTGAATGGCACCGTAGCCACGCCCTCCGGCCGCAATGGCATCTGGACCCACAGTAATCCCCTCCCTGACTTGGTGAATAGAGTGGAAGCGGTTTGTTACCTTTGATGTCAGGTATGATGAAGAGGACATTGATGAGAGCAGGCGTAGGCAACCTCGGCACCCCAGTTGTTGTGGAACTACAGGTCCCATAAGGCTTTGCAAGACTGACAGTTACAGGCATGACTCCCAGAGGCATGATGGGATTTGTAATTTCAGGAGTGCCGGGGTTGTCTACCGCTGCTTTAGAGCTTCCATTTGCAAGTTCTCTAGATAACAATGCGGTTTGTAGTCTCCTGATGGTTGTTAGTGATGTTGCATCATATATGGCTGCTCCTTGTATCCTAATAACTGTCCCACCAATCACTGGAGGCTGATGGATGTCTCTGTGTGTGAAGATGTATTCATAGAAGGGCTGTGCAATTCTGGTGTGACAGATTCTATTGTTCTGCATGACATGAACACTCGACACCTGCGTATAAAAGAGCACCTTATCCTTCAATCCTAACTTACATAAATGTTAATTTGCAGAATTGTGCAATCCATCACGGATAATTGGATTCATCAATTTAACAGAACGCCAATTCCCAAAAGCAGCCTGAGCGGAGCAGGGATGGGATGTGAGGACAGGATGGATGCGTCATAACCCTGAGCATTGTTCTCCTGCGTTGCTACATTTTGCAGAATTGTTTCATTCATGACATGCAATTTATTCCACACACTCAGACGACGGGGCGGTTTCCTGTTCACACCTCACAAGCGCTTCGTATGGCCGAGTTTATTTTTATTGTATAACATATATTTTATTTTTAAAGAATCTGAACACTGGAGGATGGAGATTTCGGGCTCGTTCACATGCAATCGATGCGCATTGAAACACGCTGACGCAGGCCGCATCAAGGGTCAGAATACTAAGGTTCTGTATTTTATTAGAGGCATGGAAGAATGTTACCTTGACGTAGGTTTTGTCAGCATGTCGGCGTTTTTCTGCAACACTCTTGTGTGGTGTCATTGGGGCGTGTAGGGATCAATGGCTTTGTCAGTGCCCTTGTGCTGATCTACGCAGATCTATGCACAGGATGTGAACGAGACCTTACAATTGCTCCATCCCTGGGCCTGCATGGTAGAGGTAGTCACTGTGGACCATGTGAATGGCCACATATGACCAAAGCTGTTTCTAAGCAGATCAAGGGGTCCAGTCTTAAAGGACCAGTCCATTACAACGGATGGAGAGTGTAACCACCGGACATTCTATACATCGGGGACTCTGCTGATGATGAGATGTCTGTGCTTAGTTCCTGAATCTGCTCACTGGCTGTGGCCATTATGAGGGGCTCCCACTCTCCCTGTTGGACTTTTTCTTTATTTGATATTATGGGGATTGTGACAGGAACAGCCGGAATGCGGAAACACCCCAAAATCACAAGTGGACAGAAGTGTTTGGGAATGATGGCAGGAGATCATACGCAGTATAAGACATACATGCCAGAGGCTCACACAGCCTGCAGGAGGCTAACCTCCTGTGGACCGATCCTTTAACACAGGGGTAGCCAAACTCCGGCCCTCCAGCTGTGGTGGAACTACAAATCCCATGAGGCATTGCAAGATTCTCACAGCCATGATTCCCAGAGAGAGATGCATCATGGGATTTGTAGTTTCACCAAAGCTGGATGTTGGCTACCCCTGCTTTAACATGTTGCCTTCATTTGGAGAAAAGGTTTCTATGGTGCAACCATGTCCCTCTTCCCCGATTCTGCTCTGCCACCAAGGTTTCTGCTTACTTGGTCCTCTTATATGACCGGGGACAGCGAATGGGTGTGGCTTAGCTCCAGGGATGGGGCATAGCCAAAAATGTGGGAAATCCCACCCTCCTAGGTTGGTAGGACCCCTGTCAGGTCTTCCGCTGGGAACATTCACCCTCCATTTATTCTGGTCACCACTGGGACAGAAAGTGATGGGAAATCCATAATTCACACAATTGTCACTGGCACAGGAAGTGAGGGAAATATTCCCACGGGGGACCCCTGATCTACAGACATCTGCCTGAAACTGTTCCGTGGGCTGAACCGAACAGATCCCTCCATCACCGCGTACAAACATTGATCGGTCCTCATTGTATTCTGACAGCTGCCGGCTCCGTTCGTTCAAAGGTTTTCCGACCGGCTCCCTGGATCTGGAAAGCGCGCCGACAGCAGAATTTCAACCGGTTCCTGAAGAGCCGGCCGAGATTCGCACAGTGTGTGGCCGGCGTGAGAGCAGATTTCTTCTCACTTCCTATTGTGTCTCTGGGAGAGGAAGTGAAGGGAAATCCTCCCAATAGGAGCGAGGCGGCAGTAAAATAACAGGCAGGGGGTGTAAACCATTCCCTTCTCTATCCAATAATTGCTTTAGATATTATTCAAACAAAGTAAAACTGCAAAAAGATGAAATCTAATCTCTGCCCATCCGTCATCCGAAGCCCTGAGCCAATCCTTCCTCTCCTGGCAGCGTGAGATGGTCCAGCCAATGCATACTGAGCTGCTGCTGGGGACTGTCAGGAATCACTCGTGTGCTTAGCAGAAGTCTCAACTCTCAGGAATGAACACAGAAGCACCATTGTTTTGCTTGAGCTGCCTGCCCTCTAACATGCAGGAAAATCATAAACAAGGAAGTTGCAGTGAGTGATAACATGAAAACTAGAATCCTTCAGAAATTGGCACCTTTATCTTTCAAACAGAACCCGCCAGGATAGAAATACAAGACCTGCCCTTGCTGACTAGTGTTTGGAGGTGCAGGCTACGGGGCTGCTATCCTTACCGATGCTTCACCATCCACCCCCCAGTCACATACCCGAAACAAGGTGTTCAGGGATTGAGGAAGCAGGGCTAAGGATGACAGCACTGACTAAGTAAGCAGCAAAGTCGGGATAAGGATGACAGCACTGACTAAGCAGCAAAGTCGGGATAAGGATGACAGCACTGACTAAGCAGCAAAGTCGGGATAAGGAGGATAGCACTGACTAAGCAGGGATAAGGAGGATAGCACTGACTAAGTAAGCAGCAAAGTCGGGATAAGGATGACAGCACTGACTAAGTAAGCAGCAAAGTCGGGATAAGGAGGACAGCACTGACTAAGTAAGCAGCAAAGTAGGGATAAGGATGACAGCACTGACTAAGTAAGCAGCAAAGTCGGGATAAGGATGACAGCACTGACTAAGTAAGCAGCAAAGTCGGGATAAGGAGGATAGCACTGACTAAGTAAGCAGCAAAGTCGGGATAAGGATGACAGCACTGACTAAGTAAGCAGCAAAGTCGGGATAAGGATGACAGCACTGACTAAGCAGGGATAAGGAGGATAGCACTGACTAAGCAGGGATAAGGAGGATAGCACTGACTAAGTAAGCAACAAGAGGAGAGGGGAATGTGTATGGACAGTGAGAGGGGTGTTTGTATGGACGGTATGCGGGGTGCAGCAATGCAGGAAGTAGAGGAGAGGGGGATTTGTATGGACGGTATGCGGGGTGCAGCAATGCAGGAAGTAGAGGAGAGGGGGATTTGTATGGATGGTATGCGGGGTGCAGCAATGCAGGAAGTAGAGGAGAGGGGGATTTGTATGGATGGTATGCGGGGTGCAGCAATACAGAAGTTTAGGACGATCCCAGCAGAAGATGACTTCAGATTTCCACCAACATTTTGGCACACACCAGGGTAAGCGCAGCCAAATCTGGTGCACCACCACACAACAAACTGGTACGCCACTTTTACTAATTTGTTGCTGGAGCCACTAATAGAAATATATTTGGCATATAGAAATTGGTGTGCGCCAATCAGGCCTGGACAAACCCCAGGAGCCAGGTCGCCAATGCTCCATAAAACTGCTCTATAACTTTGGAGGTTTTCCTTAGTTGTTGTCAGTAGAGCCGGCTCCTAGATACAATCCTGCCGGAATCTCCTGAATTCCATATTAATTTGTCCACCGCCGGTGTCAATCTTTCTTAATCCCGCGTCTTATTGATGCTTTTCTGCACCCCGTGCTGAGGACAAATCCACCGGCGCCAACATACCAGCGTACATATTCCTGTCCAGACAGGTTTCCTTTAACTACCAAAAGGTTTAAAGCCCCCAGCCATTGTTTTCAGTTCTGCATAGAGTGGGCATGAGTTACAATTTCTGTCAGTTTTCTTTCTGTCTGTGACCCCAATTAAGGAAATTCACCCCCCAACCCCACTTCCTGTGCAAGAAGAAACCGGTTTCTTGTTCACTAATACAAGAAATGGGGAAGTAGTTGTCACAGGAAGACACAAACAGCAATGAAAACAGAACTTCCAATTTTTCCCCACTCCACTAAAATGTGTTTTTGTTTGTGTCCCCCTTCAGAGAGATTCTCACCTCTTCCTGTCTTGGAAGGAAGTGAGGGGGAATCTCCCACACAGACAACAAATAAAACATGCCAGAGGTTCTAACCCTTCCTACTGTCTAAAACAACAACCTGCAAGAAGAGATTGGATTAAGTAAAACAAACCCATTTAAAGCAAACCTGTTTCCTTGCTGTCAATGTTGATGTGCAATGCTCTGCAGAGCTTGCTCACAGTGATTGCTTTGTGGCTGGCACCATACCAATAATACTGGGTACCTTAAGGCTGTGCCACATATGGCTCATATTGCTTTGGCAACTTGCTCTTATTGTGATCTGCCTGAGGTATATGTATGCATAGTGTATTCTTGTCTCTGTTAGACTTTGCTGGTGATAAAATTGTCCCCCGGTGACCTCGTTCTTCCACCGTCCTGCAAGTTAAAGTTTTGGTTGGCCCGGTTGTCGGCGCGAAACAAGACTTCACACCTCCGCTAGCGCCAGGTTATAAAGCTCCTGTTTCTTGCCGCAGCGCCGGGCAACAATCGCCACGTACAAACTTAGCAGCGCCAGCCAATAACAGCCATACAGTATGGCTCCCGTTACCAGGAACAGCAGTTCGGTTTCGGTGAAGGGGTCCTGACTTTGGCAGTAGGCCGTGTACACCAGACCCCCCAGAAGGACACAGAACCAGACCGATACCGGTACTACCCCCATGAAGTTCACCACAAGCTTTTTGCGCCCTGAGGTACCCCAGCCAGACTTGTTGATGGTGATCACTGCAAACATTTTGGCAGGGAGCAGGCTGGTCATGTAGAGAAGAGAGTACAAAGACATGAAGATCATTTCCACGTTGCCGCGGAGGAAGCACGCGTAGGTGGCCTTCACGATGCCGACCAGCTGAACGGTCAAGAGGAAAAGCATGATGTTCCAAATGCGACCACGGTAGAAGAGCTGCACCACGGTGGCCACCAGAAAGAATGGGAAGAAGCCGGTCACCACAGACTCATAGGTCATCCAGAGGTGATGTTTGTGGAACCAGAGAGCGTTGTACAACCACTCCCGGAAATAGGATTTGCTCCACCGTGTCTGCTGGTTCAGCCAACGCAGGTACTTGGTGGGGGTCTCTGTCAGGCACTTGGAACGTGCCGTGTACTTAGTCCGGTAGCCCATGCTAAGCACGCGATTGGTAAGGTGTCGGTCATCTCCAAAGCTGCATTTCTGGCCCAGGAATGTCTGGTGGTACCAATCCTCCAGGAAATATTGCAGAAGGCTGTTCCGGTACATCCCCAGTGGGCCGCTGATGCACTGCACACAGCCAAAGTAGGACTGGCAAGCTCGCTCCACATTAAATGCCATCCAGTAACGCACACTGCTCAAGAAGGAGATCCACGAATCGTATTTGTTCAATATCTGGATGGAAATGAAAGGAGACGTCAATGGGAGATAGAGATGGACGATAAAAAGCTGTCTGGTTGATATGGACTTGATATTGATATGCATTCTGTGGTGTCTCATATCTCCCTGGGACATCAGGGGTAAAACCTCCCTGCTAAGGTGTCCCTCTGCCCACCAACCCCCAGCATAAAGTCTACAGCTGGCCATACACTGGTCACATTTTATCCAGAAGGCCAGTGTGTGGCCCAGCTCGGACCCCCTGTTCAGCAAAATTTGATTTTCCAATTGACTTTTGTTGAAGGAGCCGGCCAAAAGAATCGCAACTAAACAGTGACTGCTGCTAATGACTGCTGCCAATCAGTCACTATAGTCCGGCGGGGGGAATTCCGCCATCCGCGATGTTAACATTGATGGAGGATTCTAAAGTATTTTCCCATGGGACTGAACGAGAAAAAACGAAGAGTATATGGCCAGCTTCACTCCCCGTGATGGATTCTCTGGAAGGTAACTGAAGCTTGGAGAGCAAACTCCATGGTGCCGGTCTCAGCAAGTGGGCTGACTTGGGAGGTAAGATGCATATCTCTTACCAATGGAGTCACTACACACTGCGGCTGCACTAACCGTTTACTGAAAAGGTTCTGATATTTACCTGCACGTCTCCTCCAACTCCACCCACTTTTGGGTCTTCCTCCAAAATACGCAGCATTTCTGCAGTGCATGCTGGGTCCAACACAGTGTCAGAATCGCAGACCTACAAAATGAAAGGGTATCAAATATTATGGAGCTGTTCTGTTTTCACATAAACTGATATAAACAGGATTATCCACAAAAGGGTGAAGAGTTTGGAGAAGGCCGGAGAAGTGAACCATATAGTGTTCCTTATATTGTACAGCGCTGCGCAAACTGTTGCCGCTATATAAATACTGTATAATAATCCAAGATCTGTGCATCCGCACACTGTCAGTGCAGTCCCGGGGGCATATCCACTCTCCGGCTCCCTTTTTGGTTAGGGACTGAAAGTCCTCCAACTGGAACTCACTGCAAGCAGAATGAAAAGCACAAATAGTTGTGGGGGTGGGGAACTCCGGCCCTCCAGCTGTTGCAGAACTACAAGTCCCATGAGGCATTGCAACACTGACAGTCCCAGTTCACACCACAGGCGTTTGTGGCTCGTATTTGTCAGCACTGAAAAGCTCAACACAAGAAATCCCATTTATTTCTATACTCCCCGTTCACGCCTCAGCATAGCGTCCCGCGTGGAAAAAGCCTGTCGCTGAATAAAAGTACATGAGCTTTTTTGGGGGCGGGGCGCAAATCAGCACCATTTGCAGGTTTTTCCTATTGAGTCTATGGGGACAAATCGCACTGATCCGCACAAAAAAAAAGAAGCTCATGTACTTTTTTTCCAGCGACAGGCTTTTTTCTACGCGGGACGCTACGCTGAGGCGTGAACAGGGACTATAGAAATAAATGGGATTTTTTTGTGTTGAGCTTTCCAGTGCTGACAAATACGAGCCACAAACGCCTGTGGTGTGAACAGGGACTAACAGGCATGACTCCCAGAGGCATGTTGGAATTTATAGTTAAAGCACAGCTGGAGTGCCAGAGTTGCCCACCCCTGCCCAAGGGTATAGAAACTAAAATATACTCATATTCGGATTACAATTGAACACATCACAACTATATCCCGACCCTTATTCCCTAGGCAACTGCATAAAGAGGACTCTCTGTGAGTAGAATGTACATTGCTGCAGACTTGACTTTGTTTGGACTTTTATTACAGCACACGTGTTATTGTGTTTATGATACTGTAGCATAAGACGGATCAGGCCTGTGGAAAATAGCTGATACTTGGCACAAGCCGTTGGATGGAATGTGGGGAGAGCTGTGTGTTTTATGAATTGTGTTCTGACTGGGAAGGATCCATAAATAAAGCCCAAGAAGACATGACACGAGCTGCCGAGAGTCTTGTGATGCTTCCCTATAGATTCCTCATTTTGTGGCAGATTTATAAAGCATTTACAACACAATTATCTGTCCGGTGATCAGCTACTGTCATGGACCTATGTCAGGGAACTCCTTGTCCTTGCTACTGCTTCAGGTTATATGAATCTTCTGATATATGTTAGGAAATGTTCTGACATTGTTTATAACCCAAAAATTGTGAAGCTTCTTCTTTCCATGGAAACAATTGGCTTGCCCCTTCCCAGGGTCGGCCCTAAATGATCCTTTATAGCACATCACACACCTACCCGGCCTTTCCTACACCACCCTTCCTCTCTAGACCCTATCATCCCTCTTTAGGGATTTCTCCACCACTCAGACCCTCAACGTCACTTCCAACCTCATATTGTCAACAACTTCACACTTGGGGTCTATTTATAAACAATTTGCCGAGCCATTCGCCCTGTGAATCTCTGAACATTCGTTCTGCGTCCATGGAGGCAAAAACAAACGCCCTTAGTGTATTTTCTTTTCAGGTCAAATGTTACATTTGGAATATAGGGTGTATACCCCATTATGGCCACTAGATGGAGCCGAGGAAAGAAGTATTTATTTACTATACTCCTCAGCTCCATCTAGTGGCCATAATGTAGTTTTATCCAAACGTTACATGTGGCCTAAAAAGAAATAACATACTAAAGATGTTTGTTTTTGCCTCTATTCGCACAGAATGAATGTTCACAAAGATTCACACGGTGAATGGATCTGTAAATTGTTTATAAATATACTTCTTAATTATATATTTCCCGCTCCATTGCATTGTGGGCAGGTCGGGTGTATGTCACATGTTCCCCCATACCTGGAAGTACCAGGATTGGAGATCAGTGATAAAGGTAAGTATAGACACTGGGCTGCGACTTGTAAAAGGCTGGGTGGTGAGTTGGAACTTTGCTTTAACGTTCTCCTCCAGGCAGATACAAAAGACACAAATCAGTGCAGCTCTGTATTCATTAACACATCCTTAAGGGCCCATTCAGACCCGTCCGTTCTGGTGCATGGCGTCAATAGACATTCTTTTGCACGTCAACATGCTTGTGTTAAGGTTTCCCATCCAAATTCACTGTCCAGTCACAACTCTCAGGACTGAATGGACAAATAAATATATATATATACATATATATATATATATATACTGCCCCATATAGCCCTATTCATGACTTCATTGAACCCTGCTACAAAGTTGCTGCCTGGTAGCGTGCACTCAAATGCCATGTGCTACAACGCAGCCTGCATGGCCCATGATTCCTGCACCAGCCTGTACAAGCCCTACATCCTCCATATTGTACAACTACAATACATAATTCCAATACAGACCATAGCAATGTATCTCTTACCTGCACATAGTCCACACTGTCTCCCAGTGCTCGGAAGGCTGTGTACATCACCTCTCTCTTTCCTCCCCATCTTTGCATGATACAGGTATACGGAAACTTCTGTACCAGTTCCTGTACGCCCCTTTCGCCTTCCTGCCCCCCTTCTTCTGTCACATGGTAGTTATTGTCCCAGACGTAGCAGCAGGTGCCTTCAGATCCCATCACCTCCCTGAAAATGTCCATCATGTATCTGTCATCTTCCGCGTTTCCATCCACCACCATCACGACCCGCAGGTGAGGGTAGGAGAGCCGCCGTACCGACTGCAGGCACTTTCTAAGGTACTCCAGGTCTTCTTGATAGGCTGCGATGCATAGCGCCACTCTAGAGTTTCCCGTCGGGAACTTCTGCCTTCCTTTCCGCATCCGTCTGTGCTCCAGGTAAGCGAAAAGGCTCTGGGTGAGCAGATGCAGTCCCAGGATGGCCCCGTACAGTCCGAAGGAGAGGTGGTGCCGGTCGGTGTGTATGAACTGGTATCCGGTGACATAGGCAGCGAGAATGCCCCCCAGCACCAGCAGGGCAAAGAGGCTTGTGCCCAGGACCTTCAAAGCCGTCAGCAGCCGCCCTGGCATCTGCCCCGAGAGAAAAACAGACAGAGTTGAATTAAACCCAGTGTAGCAAGTACCCGAAGATACATCCAAGTCACCACATGTATAGCTGACAGTTTAAGTGCCGCGTCTGCCAGCTGTGTCAGCGAAGTGCGTCCCTCCACATGATAACTTATAATTATACACAGGTATAAGGAGTCCTGACTGGAAAGGATTACTTAAAGGGGAAGTCAACTTTATATTCATGCTCTTTCCAAAGAATCCAAAAATAAAAAAGTTATAGCGCAACTCAATGTAGATTTTTTTTTTATCTCTTCCCCGTCCCATCCCAAAAAAAAGAATTCCCAAATCACGTCTCACCCTCCAGAACCTTCATCGTCCAGCACCAGTCCTCTTCCATTAATTTGCATAATTCATTCCACTGGCTTCCTGTGAGCCCAGGCTGCCAATAAAACACCCCCTGGTTGTGCGTCATTATACAGCCTGCGCGCACAATGAATGCTGCACAGACCACTGCTCACAGGTCATGACATCAGCCAAGGTCTATGCCAGGGCTGGACTAATCCTAGGAGCCAGGTCGCCAGTGCGCCTAAACATTCCAGCTAGTGCCCAACTTTTGAGGTTTTCTCTAGTTGTTGTCAATGGAGCTGGCTCCTAAAAACGATCCTGCTGGCTCCTGGATTGGAGGGACTGGCTACTGAATTCCAGATTAATTTGTCCAACTCTGGTCTCATGCAGACTGCCTACCGCCACCACTGAAGAGGGGTTCTGGCTTGTCTTTTGACCCTTCTGAAGATTCCTGGAATTAAGGAATGTATCCTGGGACTTTGTTCGGGTGCAGTTGGGGGCACTGGTGATATTTAGGATGCTTAGTGCCCTCGGACTAGAACCAAATCAACCCCTAGTTAGTTCTTATAGGTCATTAAAGTGGAACGACAGCCAAAAATCACATCCTGAGGATCTCAGTCATATGTCCCACATATAAGTCTCACCTGACTCTTAGTGCTGCAATTACACCCCTGAACCCCACCACCGCCCCTGAAATCTGGGGTTATGAGCCATCGGTTGTGTCATTGCAGGCATCAATATCTTTTTAAGATCTGATTTCTTAGTCACCTCTCCTCCCCTGGCCAGCTGATTGGACAGCAAAGAAGAGGAGCATCTTATTGATGGGGTTACCCCTGAGCTTTTGCCCTCCTGTAAGCATGTTTACAGTGTTAGAGCCAGAGTTGACAGGCTTTGGCCTTGTACCAATGGCATGCGTTTGACATCAGTTTGAGATGCTCCTGAGACCATTCACAATCATTGAGAGGTGCATTAGGCCTGCAGTTGACCATAGACTTGTATGAGAATACAAAACCTGCTTGAAGCAAACTAAGCCCGGTGGCAGGTTCTGTAGATGGTCCAGTAGAATAGAACAGATACAATTGTGAGAAGGTCAGCAATGGCAGACTCACTTTTCTCTCCTACGGGGAGTGCGTCACAATACGGGGTCATTATAGACTACAAGAGATCTGCTGCTAGTCAAAGTGCAAATGACTGAAATGAAGTGGAACAATAACAGATGGAATGGCGGGATCAACAGGCAATACAATTATGTTATAAGGTCACTCAGAACATCATTTGATTTTCCTCATTTTCATGCAAGAAAATAGCACAAGACTTAAAGGGATATTACACCTCCGTATTTTTGTGAATGGCAGGCCCACGCTTGCCCAAATCCTCCATTATTTTTGTTTAAAAATGTTCAGTTCCTCGTTCTCTAGTAGGTCCCCGCATTGCTCTCCCCACCGCTCCCTGCACAGGTGCCTCCATCAGCTAGCCGGCTGTTACGGAGGCACTCGTGCGTAGTGACGTCACAAAGGGGGTGCGGCCCGCACCCCACCCGGGAGGGGTGACACCAAAATGAGTGACAGTCATTTTGGTGTCACCCTACCTCTGAAAAGTCGGGCGCTCGGTCATGTACCGAAAGCCTGACAGTATCAGGAGAGAGGAGGGGACCCGGCGGCATACCTTAACGATGTGATTGGAAGAGGAGAGAAGTTGTGATTGGTGGAGGAGAGAAGATGTGATTGGTGGAGGAGAGAAGATATGATTGGAGGAGGAGAGAAGATGTGATTGGAAGAGGAGAGAAGATGGGATTGGAAGAGGAGAGAAGATGGGATTGGAAGAGGAGAGAAGATGGGATTGGAAGAGGAGAGAAGATGGGATTGGAAGAGGAGAGAAGATGGGATTGGAAGAGGAGAGAAGATGGGATTGGAAGAGGAGAGAAGATGGGATTGGAAGAGGAGAGAAGATGGGATTGGAAGAGGAGAGAAGATGGGATTGGAAGAGGAGAGAAGATGGGATTGGAAGAGGAGAGAAGATGGGATTGGAAGAGGAGAGAAGATGGGATTGGAAGAGGAGAGAAGATGGGATTGGAAGAGGAGAGAAGATGGGATTGGAAGAGGAGAGAAGATGGGATTGGAAGAGGAGAGAAGATGGGATTGGAAGAGGAGAGAAGATGGGATTGGAAGAGGAGAGAAGATGGGATTGGAAGAGGAGAGAAGATGGGATTGGAAGAGGAGAGAAGATGGGATTGGAAGAGGAGAGAAGATGGGATTGGAAGAGGAGAGAAGATGGGATTGGAAGAGGAGAGAAGATGGGATTGGAAGAGGAGAGAAGATGGGATTGGAAGAGGAGAGAAGATGGGATTGGAAGAGGAGAGAAGATGGGATTGGAAGAGGAGAGAAGATGGGATTGGAAGAGGAGAGAAGATGGGATTGGAAGAGGAGAGAAGATGGGATTGGAAGAGGAGAGAAGATGGGATTGGAAGAGGAGAGAAGATGGGATTGGAAGAGGAGAGAAGATGGGATTGGAAGAGGAGAGAAGATGGGATTGGAAGAGGAGAGAAGATGGGATTGGAAGAGGAGAGAAGATGGGATTGGAAGAGGAGAGAAGATGGGATTGGAAGAGGAGAGAAGATGGGATTGGAAGAGGAGAGAAGATGGGATTGGAAGAGGAGAGAAGATGGGATTGGAAGAGGAGAGAAGATGGGATTGGAAGAGGAGAGAAGATGGGATTGGAAGAGGAGAGAAGATGGGATTGGAAGAGGAGAGAAGATGGGATTGGAAGAGGAGAGAAGATGGGATTGGAAGAGGAGAGAAGATGGGATTGGAAGAGGAGAGAAGATGGGATTGGAAGAGGAGAGAAGATGGGATTGGAAGAGGAGAGAAGATGGGATTGGAAGAGGAGAGAAGATGGGATTGGAAGAGGAGAGAAGATGGGATTGGAAGAGGAGAGAAGATGGGATTGGAAGAGGAGAGAAGATGGGATTGGAAGAGGAGAGAAGATGGGATTGGAAGAGGAGAGAAGATGGGATTGGAAGAGGAGAGAAGATGGGATTGGAAGAGGAGAGAAGATGGGATTGGAAGAGGAGAGAAGATGGGATTGGAAGAGGAGAGAAGATGGGATTGGAAGAGGAGAGAAGATGGGATTGGAAGAGGAGAGAAGATGGGATTGGAAGAGGAGAGAAGATGGGATTGGAAGAGGAGAGAAGATGGGATTGGAAGAGGAGAGAAGATGGGATTGGAAGAGGAGAGAAGATGGGATTGGAAGAGGAGAGAAGATGGGATTGGAAGAGGAGAGAAGATGGGATTGGAAGAGGAGAGAAGATGGGATTGGAAGAGGAGAGAAGATGGGATTGGAAGAGGAGAGAAGATGGGATTGGAAGAGGAGAGAAGATGGGATTGGAAGAGGAGAGAAGATGGGATTGGAAGAGGAGAGAAGATGGGATTGGAAGAGGAGAGAAGATGGGATTGGAAGAGGAGAGAAGATGGGATTGGAAGAGGAGAGAAGATGGGATTGGAAGAGGAGAGAAGATGGGATTGGAAGAGGAGAGAAGATGGGATTGGAAGAGGAGAGAAGATGGGATTGGAAGAGGAGAGAAGATGGGATTGGAAGAGGAGAGAAGATGGGATTGGAAGAGGAGAGAAGATGGGATTGGAAGAGGAGAGAAGATGGGATTGGAAGAGGAGAGAAGATGGGATTGGAAGAGGAGAGAAGATGGGATTGGAAGAGGAGAGAAGATGGGATTGGAAGAGGAGAGAAGATGGGATTGGAAGAGGAGAGAAGATGGGATTGGAAGAGGAGAGAAGATGGGATTGGAAGAGGAGAGAAGATGGGATTGGAAGAGGAGAGAAGATGGGATTGGAAGAGGAGAGAAGATGGGATTGGAAGAGGAGAGAAGATGGGATTGGAAGAGGAGAGAAGATGGGATTGGAAGAGGAGAGAAGATGGGATTGGAAGAGGAGAGAAGATGGGATTGGAAGAGGAGAGAAGATGGGATTGGAAGAGGAGAGAAGATGGGATTGGAAGAGGAGAGAAGATGGGATTGGAAGAGGAGAGAAGATGGGATTGGAAGAGGAGAGAAGATGGGATTGGAAGAGGAGAGAAGATGGGATTGGAAGAGGAGAGAAGATGGGATTGGAAGAGGAGAGAAGATGGGATTGGAAGAGGAGAGAAGATGGGATTGGAAGAGGAGAGAAGATGGGATTGGAAGAGGAGAGAAGATGGGATTGGAAGAGGAGAGAAGATGGGATTGGAAGAGGAGAGAAGATGGGATTGGAAGAGGAGAGAAGATGGGATTGGAAGAGGAGAGAAGATGGGATTGGAAGAGGAGAGAAGATGGGATTGGAAGAGGAGAGAAGATGGGATTGGAAGAGGAGAGAAGATGGGATTGGAAGAGGAGAGAAGATGGGATTGGAAGAGGAGAGAAGATGGGATTGGAAGAGGAGAGAAGATGGGATTGGAAGAGGAGAGAAGATGGGATTGGAAGAGGAGAGAAGATGGGATTGGAAGAGGAGAGAAGATGGGATTGGAAGAGGAGAGAAGATGGGATTGGAAGAGGAGAGAAGATGGGATTGGAAGAGGAGAGAAGATGGGATTGGAAGAGGAGAGAAGATGGGATTGGAAGAGGAGAGAAGATGGGATTGGAAGAGGAGAGAAGATGGGATTGGAAGAGGAGAGAAGATGGGATTGGAAGAGGAGAGAAGATGGGATTGGAAGAGGAGAGAAGATGGGATTGGAAGAGGAGAGAAGATGGGATTGGAAGAGGAGAGAAGATGGGATTGGAAGAGGAGAGAAGATGGGATTGGAAGAGGAGAGAAGATGGGATTGGAAGAGGAGAGAAGATGGGATTGGAAGAGGAGAGAAGATGGGATTGGAAGAGGAGAGAAGATGGGATTGGAAGAGGAGAGAAGATGGGATTGGAAGAGGAGAGAAGATGGGATTGGAAGAGGAGAGAAGATGGGATTGGAAGAGGAGAGAAGATGGGATTGGAAGAGGAGAGAAGATGGGATTGGAAGAGGAGAGAAGATGGGATTGGAAGAGGAGAGAAGATGGGATTGGAAGAGGAGAGAAGATGGGATTGGAAGAGGAGAGAAGATGGGATTGGAAGAGGAGAGAAGATGGGATTGGAAGAGGAGAGAAGATGGGATTGGAAGAGGAGAGAAGATGGGATTGGAAGAGGAGAGAAGATGGGATTGGAAGAGGAGAGAAGATGGGATTGGAAGAGGAGAGAAGATGGGATTGGAAGAGGAGAGAAGATGGGATTGGAAGAGGAGAGAAGATGGGATTGGAAGAGGAGAGAAGATGGGATTGGAAGAGGAGAGAAGATGGGATTGGAAGAGGAGAGAAGATGGGATTGGAAGAGGAGAGAAGATGGGATTGGAAGAGGAGAGAAGATGGGATTGGAAGAGGAGAGAAGATGGGATTGGAAGAGGAGAGAAGATGGGATTGGAAGAGGAGAGAAGATGGGATTGGAAGAGGAGAGAAGATGGGATTGGAAGAGGAGAGAAGATGGGATTGGAAGAGGAGAGAAGATGGGATTGGAAGAGGAGAGAAGATGGGATTGGAAGAGGAGAGAAGATGGGATTGGAAGAGGAGAGAAGATGGGATTGGAAGAGGAGAGAAGATGGGATTGGAAGAGGAGAGAAGATGGGATTGGAAGAGGAGAGAAGATGGGATTGGAAGAGGAGAGAAGATGGGATTGGAAGAGGAGAGAAGATGGGATTGGAAGAGGAGAGAAGATGGGATTGGAAGAGGAGAGAAGATGGGATTGGAAGAGGAGAGAAGATGGGATTGGAAGAGGAGAGAAGATGGGATTGGAAGAGGAGAGAAGATGGGATTGGAAGAGGAGAGAAGATGGGATTGGAAGAGGAGAGAAGATGGGATTGGAAGAGGAGAGAAGATGGGATTGGAAGAGGAGAGAAGATGGGATTGGAAGAGGAGAGAAGATGGGATTGGAGGAGGAGAGAAGATGTGATTGGAAGAGGAGAGAAGATGGGATTGGAGGAGTGAAGACGTGATGCTGTACCGCTTAAATTGCATCTCTCCCTCTCTTAAGAGCCTGGAATGTCAGCCTTGTGTGCCGGAGGTGGCGTGCCGCAAGGTGAGATTTCTAGACTCTGCATCTAACACACAACGTTTTCATGTTCATTTATACCCCAGTGTGATGTGTAAATGATCATTTTACCCGGAGTGCAGCTTTAAATAAATACTTTTCAGGGTGATGTATACATGATGGATTCGAATCCATAACTGAGTTTGAGAGTTTATTAGTACGTGCTCAGGCCTTTACAGTGAATGATAGCATGAAAACCTCTCTCCTGGTGGACGCTGCACTTTTATTTTTGACTTATAAAAAGGGAACCGGCTAAACTTTTTTAGTGAATTAAAAATCCCTTTTCAGAATGTCCTTCTGGCAAGATATCAAACCCCTCTTCTGCCCATGAACAGCTTTGCTGGGCGGAGAACGTCAGTCACGTGCTCGGCTGATAATTAGAGCTTTCAGATCTGCCTGTGAAGGAGGAGGAGGCCGATAGAGAGCCGGCTTCTCAAATGACTGAGCCCAGCACAATAATTGCTGCCTGAAACCCTCAAATTATCCATCAGGCCGGGGCCTGTCATCCCGCAGCCGTCCCTTCAATTTTCTCTTATTATCAGGCCACTTAGGTCAAATTAACTTTTGGAAGCGTTCAGAAAACGAGATCCGAGATGTGATCTGCAGAGTCAGAACAGCACCGAGGCTTCTGCACAGTGGGACTACAACTCCCAGGAGTCTGATGAGGCTGTCACTACACCAAACTATGAGAAGTACACTGAACTCTCCCCGCTGAACTCTCCCCGCTGAACTCACCCCGCTGACCTCTCCCCGCTGAACGCTCCCCGCTGAACTCACCCTGCTGAACTCTGCCCGCTGAACTCTGCCCGCTGAACTCTGCCCGCTGAACTCTGCCCGCTGAACTCTGCCCGCTGAACTCTGCCCGCTGAACTCTGCCCGCTGAACTCTGCCCGCTGAACTCTGCCCGCTGAACTCTGCCCGCTGAACTCTGCCCGCTGAACTCTGCCCGCTGAACTCTGCCCGCTGAACTCTGCCCGCTGAACTCTGCCCGCTGAACTCTGCCCGCTGAACTCTGCCCGCTGAACTCTGCCCGCTGAACTCTGCCCGCTGAACTCTGCCCGCTGAACTCTGCCCGCTGAACTCTGCCCGCTGAACTCTGCCCGCTGAACTCTGCCCGCTGAACTCTGCCCGCTGAACTCTGCCCGCTGAACTCTGCCCGCTGAACTCTGCCCGCTGAACTCTGCCCGCTGAACTCTGCCCGCTGAACTCTGCCCGCTGAACTCTGCCCGCTGAACTCTGCCCGCTGAACTCTGCCCGCTGAACTCTGCCCGCTGAACTCTGCCCGCTGAACTCTGCCCGCTGAACTCTGCCCGCTGAACTCTGCCCGCTGAACTCTGCCCGCTGAACTCTGCCCGCTGAACTCTGCCCGCTGAACTCTGCCCGCTGAACTCTGCCCGCTGAACTCTGCCCGCTGAACTCTGCCCGCTGAACTCTGCCCGCTGAACTCTGCCCGCTGAACTCTGCCCGCTGAACTCTGCCCGCTGAACTCTGCCCGCTGAACTCTGCCCGCTGAACTCTGCCCGCTGAACTCTGCCCGCTGAACTCTGCCCGCTGAACTCTGCCCGCTGAACTCTGCCCGCTGAACTCTGCCCGCTGAACTCTGCCCGCTGAACTCTGCCCGCTGAACTCTGCCCGCTGAACTCTGCCCGCTGAACTCTGCCCGCTGAACTCTGCCCGCTGAACTCTGCCCGCTGAACTCTGCCCGCTGAACTCTGCCCGCTGAACTCTGCCCGCTGAACTCTGCCCGCTGAACTCTGCCCGCTGAACTCTGCCCGCTGAACTCTGCCCGCTGAACTCTGCCCGCTGAACTCTGCCCGCTGAACTCTGCCCGCTGAACTCTGCCCGCTGAACTCTGCCCGCTGAACTCTGCCCGCTGAACTCTGCCCGCTGAACTCTGCCCGCTGAACTCTGCCCGCTGAACTCTGCCCGCTGAACTCTGCCCGCTGAACTCTGCCCGCTGAACTCTGCCCGCTGAACTCTGCCCGCTGAACTCTGCCCGCTGAACTCTGCCCGCTGAACTCTGCCCGCTGAACTCTGCCCGCTGAACTCTGCCCGCTGAACTCTGCCCGCTGAACTCTGCCCGCTGAACTCTGCCCGCTGAACTCTGCCCGCTGAACTCTGCCCGCTGAACTCTGCCCGCTGAACTCTGCCCGCTGAACTCTGCCCGCTGAACTCTGCCCGCTGAACTCTGCCCGCTGAACTCTGCCCGCTGAACTCTGCCCGCTGAACTCTGCCCGCTGAACTCTGCCCGCTGAACTCTGCCCGCTGAACTCTGCCCGCTGAACTCTGCCCGCTGAACTCTGCCCGCTGAACTCTGCCCGCTGAACTCTGCCCGCTGAACTCTGCCCGCTGAACTCTGCCCGCTGAACTCTGCCCGCTGAACTCTGCCCGCTGAACTCTGCCCGCTGAACTCTGCCCGCTGAACTCTGCCCGCTGAACTCTGCCCGCTGAACTCTGCCCGCTGAACTCTGCCCGCTGAACTCTGCCCGCTGAACTCTGCCCGCTGAACTCTGCCCGCTGAACTCTGCCCGCTGAACTCTGCCCGCTGAACTCTGCCCGCTGAACTCTGCCCGCTGAACTCTGCCCGCTGAACTCTGCCCGCTGAACTCTGCCCGCTGAACTCTGCCCGCTGAACTCTGCCCGCTGAACTCTGCCCGCTGAACTCTGCCCGCTGAACTCTGCCCGCTGAACTCTGCCCGCTGAACTCTGCCCGCTGAACTCTGCCCGCTGAACTCTGCCCGCTGAACTCTGCCCGCTGAACTCTGCCCGCTGAACTCTGCCCGCTGAACTCTGCCCGCTGAACTCTGCCCGCTGAACTCTGCCCGCTGAACTCTGCCCGCTGAACTCTGCCCGCTGAACTCTGCCCGCTGAACTCTGCCCGCTGAACTCTGCCCGCTGAACTCTGCCCGCTGAACTCTGCCCGCTGAACTCTGCCCGCTGAACTCTGCCCGCTGAACTCTGCCCGCTGAACTCTGCCCGCTGAACTCTGCCCGCTGAACTCTGCCCGCTGAACTCTGCCCGCTGAACTCTGCCCGCTGAACTCTGCCCGCTGAACTCTGCCCGCTGAACTCTGCCCGCTGAACTCTGCCCGCTGAACTCTGCCCGCTGAACTCTGCCCGCTGAACTCTGCCCGCTGAACTCTGCCCGCTGAACTCTGCCCGCTGAACTCTGCCCGCTGAACTCTGCCCGCTGAACTCTGCCCGCTGAACTCTGCCCGCTGAACTCTGCCCGCTGAACTCTGCCCGCTGAACTCTGCCCGCTGAACTCTGCCCGCTGAACTCTGCCCGCTGAACTCTGCCCGCTGAACTCTGCCCGCTGAACTCTGCCCGCTGAACTCTGCCCGCTGAACTCTGCCCGCTGAACTCTGCCCGCTGAACTCTGCCCGCTGAACTCTGCCCGCTGAACTCTGCCCGCTGAACTCTGCCCGCTGAACTCTGCCCGCTGAACTCTGCCCGCTGAACTCTGCCCGCTGAACTCTGCCCGCTGAACTCTGCCCGCTGAACTCTGCCCGCTGAACTCTGCCCGCTGAACTCTGCCCGCTGAACTCTGCCCGCTGAACTCTGCCCGCTGAACTCTGCCCGCTGAACTCTGCCCGCTGAACTCTGCCCGCTGAACTCTGCCCGCTGAACTCTGCCCGCTGAACTCTGCCCGCTGAACTCTGCCCGCTGAACTCTGCCCGCTGAACTCTGCCCGCTGAACTCTGCCCGCTGAACTCTGCCCGCTGAACTCTGCCCGCTGAACTCTGCCCGCTGAACTCTGCCCGCTGAACTCTGCCCGCTGAACTCTGCCCGCTGAACTCTGCCCGCTGAACTCTGCCCGCTGAACTCTGCCCGCTGAACTCTGCCCGCTGAACTCTGCCCGCTGAACTCTGCCCGCTGAACTCTGCCCGCTGAACTCTGCCCGCTGAACTCTGCCCGCTGAACTCTGCCCGCTGAACTCTGCCCGCTGAACTCTGCCCGCTGAACTCTGCCCGCTGAACTCTGCCCGCTGAACTCTGCCCGCTGAACTCTGCCCGCTGAACTCTGCCCGCTGAACTCTGCCCGCTGAACTCTGCCCGCTGAACTCTGCCCGCTGAACTCTGCCCGCTGAACTCTGCCCGCTGAACTCTGCCCGCTGAACTCTGCCCGCTGAACTCTGCCCGCTGAACTCTGCCCGCTGAACTCTGCCCGCTGAACTCTGCCCGCTGAACTCTGCCCGCTGAACTCTGCCCGCTGAACTCTGCCCGCTGAACTCTGCCCGCTGAACTCTGCCCGCTGAACTCTGCCCGCTGAACTCTGCCCGCTGAACTCTGCCCGCTGAACTCTGCCCGCTGAACTCTGCCCGCTGAACTCTGCCCGCTGAACTCTGCCCGCTGAACTCTGCCCGCTGAACTCTGCCCGCTGAACTCTGCCCGCTGAACTCTGCCCGCTGAACTCTGCCCGCTGAACTCTGCCCGCTGAACTCTGCCCGCTGAACTCTGCCCGCTGAACTCTGCCCGCTGAACTCTGCCCGCTGAACTCTGCCCGCTGAACTCTGCCCGCTGAACTCTGCCCGCTGAACTCTGCCCGCTGAACTCTGCCCGCTGAACTCTGCCCGCTGAACTCTGCCCGCTGAACTCTGCCCGCTGAACTCTGCCCGCTGAACTCTGCCCGCTGAACTCTGCCCGCTGAACTCTGCCCGCTGAACTCTGCCCGCTGAACTCTGCCCGCTGAACTCTGCCCGCTGAACTCTGCCCGCTGAACTCTGCCCGCTGAACTCTGCCCGCTGAACTCTGCCCGCTGAACTCTGCCCGCTGAACTCTGCCCGCTGAACTCTCCCCGCTGAAGTCTCCCCGCTGAACTCTCCCTGATGAACTCTCCCCGATGAACTCACCCCGCTGAACTCACCCCGCTGAACTCTGCCCGCTGAACTCACTCACCCCGATGAACTCTCCCCGCTGAACTCTCCTCGCTGAACTCTCCCCACTGAACTCAGCGGAGCGGAGACCGGGTGACACCTCGCCGTGACGTTGCTGCACATGCGCGATGGTCATCTTACTGACACCTGCCATCTTAGTGATGGATGCCGGCACAGAGAGGAGGGGACGGTCACCCGGCGGGATGAGGTATGTCGCTGGGTCCCCTCCTCTCTCCTGACACTGTCAGGCTCTCTGTCCGTGACCGATATGCCCGACTTTTAATAAGGGGTGACACCAAAATGACTGTCAGTCATTTTGGTGTCACCCCTCCAATGGTGGCACCCGGGTGCGGGCCGCACCCCCCCTTTGTTTTCTGAATAAACCTTTTTGTGAAAGAGTTTTTGTGAACTTAGTTGGGTGATGAACATCTATCCAGTCGTAAGGTTTATGGTCATGCCAGAAAGTGACCTGGAATGGACCTCCACCATCTCTGAACAGGACACTTACGTCTGTCTTATCAGCACAGAAACAGAATTTGATAAAGCTATTTCATTTTGAACGATGAATGATACATATCACCAGGGAGTCCACCAATAAGAAGTAATTGTATCCCTGTCCAGGTTACATTGGCCCGAGTGCTCCGCCGTCTTATTGTTCCCCGGGCCCCAGGAAATGGGAAAGACACCTGTATTGGGCACAGTGACTGAACTTCCTGGGAACCGGAGGAACATCAAAGGGCTGGAGGGATGAGGAGGGGGACAAGGAGCACTTATAATGACAGGTTACATCTCACAAAGCTCTTCTTTTAACTTCTGAACTGAAGATGAGTAACTACAAAGCTTAAATAAACTGAACTTAATGCCCCGGCTGTTCCAACCTGCAGCAAGAGGCTACGGCAGGCTGAGGGTACGGCGCCATGCTCCCTGCAAATCCAGGCAAGTGAACCCAATACTAATACAGGAAGTCTACACAGTGTACCCATCAGTGTTATGTGTAAATCACTGCAGCAAGAATCCAGAGAGCACCCCACAGGGCCACTGGCCGTGTACTTCCTGCATTCTGAAACGTCCCTTTTCTTGGCTTCCTGTATTACCCGTCACAGTCACATTTCCAGGTTTGAGTCTGATTTGGCTTCCTGCTGAATCAGCTGGTCCCCTGAGCACTGGTCCTGACTTCCTGTCATAGGGTGACTCCTTTCTCACGCAGAGTGCTATGCAGTCACCCTTGTGTCTTCTATTCTACATTCTGAGACTGATGAAGGGGACCCTGCGAGGCCCAGAAAGCGCTTGCATTGATGACGTTCTGAGTCATTAAATGGACTGATTTCACCTTATGTCGGAGTGCTGGTGACATTCTTTATTTACTTTGATCCACAAATACACAGACACAGCAAATCAAGCCCCTCCCCCTGCTCCTCTCTCTCCTCCAAGCTAGTAGATGAACAGTTGCTGGAGACTGCTCTGTCCTTTGTGACCTTGTACTGGACAGGAAGTTCAGGGAAGCTGAGCTGAGAGTGTCGGAGCTGTTCAGAAACATGATGACTGTGTTTGGGCGAAAATGTAAAGCGATGCTTTGCTGGGCGATGTCTATTTCTTAGATCTGGATTCATTATTGAGAGTTGAATTCTACTTTAAAGAAGAACTCCGGGCACTTAGAAAACTGCGAGGGTTCGGCACTTGTTTTGTCTAAGGGGGCTTTAATGAAGCAGGTAAGCAGGTATACTGACGTGATCCTTGGTTCTGCCAGGCTGCTAGACCGGTCCCCCTCAGCCTCTTCTCCCCCCGGGCTCCAGGGGTCTAAGGAACGCTGATGTCATCACATCTAATGCAGGGTCATTGGCTTGCAGGAGACGTGAGGATGCTGAGGGGCATACCACAGCTGGAGCGGAGGGGTGAGTGCAGACTACCACGGGATAGAGGATCAGGTAACATATCTGCTTTATTTGAGCCCCCCCCCCCAGCAGTTAGTAGCCCCTGCAGTGTTCTTTAAGATTTGCCGTGAGTTGCATTGACCAATGGTGACCTCAGATGAGCTCCGGGGCGGAAATATGCAGCATGTCGTCATTTTTCCGCCACGCACTGCAACCCAACTCAAGTCAATGTTGCAGTGTGAACGGGGCAGATAGGAAACAATTCACACTGCACACATCTGCTGCTCGTCACTTGGATAGAGTGTTGTCCCTAACAGATGTGGAGGCAGCCGACTCACATAAAGATAAGGGTGGGGTGAATGTTTTCACCTGCTTGCCAGGATTCACCTTTGTTCCAGCAGCGGGAATATTTCATGTGTTGCAGGAAAATTGCGATTCGTCGCCAAGTTCTATGTCAGCTTCTCAGAAGCCGGTGAAAGGCAAAGATACGAGGACGGCAACTCCCATTCTTTGGCACAGAACAAAGGGAATGCTGGCGGTGAAAGTGGAAAACCCCTTAAAGTTTGACTTCTTATTCCTAATAACTGTTCAGAGATAAAGGCTGTCCCCATACTGTACCCCCGTACCGTCCCTGTCACCCCCCTATACACCGGATCACAGCTCTCCTGCAGTACAGACCCACTGCATCTCCTTTGCTGAGAAAGTCTCTGGCTGTGCAGTGCTGCAATGCAGGTGACACCGCATAACCCTCAACCGGTGTCACCAAGAGACCACAGGGTGACCCGGCCGTCCCAGCCTACTGATCAGACACTATCAGCAGTTGGAAGATGCAGGAGTCATGTGACACGATAGGACGGGGGGCAGAATTTGGATTTTTCAGCTTTTTTGACATTTTGTGCCTGCCAATAGAAACCTTTATAGGCATTATGTTAATACTTAGGTGGGGGCTCCATGAGTGTATATGTAGGCTGCCATTGCTGACATCTCCTCCTGGAAATGCTGGTTACCTGGCCGTCATGCTGATCCTTTGGGATCAATGCCCTAATAAGTATGTCAATTAGGGCTTCTGACTTCTGTGATTTGAATACTTGTTCTATGTTAGTGACTCAGAACAGAGGCGTCACAAGGGGGGTGCAGCCCACAGCAGATAATACAATCGGGGGGGGGGGGGGGGGGGACATCATAACTACTGACCTTCATTTTAGTGTAAGACCTTCATTTTAGTGTCACCCCCTCTGAAAAGTCGGGCACTGAGCCCAACAGCTGCACGAGAGAGGAGGGGACCCGGCGGGACACTTTATCCTGCCAGATGAACGTCCCCTCCTCTCTATCACCGAGATGAAGTGCATGTGATGTCATAACGTAATGACGTGCGCACCGGTGGCAGAATTACAGCCAGTGGACCAGCATTTTCTATAACAACAATTAACAGAAACTCAAAATGTAGACGCATGCGGTAACTCTTCATTGGCTGCTGGAGCACCCCAAAAATGAGAGCAGCCTTTCCAATGTCATAATAACAGCTGATCACATATTATAAGAGCATACCGCTTTAAATATGGCTGGAACTACAAAACCCCTCCAAAGTTTCCAAACTTTTTGTGGAATTCCAGGAAGGTGATGTGTACAGCTGCCCAGCCATTGTGGGACTACAGAACCCAGCAGAGGAGCTGACATCCCACCATGCTTCTCTATAGGGGGGTGTGAAGAAGGAGAACTGTAATAGAAGGGGGGAAGGGGATAGGACTAGGGATCCTGACTACAAGGACGGGAGGGTGAATTCTTGTGTCACTGCAGGATGACATGACCACAGAGCAGCGCTGCCATGTAGATAGATAGAGTAGGGGGG
>NW_017306548.1:1299571-1318679 GCF_000935625.1 Nanorana parkeri
GGGGGGGTTGTAGATGCAGCACAGCCCGCAGTGTGTGTGGACTCACCGTGTCAGATCACTGCAACATCAGATCTCTGGCAGCTTCTCCTCCGGGGATCCGGACATTCCATGCACTCAGCATCTCCCTTCTTGCAGCATCATCTCCCCTGACTGGGCTCACCTCTCCCTGCTTCACTCCCCCCTCCATCAGCAGGTTGCTTTAACTTCTCCCCTCCCACCCCTTCCACCAGCCCACCACCTACAGAGCAGACAGACCTCCTTCTCCGGGTCCCCCTCTTCTCCTGTCACCCCCTCCTCTGACAGGGAGCTCCCCCATGTGCCAGCACTGCTCCCTACACACCTCACCATGTGCTGCCTGCAGGGAGGGCAAGGCATGAGGGATTGGCACATACAATCGTGAGACTGATATAATCACTTCATACACCGGGTCCCCCTCTTCTCCAGCCACCTCCACATATAGAACCCCCTCTTCTGCTCTGACAGGGACCCCCCATGTGCCAGGACTGCTCGCTACACACCTCACCATGAGCTGCTTTCAGGGAGGGCAAAACATGAGGGACTGGCACATACAGTCGTGAGACCGGGTCCCCCTCTTCTCCAGCCACCTCCACATATAGAACCCCCTCTTCTGACCTGACAGGGAACCCCCATGTGCCAGGACTGCTCACTACACACCTCACCATGAGCTGCATACAGTCTTGCTGCTATAATAATGACCTCTTGCACTGAGTCCCCCTCTTCTCCTGTCATCCCCACCTATGGCACCTACTCTCCTGTCCTGACAGGGAGGAGCCCCCCCCCCACCTCCACACAATGTGCCATGAGTGTACCATACACACCTCACCATGTGCCCCCTGCAGGGAGGGCAAGACATGAGGCAATGCACACACGTACACTACATAGGGTAATACTGACTTCCTACAGTGGGTCCCCCTCGTCTTCTGTCACCCACACCTATGGCACTTCCTCTGCTGCCCTGACAGGAAGCTCCCCATGTGCCATGACTACATTACACACCTCACCATGGACTGCTTGCAGGGAGGGCAAAGCATGAGGCACTGCACACACAGTCCTGAGGCTTATGTATTGACCGTCTTCTCTTGTCACCCCTATCTATGGTGCCTCCTGTCCTTCCCTGACAGGAACCCCCCATGTGCCATGACTGGACATTACACACCTCACCATGGACTGCGTGCAGGCTTTTACAAGTCAGGCAGGGCAAGGCATGAAACCATGGCACACACACAGCCATGCTGCTGATATATTCACATTCCAGGGCAGGAAAAAGTGGCATAAAGTGTATATTTAGAGGCAGAGACAGCTGGCAGGGGACGGGGTTAAGGGTCTGCTAGCATTCTGGAATGATCATTGAACAACTGTGAGCTATCGTGAGGGCTCGCTTAGGCCTCTTTCACCCGGGTGTAAAGAGCAGACAGTTGTCATGTGTTAATAAAGCTTTACAAATGGCAAATGCCTGTTCTTCACATGAATAGCGAATGGTCTAATAAAAAAAACAGCGCAGTTGCGTCACTTCACGTGACATCATTACAACTTGCAAAGCTTGCCAGACACCTCCATTCATGTCAATGGAGGCTCACCGTGAATGCGTTCTGAATACTCCTAAGGCATTTGACACTTGTTTGTGGAGCGCTGCGGCAAAGCTCTTTTCCTTGCCCCTCCCCCCCCATCAAAAAATTACATTGAAAGCTTCAGAAATAATTTATCGTCTCTGAAATGCATCCGAACCACAAACTAATGCTATAGGCCGGGGCTAGGCAAGCTCAGGCCCTCCAGCTGCTGTGGAACTACAAATCCCATGAGGCATTGCAAGACTCTGACAGCCACAGGCATGACTCCCAAAAGCAGATACATGATGGGACTTGTAGTGTGCCCACAGCTGGAGGGCCAGAGTTTGCCTACCCCTTCTATAGGCATTTCCGAGACTGTTCAGCCCGTGCGAAGGCTGTGAGGTATTTTTTGGGGCTTGCCCTTGGTTCTGAGAAGCAATAGCTGACACTGGGGGGTCTATTTATAAACAAATTGCAGAGTTATTGGCCCTGCAAGTTTCTGTAAATGTTCATTCTGTGCAAATGGATGCGCAAAACAAATAGTATTTTCGAATGTCATCTTGTAATACCGCATTATGGCCAGTAGATGGCGCTGAGTAGCAAAGGAAACAGGTATTTATTTCCTATGCTTCTCAGCTCCATCTTGTAATTGAAAGTATATCTAAAGCCAATGCATAGAGTAGGCAATGATAAGAACTGTCAGTTCAAGGGTCAAGCTCTTCTGCAGGAAAAGTCAATATTTGCATATACCTTCAGCTTCCTCCATCTCAGGATGAAGGATAAGCTCAGGTTCGAACCTGAACACAGCCTCACATGTTCCAAAGTTGAGCTCCTCCTCCTTCTGCTGTCGCTTAATCAGCTGCGGACGGGGAATGCCCTGGCTGCAGCCGCACATGAACAAAGGGGCAGGATGCAGTGACATCATTGACCTTATATGGCCTCACATGGCTATATTTGGTGAAAGACATTGACCTTATATGGGCATGTGGCTATATAAGGTCAACACAAGCATCCTGCCCCTTTTGGTTATGTGCAGCTTCAGGACAGGGAATGCCCCAGCCTGCTGCTGATTGGGCAGGGGACCCCCAGGAGCTTAGGTTTGGACTGTGTTTGGTCGGAACCTGAGCCCATCCTTACTCAGGATCTACAGTAGGGCTCATTCTGACAAGGGAAGCTGTCACAAGAAAAATAAGTGAGCTCTCACTGCTGGATTTCTATACAAATAGGGATGTTATGTAGGTGTCATGCTGATCCGGTGGCTTCACTACATTCTAAATTACTGAGGTGACTCGCCCATTGTCTGTATTTGTTCTATATTGCTGAATCAGAGATTATTGAAGCCACGGAGACAACTATTATTTTTGGGGCGTCAGCAATGGCAGCTTCGGGGCCGATGATCGGGACAGGACCATCCGATCCCACAAGATCTGCGGATGAGCAGGATACGACCTCGGTGTGCTTTGACACATGTATCACCATCCGCCCTTCCCTATGCAAGGCAAGGTTGCCTTAGTGTAAAAGAGCCGCACCCTCCTGTATCCATGTAGTGTGGGGACACCACCTCTCCGCCTGGGGGAACAGTGAGGAAACCGATCCAGAAATCCCCGATCTTTAACCCTTTCCGCTGTAAAATATCTGCAGACATCATCACAACTGCCAGAGCCGGAAGTCATTACACTTTAATATCAATCCGTGGATTATTTATAGTGGGCGGTATGAGAAGAAGCTCAGACTGGCCCACTAGAGGTCCAAACAACCTCTGGGGTGCTGTCTCCATTCCTTGTCATGCTTGTCCTTGACATCTATTTGCACATAGATACCTGTGTAGTCTGTCTTTATATTATACTCCTCCAATCAGGCTTCACCGCATTGCACGGTGCACAGGGAGCTGGCTGAAAGGAGGAGAGAGCACAGGGTTGACTTCATTGGTGTGCAGTAAGCAAAATTAAAGAAGAACATCAGGAAAGAAAAAACTTACTCTTGCAGCGGGCCTACCCCCTGCACTCCAAGGGTTACGTGCTCGGACTGTCTTGGTGAATCCCGGACAGGTGACAACCCTACTCTCTTCCCCTCCGCTCCAGCTATGAAATCTTCCTCCGTGTCCTCACGTCTAATGCAAATCAATGGACCTGCATAAGTCAGGACCAAGGATTTGACTCCCCTAGACCAAAGTAAGCACTGAACCCTTGCAGTACGGAGGTAGCCCCGCTGCAAGGGGAAGTTTTTTCTTTTCCTGGAGTTCTTCTTTAAACTCTACAAAAGAAGGTAGGGATTTTTTTGTTTTGCCAGAAAGGACATGCAAAGCCTCTTCTGCCAAAAATCTTCTTCCTCTTTTCCCCCAGCAATGTTTTATTTCCTGTGTATACTGTATGGTGCATGTCATGCAGTCTGCGGTATCAGCTCGTTCCCAGGGGATGATGTAACTCCTGAGGATATGGCAGAAGTTGCCACCCAATAGCCAGCGAACAACGCCGTGGGACCTGGATGAATCAGCAGCAGGGGGTGCAGTGGTGACAGGTGCCCGGACCCGTCATTGGACAGTACAGAAGGGAGTAGGTGTGTGCCATAATCTGCACGTATGCTACCTAAAGGTCGAGGGGTCATGAGACAGCGATCTCTGAGAACTCCTTATTTTATGTAATTCTATAGCAGGGGCAGCCAAACTTAGGCCCACCAGCTGCTGAGGAACTACAAGTCCCACAAGGCATGACAAGACTCTGACAGCCCCAAACATGACTTCCAGAGACAGATGCATGATGGAATTTGTAGTTTCACCACACCTGGAGGGCCCCAGATTTGGGGATGGGGACTGCTGCTCCCACACAAGGTGAAGCCACCCGGGTCCAACAACTCCCTGCACACTGATCCAATCAACAACGCTGCTCAGATAGCATGGTCATTGTAGATTGGAGCGCTGTGCAGGAGACCGCTGGAGAACCCAACTCCAACTGGAACATTTCAGAGAGACGATATGGTTTTTATCACTCTCAGGACAGGAAATGGGGAGAAGTCTATTGAACAGGATCATAGAACCAAAAACATGTTTCAGTAGAATGAGGAAGGGTTAACTCTTCCTACAAAGTTTTGTTTGCTGTCCGTGCTTCCTGTTCTGGTGACAACCGCTCCCCCATTTCAACCTCCTCAAGGACAGGAAGTGAGGGAAAATCTCCCCAGTGGGGTCACAGACAGCAAACTAATCTGACCAGTTCATTTTAGTTTTAAAAGCCCTCCCTGCTTTAAAGTCCGTAGAGACTTCGGAAGGTGGTTGGATACAGGGGCGTCCCGAGGCCGCCGTGTCGTCATCGCGCGTGCACGTGTCGTCATCGCGCGCGCACGGGCATCTGATTGACGCCTGCCGGCGGCCATCTTGGTGATAGACGCCGGCAGGGAGAGGAGGGGACGTTCATCCGGCGGAATGAGTTATGCCGCTGGGTCCCCTCCTCTCTCCTGACACTGGGTAGTCCGTCTATTTAGAGGGGGTGACACCAAAATGACTGTCAGTCATTTTGGTGTCACCCCTGCAATGGTGTTACCCGGGTGCAGGCCGCACCCCCTGCTCCACCCTTGTGACGCCATTGGTTGGATACCCTCAGACCCCCAAACACTTGATTGCTCATCCCGGCCAAACATACTAGTTTATGTCAATGGAGAAGAGGGAGGGGCCATTGTTCACAGAGGAGTTCTTCTTTAAGGTACACCATTTGGTGCTGCATTGCTCACAGTAGCTCCTTCAACTGTCAGTGCCCATTACCTTGTGCCGCCTGATCACTATCATCCGCCTGCCTTTAAGCAGATTGATAGGAGAAGCCACTGCTAGTTTGCCCCCCTGGCACTGTTGGGGAGTAGCAGAACAAAAGGTCAGGTTGGCAATCAAACATAGTGAAATCTTTAATTACACTGAAATCCACAATAAATAATAATAGGATTGGGTCACATTTTCCTCTGGTACCAGTCATGCCACCAAGGCCGTGTGATCTATGTTGGGAATACAACTGTATACACTGATTTCTATGACTGACATTCAGATATGTAGTATCGTCTTTTGAGCTGTAGATGGCGCTGCAGTGCAATGTTAGTCTCTATGATTACTCATCTATGGTATACACAGGAAGTTACGTATCTCTATGTTTCCTGTATCATGCTGTATTCCTGTATACATACATGTAACGTCCTGCTGAGCAAGTAAAAGGTAAGGCAGCATTCCTCAGGATCTCAGTGCTTCACCCAAACACACAACCAACAACCGATAGGTGGGACAAGCTTGCAGCAGGGCGAAGAACTGGACCCATGTTATCATGACCACATCGGCTTATTACATTGAGTGGGAAAGTATCTCTTTCTTGTCATGAATTAAAAAATAACAATATACCTGTAGCCTGTGAGCAGTCTAGCATAGGCTAAGATCACATGGCTACCAGGAGCATTGTGGGAGTGTGAAGTCATTACAGACTGCAGAGAGTTTTCATTTCCAACCAGACAGCCGCTGTCTAATTTGCATTGAGATAATAGTAAGATCGGCATATGAAGAGAGAAAATGTATCTGCCCCCTGGTATGGAAGATGAGGAGACAGGGCAGGGTTCAGTCATTTAACAACAGACAAACGAGCAGGGCTGACACCAAGTCTTGACATTTCAGTCCACGAAAAGGCTTGCGGTGTCATTACACAAGGAGCTGAGGGCATTGCTGGCAGATCAATAGGGATTGTTCTGTACTTGCCGGGTCCTTAAAGGGATAAAACATGGGAAATCTGCATGTATTGTAGAGATGTGCAGAGGCCCCAGACGTACAGAGGCCCCAGACGTACAGAGGCCCCATTCACACTTGCAGATGGAGCAGATCAAATGAGTCTGACGAATTCCTCGGTGAGACTTCTGCTGCGGGCCCGAGGTGCCGTACAATACAATGGCATCTGTCATCACCTGCAGCTGATCGCATATGTTGTGATTACCTGCAGATGATCACGCCTGGACGCAGTCTGCAGTAGCAGCTGTTTGTGTCTACTATTTTCCACCACGCTGCAACATGCGGTATTGCGGCCAGGAGGTGCGCTGGGTGCCATTTAATGAATGCCAACGCAACAGGACAGGAAGTGGAGGCAAATCTCCCCAATGGGACACAAGAAAAGCTGATGAGAGTTATAACCATCTTTCCCACCTCAACCTAACCACTGAACCATCACATTCTCAAACAATCCATCCCCACACAGCTTTCTCCTCATGTATCACTTGCCCCTCCCTTTTAGATTGTAAGCCCTCAGGGGCAGGGCCCTCCTTACCGTCTTGTCTTGTGATTGTAATGTCTTCCTTATATTGTAAAGCGCTGCGCAAACTGTTGGAGCTACATAAATCCTGAATAATAATAATAATAGTCCTCCGTTACTCTATCCAACACTAGGAAAAAACGTTTTGGCTTCAGTTCTACTTTAAGGCCCCATTTACACTGTCACAATGTGAAAAGTCCTTGCAAGTTTTTGCCGACGCTACCATGCGTCAGCCCACTCATTTCAATGGCCGGCTGCACGCGACAAACGCGGTAAAGAGGCTCATGCAGCTCATTTCAGCTGCAAGCTTCCCGTGTTTTTTTGACTACTTGTATGTGCTCATTGGACACACGTCCACACGCGGGCAACAATGCGTGTTTTACTAGCCACGTTTAGGGTGCCATTAACAAGTAATGGTATTGCGAGTGCGTTGCGCGTTCTTGATGCGTTGTCTGAAGCGCACATTCATGTAACGCGGAGGTGATAGCCAGGATAGCTGTAATCTGACGGACATCTTGTGTGAGTCTCCGGGATGTATCACCCCCTCCGGTTGCCTAGTTTCCTCGCTTCCCTTGAGACATATTGATTGCACATTCATTATTGATCGCACATATATTAGTGATCAGCACTGCTTGTAACCTTATATTTTATTTACAAGGTCACCACCAACCAAAGTCACCTGACTAAGCATCCTGGTTCCATTAAAACTGGGGGGAGGATATAGGGAGCTTGTGGAATACAGTCTTCATATATACAAAGCTACCATTGGACTGTGCAGGCCACCATCCAAAAACCTGCAGAAAAAAAAGAGGAATCAGCCTTGTGCTATGTAATCTGCAGAGAGTCTTGTGACTCTGCACGGCAGCTTTTTCATCTGAGATATGGAAAAATGAAAAAGCAAATGATTACCCCGTGTCTCCATTTCTGCTAAGCCTATCAAACGTCTTCAAGAAAAATACAGCAAGTCCAGTTGCCTTGACTTATTTTTTACAGATATACCATGTGACCTGGATGAATGAGAACCATCACAGACACATCTGCACAGCTCTAGATCGGGGGAACATAACATCTCCTGTGGTTTGGTCTATGTAAGCTGAGCTGACATTTCATTTGCTGTAGTGACAGGGGGTCGGCACTGACACATATCCCCATCCCCTGCACTGCACATTGTTCTCCCAGTGCAGAGAAATGAGCTAATGTGATAAATGATTTAAAGCTGAAACTCCTGACACAAAAACTTTGAATTAAATATATTCCACAATAGCCACAAAGGATATAAATCCCCCAAATGGCTGTGCAAACCCAGATATTATTTTGTTGAAGTAGCAGTGACCTCATCTCTGTGCTCTACAAAGCCTGAACAGAGAGCAGAGCTGTGGGAGGGACTCAGCAGGCCCCACCCACCACGGAAACCATAGCCTAGAAGAAGACGTGTGCTGGATCACAGATCCTTGGGTCTATGTTGGGCAGCGCCGGAGAGGAGGTCAGTATTGCAGCCAAAGCTGCATTTGTTATTTTTGAACACGCTGGGCTACCTATTTTTTCATCTTTTTCCTACAAAGGTGGAGTTGCGTTTTCCTTAATAGCCACAAAATATATATATTGACTTTGTGCTCATCAAATGCCTTTGCAGAACCTTGTATAACTAGCTGGGACACCATTACTGTGCTGCAGATAACCTGTGCATAGGACAAAGCTGTGGGAGGGGCCCAGCAAGCCCCACCCACCACAGAAAGTAGAGGAGGGGGGCGGAGACAAGACCAGTCACCCTGCACAAGGAGAGAGATCAGCAGTGACCGGTCTTTATTACAGGAAGTCTCACACTGGATTACTGCACAGATCTGGAAGAAATACACAAAGCTCACCAAGATTGAAGGAAGAATACACATGACTCTTGTATATGGATGGACAATATTTTATTATCCTGGAGCTCAGCTTTAAATATAAAGATTTGTAGATCAGCCACTAGATGGAGCCGGGGATGGCTCAGTACAATTACTATGTCCATGTCAGGGTACATAACAATCTAAATAAAGGTGCCCTGCTAGAGAATAGGGCATATACTCATCTCCCTGGTGGTCTAATAAAGGTGCCCTGCTAGAGAATAGGGCATATACTCATCTCCCTGGTGGTCTGTCTTATACCTCCCCCTTTTCCATTCTGTACCTGCCCCCCCACTGTGGTTCCATCCTCCAACCCCTATATCACTATAGACCTCAGCAGTGATATATGAGTTGGAGGATGGAACCATAGGACGTGGCGGGTGATACAGGCATCTAGTACTCCAAGAAGTGCTAAATGCCAGAAGAGAGACTGGCGAAGGCTGCAGCAGCAGAATGGATGGGAGGCAGGAGACCCGGGCTGTCAGAGAGGTCAGGATAAGAGCTCTTCTCTTGCAGCACAATGTTATTTGGATTTTTATACCCTGATAGGTTCACTTTAACAACTGCTGAGATAAGATATTAGCTTCATTGGGAGTGCATTGTTTTTAATGAGTCAGCTGACTCACAGACTTGCATTGTGAGAAGGAGCAGTAAAGCACAACCATTGTGTAGCCCTGCAAAACAGGAAGCAGAGTAGTGAACGCGTAAGTATGGCCGCCCCCTATGTACATCTATAACTAATAATGATACAATTCTAGTTATGAAATCCCTGATACTGATAATATTCACCACATTGTGCAAAATAAAAATGGCTTTATGCCGTCCCTTTAAATCGTGTTCCTATGTAACTGTGTCCGACAGCCAACTGAGATGAGTGTAAATAATCACATTACACACAGAGATCAACTGTGTCTCCCCGGCGCTGTCTTGGCAGCCCCAAGTGAGACGTGGCATCCCATGCCCACCGCTTGGCTTCTATACCATACGACACACAACTCTCTGCTTGGCCAAACCAAAGATCCCCGGCGCAGGTCTTCCTGTACACGGATCTTGCAGAGCCCGAGAATATTTTCGGCCAGGATTAGGCTGCTCAGCGCGCAGAGGCGAGCAAGGCACGGCGAGACAATAAGACAGCTTTTCCAGGAGCCCCATGGTAACAGGGCCCAACAATGGCCACAAATCCCGGGCTTTCAACACCAGACATGTCCTGCATGCAAAAGATACAGGAGCTGGCACAGAGGCCGCAGCCCATAATGGCGCGGTCGTGTGACCGATAACAAACTGCATAACCCCACATAACCTCACAACAGGATGGGCAATAAATTCATATATGAAAGTCACGTTGTGGTTTCTCCCACAGAATAACTTCTAGTACATTAAAGGGAGCTGAGCACTACAAGTGCCAGGGGGCCTGTGCAAGAACCTAGAGCAAACCCGTGCTTTGTCTATGGTGGGAAGAGCAACAGGTTTGCCTTGACCCCCCCCCCCCTTCCCCCCAACAACACATAGGGCAGGGGTACGCTACCTCAGCACTCCACCTGTTGTGGAACTACAAATTCCACGAGGCATTCTAAGTCTCCGACAGTCACATGCATGACTCTCAGAAGCAGAGGCATCAGTGGCGGAACAAACGCCATAGCGACCCAGGCGGCTGCTACGGGGCCCGGGGCACAGGGGGGCCGGCCAGGACATCCCCCTGATGCAGTGCCGGCTGCCTGGGTTGCTATGGCATCTCAGGCTGCTGGCTGTCACTGGCGGCTGTGAGGAGGAACACACCACTGTTCAGATCAGTAACAACCTGTCAGTGATGTGTGCAGTGGCGCGTTCCTCCCCACAGCCGCTGCTGAGGCGGTGACAACCAGCAGTTTCGGAGGAGGTGGCTGGGCCCGTAGTCGGCAGCAATGGAGGAGGCGGGGCCCAGTGACTGAGGAGGCGGGGCCCAGTGACTGAGGAGGCGGGGCTCAGTGACTGAGGAGGTGGGGCCCAGTGACTGAGGAGGTGGGGCCCAGTGACTGAGGAGGTGGGGCCCAGTGATGGAGGAGGCAGGGCCCGCCAGCGACCGTGGAGGAGAAGGAGGCGGACAGAGGATCGGGGCTGACAGGTAGTAGGGCTTGAGCGCCCACCTGAGAGTGACCCTGCAGAGCCCACCATGGTGGGCACCATAGAGAGTCTATGGTGGGCACGATAGAGAGACTATGGTGAGCTCTGCAGGGTCACTCTCGGGTGGGCTGTTTTGGTTATCAGGTGGGCGTAGCTAGAAATCCCAGGGCCCCCTACAAAATTTTGCTATGGGGCCCTGTGATTTCTAGTTTCGCCCCCTGAGAGGCATGATGCAAATTTTTATTTCAGTGCCACTGGAGTGCTGAGGTTGCCTACCCCTGGCATAGGGGTTCATTTACAAAGGTTCTGCAATATCACCCCTAGATGGCGCTAACGAGTATAGGAATTTTCTGTGCTCATCAGTGCCAAGTAGGGGCGCTAGTGTTGTGCGGAGGGCATGCTGGGAAGAACTTTTATAAATGAACGCCATGGTTACTTTTTGTTTTCCCTCCGCCGCTCTATTTCGCCAATGGAGGAACAGAAAATACCCAGTACTTCCAGGTATGGAGGAGCATTACTCATTCCATGTGACAGTGCTGGGCCAATCACAAAGTCCGGTGACACGGGGGAAGCCCAAAGCCTTGTATTAGCTATAACCAGAGTGACCTAAAGCTTACACGGCAGCAGGGAAACTAAGGGAGGGTGAGTATGAGCTGCCGGGGAGGGGAAGATGAATGCGAACTTGTTTTTGTGCTCTGCATTGGAAAAACACAGGTTTGCATGACCTGGCTGGTGAAAGATTGGGCTCCATGTGTGCCTAAGGAGGTGGGAGGAGGCAGCGCAGTCAGCACCAGCCTGTCTTTAGGGATAGTGAGCCTGTAAGTGGCTAGGAAAATGCTTCTTGACACTCAACTTTCCCCAAGCAGGCTTGGCCAGGGACCATTGGCCAGGATTATGGAGGTGCCTACAAGCCAAGCTGGCGAATATTAGCCAAACTAGCCCAATGTCACCCTCTTTATACTGCATGTCACTGTAATGCAGCCAGACTTTATATACAGTAATACATATCATGCGCTTTACTGGTGGGCTTTGGGATGTGTGGGCTCTCAGGTGGGCTGTGCAGGGTGTCAGGTGGGCTGTGCAGGGTTCAGGGGGGCTGTGCAGGGTGTCAGGTGGGCTGTGCAGGGTGTCAGGGGGGCTGTGCAGGGTGTCAGGTGGGCTGTGCAGGATGTCAGGTGGGCTGTGCAGGATGTCAGGGGGCTGTGCAGGGTGTCAGTGTGGGGTCTCAGGTGGGCTGTGCAGGGTGTCAGGGGGGCTGTGCAGGGTGTCAGTGTGGGGTCTCAGGTGGGCTGTGCAGGGTGTCAGGTGGGCTGTGCAGGACCCCCCCCAGGAAGGTGCTGCCCAAGGCAAACGCAATAAAAGCCTGATGGGCGTCTATCACCTCCACTCTGTCCAACACTAAAAAAGACGTTTTAGCTAGAGCTAAGGGCCCACGCGGAATGCATTGCACTGTTGTGCGCAGACAGGTAACAGTGCTGATGCGCCGACTGCGGAACTTTGCACTGTTTCCTTTTTTTTTTTACTTTATTGAAATGTCACAAGCGACATTTTACATTTTATTAATTAATATCGGCCACAGCGCAGTGCAATCGACATTTGTGAACTCAAATAAAACTCGAATAGATAATTTATAACCGAGGATCACCATACATGTTATACTCCATACTGTACAATCAACGTTAGATAGAATTAGATTTACCAAACCTATGTCATATGAGGACCTACCCAATCTATCCAATCAATCTATATCCAGTCACACCGGCCCTGGCACTACATGGTTGCTGGTAGATCTATAGGAGATTGTACAATCAGATTGTAAGGTTTGTGCCGAGCTTAAGTATACAGAAAAGCATACTACAAATCCTCTCCTCTCAATTTTGATTTTAAAACATCAATTTGTCTTTCTTCTATCAGATTGTACAGTACGGTTGTGACATTGGCCATCTTAAGAAGCCAGCACGTGATCCAACTTGCCGGCAAACGCGAGGAAACGAAATATCGCTCTTCTTCAGAAACCGCCTTTAATCCCATTTATTTGTATTAAACGGACAAGAAAACAGAAACCCCGTGAATTGTACTCACCACCTCTCAGGCTCCACGGCACGTGTATATAAATGTCACAATTTTCTCTGTGTCACCGCCATCTCCTCGTCCTCACTACAAATAGCGCCGGACGCAGAAGGAACCTATTAATCTACAATAAAAAGTGGGAAAGGTTCTTTTTTTCCCCGTCTTACCTTTCACATGGAGCGGCCTGCGTCTCCCGGCTCCCTCCACCTACTTTCCTAGCGGGATATAAATAAAATTCGGCCCTTTTTTTTTCCCTTTAACACAAAAATCTCCTTGTTTGGGGCCTGAAACTGGATCCAGGAGAGGAGAGAGGAACAGGCAAGTCATTCTCTCATCCTCCTCAACCTGGAGGGAAAAAATCCTCCGTCATCCATACACACCATCAGCACACACACACACCTACACGGAGACGACTCAGCCAGCATCGTGCGCCTGCAGGGAGAGGTTGTTGCCCTTAGCAACCAGATTTTTTTCCTTCCCATTCCTCCATAGTGCTCTAGGAAAAGGTCTAGTGCTCTAGGAAAAGGGCAGAATCTGAATGGTTGCTATGGGCAACACTGTGCTACCCTATAGGAAAAATTAGGCCCAGTATGGCCAATGTGGGAACAGGGCCGGCCTTCGGCCTTTAGGCGCCCTGTGCGAAAAAGCTTTACAGCGCCCCTCAGTGACCACACCCTTTAGTGGCCACACCCCCAGTAACCACACCCATTTATTACCCATATTTTTGGTAAAATATAAAAAGCGGGGTCACGTCCGGTACATAGACACCAAACATGTCATGCTTTAAAATTGCGCGCACCCGCGAAATCGCAAAAAATTACCATGCCAAATGGTCCACAGGGAACATTGGACCTCCATTATTACATTAAAGCAATAAAGCTAAACCATTTTGGATAGAGAACAGGAGGGTTAGAACCCCCAAGGGGTATTTACTGCTGTATGTGTGTCCCCATCAAAACTGGAGTGGACAGAACATGGAGCAGTTACCCATGGCAACCAAGCAGCTTCTAATTCTCAACTGATTTATCTTGGTGTGATTTTTGTTTTTACATCTCAAAAACCTGGTATGTTTACAGGGGTGTGTAGACTTTTTATAAGCACTGGCATCCTCCATATCTCTATTATGACCTGTACTATACATTTATCGGACACCAGATGGATAACTTGAGACAGATAAAGGACAGTGATGGTAAGTTGTGTAGGTTTAGACTGCAGGAGCACTGTGATGGGTGGAGCTGAGAATTCCTGTGTTGTATTACTCACAGACCAGGATCAGGTGTTCCCAGAAAACCAGACTACTGACCAGCATATGAATATTCTAGGTACATGTGCAGTAATATTTTACCTGCTTGTAGGCCGAACATGTGGCTCACTTTACAAATTCTTTAAGGATGGCATAAGATTATTATATGAATTCTGAAACAGAAAGACAACACATGAGGCCATTTTGTTCAATTTTCCTGAAAATGTTTATTATCAAAACCAGATTTTTTTTAAACAATATTTACACATTATATTCATCCACACGATAGATTACCATAAAACACAATGGAGGGAATTTATCAAAACTGGAACACAGAATCTGGAGCAGTTGCCCACGGCAACCAATCAGCTTCTCTCTTGATTTGCTCAACTAAGATTTGAAAATGAAAGCGAGAAGCTGATTGGTTGCCATGCACAGCTGATCCAGATTAGATACCTTCCCCTCTCTGTACTGTGATTTCAACACAAATCTCCATGATGCTTTTTTATTTGCATCAGTTACATTTGCACTAATTGTTAAACTTTTATTCCCAGAGATTGTTGCCTTTGCAGAATTTTTTTTTAAACATTTTGCTAAACCTCTGTGCCTCAGTGTTGCTTATCCTGAGACGGCGGGGACACCCTGAGGCCTTGCTCACACCAAGCGCGTTCCAGGAGCAGAGCAGTTAGATACCGGATCAAAACTGCGTCCAATGTATTCCAATGGTATTTTGGGCTCTAGTTCACACTGCAGCCTTCAGTTACAGAGCATGTAAAAAAAATGCAGCAAGCCCTATTTTACCTGCTCTGGAACGCATCAAAAACGCATGCAAACGCCCTGGAATGCACTGAAAGCCCATTTTAAACAGAATTTTTTTTTTCTTTACCAAAAATGGCCCGGAACGCGTCAAAAACGCGGCACAACCCACTGTGCAGAAACTCATGCAGATCTGGTCTGCATTTGGTGTGAACAAGCCCTGAAAGCTAACTGGTATTACAAAGTAAAAAAGTATCCCCGGCAATGCTTGACTGCGTAATACGGCCACAGTCACCTAAACAGTTCTGTTCTCTCTCCAGATGTCATTTTTTTTTAACGCGTATCACTGCCGGTGGGTTGGGACCTTACCCAGGAAAGACATGATATAAGCTGAAAAGGCGATTAAACCGTGAGCAAAAAACGTGCTTCGGAGGCATTTCAAGATAAAATCCGGGGAAACTTTTATTAACCCTTGCAGTGGGGCTACCATCGAACTACAAGGATTAACTGCGCTCATTAGTAACCAGTGCGAAGATATTGGCAGCTAAAGCTATTTGCAAATCTTGTCCTTTTCCTTCTTAAAGTTCTCAGCTTGATCCCACCTGTTTAGCCTACTGACCCTGACCGATGGTCCTGGTATAATGATGGACAACCTCACTGACTGATAGGGTGTCTCAGGAAGCTGGAGGTATTGGGGTCACACTGACTTCATACCGGCAAGTTGAATTTTGGATATAACAGCAGCTGACAATAGCACAGCATTCTCGCCACTGGATGGAGCATAGGAAATCTCTATACTCCTCGTCTCTAATTTAGATTGTAAGCTCCTTGAGGGTAGGGATTGATGTGAATGAGTTCTATGTAAAAGCGCTGCGTAAATTGTCGGCGCTATATAAATACCTGTAATAAATAAAATAAATCTAGTGGCGAGAATGCTGTGCGAACGGAATTCAGCCATTTTATGTTGGGGTGGATGATTTCTAAATAGGGATGCACCGATACCAGTATCAGTATGGGTGCCTATCCCGATATCGGAACTTCCGGTATCAGGAAGCTGGGTGGTGAGTCATTACCCGCCCCCCAGCTTCCTGATTGGCCGGCTCCATGCTCCCTCATCACCTGATTGGTCGAGAAGCTGGACAATCAGGAAGCCAGATGGCGAGTCATTGATCGCCCCCCCCTCTTCCTGATTGGCCAGAAAGTCGGCTCCATGCTTCCTCGTCATCTGGTGACGATGGAGCATGGAGACGACTTCCCGGCTAATCAGGTAGCCGGGCGGCGAGTTATTGCAAGCCACCCAGCTTCCTTAATGGGACTTCCAGTATTGGTATTTGGCATCGGCGAGTATCAAAAACAAAACAAAAATATCGTTACTCGATACTGACAAACCGATATCGGTGCATCCGTATTTATACGTCAACCTGTAAGTCCCGTTCACACCTCAAAGCAAAGCGCAACAAAACACTCAAGACAAAGATCCCATTCGTTTCTATGGCCCCTGTTCACACCCGAGTGTTTTGTTGCAAGTAGAAAATAGCTGTCATCAAGGAAACTGGGCGGCGTGTAATGACTCCCCGATTAGCTGCCAAGCCAGCTACATCATCACCTACATAGATCACAAGGAAGCATGTAGCATGTAGCCTGCTTTCTGGCCAAGCCGGAGGGCGGGTAATGACTCCTGATAGGCCAGCTTCCCGACCAATCGGGAAGCTGGGCGGCAAGTTGAGCAGCTTCCTGATTGGCCGGGAAGCTGGCTCGATGCTACCTCGCCACCAGGTGAAGTATCAGGATGGGCATTGGGAGCATTTATTTTTTTCAGGTATTTACATAGCGCCGACAATTTACACAGCGCTTTACATAGTTGCCCTCAAGGAGCTTACAATCTGAGGTCCCTATCTCACACGCATACATACAGGGCCAACTTAGACAGGAGCCAATTAACCTTCCAGCATGTCTTTGGAGTGTGGGAGGAAACCGGAGTACCCGGAGGAACACACAAGCACAGGGAGAACATGCAAACTCCTCGTAGATAATGACCCTGGCCGGGATTTGAACCAGGGACCCCCAGTGCGGCTAGGCAGAAGCACCAACCGCTACACCACTGTGGGGGGGAGCAGTGTACTGGATTAGCCGGCAGGTTCTGGAGGGGAGGTCAGTACGGCAGCTTCTCAGGAGCGGATCCACTAAAAACAAACATTCTCCTGGTGATAGAGAATTCCAGATCAGCTTCATGTCTGTTACGGTAAAACCACAATCTTCTTCTCCAGCTTCTGCGGTGGGAATAGATGAGCTCTCATGATGGAGTCCAGTTCCTCCAGGCCTAGCTGGGCATGAAGAACACACACCGAGTCCGCCTCGCACTGGACCACAAACTTCAGCAGGCGGTACAGCTCCAGGAGAACGTCACGTAACACCTAGAAGAAGAGAAGACGGGAGGAAAGTTTCTTTATTCTATTAGGACTACAGAACACCTCCCCTTTATGTTCTAGAGCAGAAGAGGTGGGAGGAAGTATTTTGTAGTTATTTTCTTTAGTCTGTTACATGTGGAGTAATCTAGGATTACACCTGGTAAGTCGGACTTTTATAAACCTCTATATTGCTTAATAGACTAATGTTTCTTACCGTAGAACATTATTATTGAATTGTTTCTGTAGTCCTATTACAATTCCTGTCCTAGGGTGACGGGAAGTTAGAAGTTTACTGGCTTTCTGGCATTTGTTTTTTTTTTGCACTTATCAAACAGATATAACAAAATGCTTCCAACGGTGTAGTAAACAGACAAAAAATGGAGCAGATAAGAGAAGTTCATTGTTACGGTCAGGGCCGGAGTAACATAGAGGCTACTGGAGAGCTAGCTCCAGGCCCACCACTGAACATAGGTCTGGCTGGCCCGGATCTCCTTGGTATGTTTGATGGCAAGCTAAGCGGTCAACCTGAACACAACCAGGCAGAGGCACCGGCAGTTGTCTAATCAGGCATAAGAGGCAGCCACTCGCTGCTCCCCAGCCTAATTAGAGAGCCGCCTCTGCTGCTTCTAGGGTTGCCACCTGTCCGGGATTCACCCGGACACAAGATGTCACAATGTCAGGGGGACAGGGGCAACCACGGGGTCCTGGTGTTCCAACTTGAGTGCACGGAGGAGGCAAGGGACTCGGAGGGACACTGGAACTCAGGGGACAAGAAGTTACTTAAAGACAGGGTGCAGATAAGTCTTGAAGGTCACACTCTCATGGCTGTCTCTCCTCTCTCTCCTGGCTATTTCACCTCTCTCTCCCCCTGGCTGTCTCTCCTTGTTCTCTCTCCTGACTGTCTCTCCTCTTTACTGGCTGTCTCTCCTCCCTCTTCACTGGCTGTCTCTCCTCTCTCCTGACTGTCTCTCCTCTCTCTCTCTCCTGAATGTCCCTCCTTGCTCTCACCTGGCTGTCTCTCCTCTCTCTTCACTGGCTGTCTCTCCTTGCTCTGTCCCCAGGCTGTCTCTCCTTGCTCTGTCCCCAGGCTGTCTCTCCTCACTCTCTCACCTGGCTGTCTCTCCTCTCTGGCTGTCTCTCCTTGTTCTGCCCCCTGGCTGTCTCTCCTTGCTCTGTAACCTGGCTGTCTCTCCTCACTCTCTCTCCTGGCTGTCTCTCCTCACTGGCTGTCTTTCCTCTCTCTCCTGGCTATCTCTCCTAGCTCTGTCCCCTGGCTGTCTCTCCTTGCACTCCACTGGCTGTCTCTCCTTGCACTCCACTGGCTGTCTCTCCTTGCTCTCTCACCTGGCTGCCTTTCCTCACTCTCTCCTGGCTGTCTCTCCTCTCTCCCCACTGGCTGTTATGTACTAATGGTTCAAGAATGGGGGAGGGGGGTTAAATATTTCACATTTAAGGGAATTTAGGGCAGGGGTAGGTCAAATCCAGCCCTCCAGCTGTGGGTGAAACTACAAATCTCATCATGCATCTCCCTCTGGGAGTCATGCCTGTGGCTGACCGTCTTACAATGCCTAATGGGAGTTGTAGTTGCACCACAGCTGGAGGGCTGGAGTTTGCCTGCTCCTGGTTTAGAGTTTGGGAACTCTTTTCTTTCTGCTCCTTCTAAAAGCCAAAAGCCCAGCGCCAAGAACAACGGTACCATGGCCTGGATTCAATGTCCATCTCCATTCCAAAAGCTTGTCACTTGTACCTAGGAAGCTTTCAATGTCATACATGGTGATCTCAGAGAAGACCCGGGTCCTGGCAATGTGGGGGCGGTTAT
>NW_017306548.1:1318718-1321183 GCF_000935625.1 Nanorana parkeri
GGTCTCTTTCCTCTCAGGCTCCTGAACACGGTTGTACAAATCTTGGCTCTATCCTACAGCGTCTATTAGCTCACCTTCTCTCTGCTGACATCCATCACAGTTACTCCTTTCAAGAATTGACTCCTCTTATCAGATAATGACATTTCCTAGACTACCACTCATTACTCCATCTGGAACAGATTTGATGCGTTGTTATGGAAACCAGAAAAAGAGTGCAGGCTTCGGCCTGTGACTATGACAACTGAAGAAGAAACTATATTTTGATGGCAACGTATAGTAACATGCCCTGTTGGTATTAGCTGGAAGAGCGAAGTGTTTCATTCACACAATTCTGGGCTGTATTTAAACAATTTTTAAAAAATGCCAAAATAACCGTATTACAAAATAGACACGAGGTAAATGAAACAAGGATGGGGAATGACGTACACAAAGGTGCATCTGCTTTTGTTTTTCTGCAATCTTGAGACAGACCCTGATCGGGTTTGTGTTTCTGTATTTGTGCTTTGCAAAGCTTTTAGGGCACCCCAAAACTCTGTTGCTGTGATGAGCGGTACCCCAGTCTGTGGGGTGGCCAGCAGCATCACCATGACAGCTATGTATACTGTTTGCAGAATACGGCAGGTCAGGTTTTCATAGTCCCGAGGTGCTCTGGAAATCAACCGCAGTGTTCAGATAGCTGGGAATATTCCTGTAGCTGCTTCAGTAGCTGTCAAAGCTGACTGATGTACCTTAGCACAGGGGGTCAGCAACCCATTGATCTTAATCTACCCGCTAATTGCAGGAAGGTGATTAGTAGGTTACAATGAACCCTCTCAGAGGTCTCAGAGCTCCTGACCGCTGCAATCTGCATTACTTACTACTCCCTTCTAAGTTACCTACGCCTGACCCCTGCACTGCGAGTTACTTAATCCTGACCCCTGCACTGTGAGTTACTTAATCCTGACCCCTGCACTGTGAGTTACTTAATCCTGACCCCTGCACTGTGAGTTACTTAATCCTGACCCATGCACTGCGAGTTACTTAATCCTGGCACCTGCACTGCGAGTTGCCTATTTCTGGCCCCTGCATTCTGTGTTACTTACTCCTGACCCTTGCACTCTGCGTTACTTACTCCTGACCCCTGCATTCTGTTTTACCTATTTCTGACCCCTGCACTGTGTCACTTAATTCTGACCCCTGAACTCTGTGTTACTTACTCCTAACTCCTGCATTATGTGTTACTCACACTTGACCCCTGCATTCTGCGTTACTCCCTCCTGACCCTTGCACTCTGCATTACTTACTCCTGACTCTTGCACTCTGCATTACATACTCCTGACCCTTGCACTCTGCATTACTTACTCCTGACTCTTGCACTCTGCATTACTTACTCCTAACCCTTGCACTCTGCATTACTTACTCCTGACTCTTGCACTCTGCATTACATACTCCTGACCCTTGCACTCTGCATTACTTACTCCTGACTCTTGCACTCTGCATTACATACTCCTGACCCTTGCACTCTGCATTACTTACTCCTGACCCTTGCACTCTGCATTACTTACTCCTGACCCTTGCACTCTGCATTACTTACTCCTGACCCCTGAACATTGCCTTATGTTCTTTTGACCCCTGCACACTGCATTACAATCTCTTAACCCCTGCACACTGCGCTACTTAGTTCTGACACCTGCACTCTGCGTTGCTTACTCCTGGCCCCTGCACTCTGTGCTACTTACTCCTGACCTCTGCATTGTTTTACTAACTCCTGACCTTAAACTCTTCAAACCTTCCTTACATTTTCATTGAGCCTTACTACGTTATACCCCTGTCTTGGTGTACGCAAGAGCATGAAACTGAATTTTAGAGGACTTGCCACCTCAATTCGTAAGAGGTTTAAAAAGGAATAAATACATTTGTAAATGGGAATGAGGCATCACTGACAGTAAACGGAACTTCATCGCCTCCAATGTCCTTTTTGTCAATAGATATAGTTTTCAAACATTTGAAAACGCGCGTGTGCGCGCGCACGCACATACAGAAGTACATGATCCCTTAAATGTCAGCAATCTCTGCAGGGTTAATGCAACACTTCCAGTAGTCAATTGCAGATAATTCACAGCTAAGACTCAGGGCGATGTTATTGATCGTTAGCTGCTTCAACAAAGGAAACTGCAGCCGACAGCGAAAAGAATACATAATAGAAGCTAAAGACTGATGCAGGGTGGCTAATGACGGGCGGCTGTCGCATCAAGATTGACAAGCCCTCCTGATTCACCCAAAAGACGGACGCTGTGCCGTAAAATTGCCATACAAAAGTAAATGATTGGGCAATTTACAGTTCAAAGCAAACGTAAACATTTATAAAAAATGCTTATTTGAATTCTAAGGCATATGTGTAGGTGTGTGTACTAAACGTACTCTCTCGCAAAAGCAGCCCCCCCCCCCCCCCCCCCCCCCCCCCCCCCCCCACACACACCCTATGC
>NW_017306548.1:1324282-1329954 GCF_000935625.1 Nanorana parkeri
CCCCCCCCCCCACACACTGTCCTATAACATAATCCTATAGGCAAAAAGTGTATACTTGCCTATCGGCTGCCAGCAACGGAACAATGCTGTGGTGGAACACGTCACAGTCAAAGGGGTGGGATCTGTTTTTAGTGAAAGCTGCTGATTCGTTGGCACTGCTGGAATGTCGCCCTTGAAAAGAGACGGCTTGTCCCGCAGCATTGGCCTTGTTTGAATAATGGCAGGTAAGAGGAGCTTGGAAATATAGGGGACTATCACATAGATTGTGTTATGGGATTGGAAGTGGCTAAAAGGTGAGGAATGACTGTTGTGTAGCATTAATGTATCAGTATCCTTTAAATAAATGTGTGGTAATGTTAAAGTATATGTAAACCCGCTCACTAAACATTCATAGAGTTGTCATCAAAATTATTCAACCCCCTCCCCCACTGCAAATAAGGTTTATTGGCAAAATTTGGACTTGTCTAGATGTGCCTGTTGCCACCAAGTCTTGCTGCAGGTCTTTTGCAGTATCAGGAAATCCTAGGAGAGAAGGTCATGCCATCTGCAAGGAAGCCGAAGCTTGGGGGTCAATTGGACCTTCCAACAGGGTAATGACCCACCAAAGCATACCTCAAATTCCACCAAGGCTTGGTTGCAGATGACCTGGAAGATTCTACAGTCACCTGATTTGAACCCCATAGAAAATCTCTGGTGGGATTTGAAGAAGGTGGTTGCAGCACGCAAACCAAAGAACATTAGTGAACTGGAGGCCATTGCTCATGAGGAATGGGCGGATTCCTCAGGAACGCTCCCAGAAGCCGGTGTCTGGCTATGCATCTCGTTTGCAGCAGGTCATACCAGCAAAAGGGTGTTCTACTAAGTACTAAACATACTTGCTATGAAGGGAAAGAGACTGGAGATGTCATTAAAAGTTGCATTTTCAATTTAATTTGGGGAAACCACTTGAAACATTCGTTGTGTTGATCTATTCAATTGCTTATGCTGGAAGTCTGTAAATTTTGCTAAAAAAACAGGTTCGCAATGGGGGTTGAATAATTTTGATCATAACTGTATAAGATTTACAATTTTAAAGTAATGCCAAAAGTCTTTGGTAATCATTTTTAAATTGTCAGCTTTGAATAAAATACCTGGTAATCCCGCCATGAATGGTCCTTGTGCAAACATTCTTGGTGTGCTGTGTCCTTAATATCTCCTTTGCACACCGTGCCGACATACCCCAAAATTCAAAGGGTGTTAAAACAACTGGTGGATGGCACCACAATATACAGTTTAGATCCTTGGTTCTCAACTGGTGGGTCGTGACCCAAAAGTGGGTCGCGACCCTGTGTTCAGTGGGTCACCGCATGCCTTCCACTTTTCTAGGTGAGAGGCTCCCAGGGAGAGGAGGTCACTTTTCTAGGTGAGAGAGCACCGTCCATTCTTACACTGAGCAGCCATTCAAAATATGCTGCCTGGCGCCAAATGTCGACCTAAGGTGGGGTGGGCTGGGGGTATGGCCGCGAGGGAGCTCTATTCATACGTGTATTGCTTACAGCTCCCTCACATGTCCTTTAGAGGTGCCTGGACCGGAGTGATGTCACATTCTAGCTCCCAGCACCTCTACATGCGCGCATGGAAGCTGTACAAGCAATGCACAAGTGGATGGAGCTCCATCACAGCACAGCAGCCCACACTGCCGTGCGTTCCGTTGCAGTGCAACTTGGGTTGCAACTTAATGACCGAGGAGAAATGTGGGTCCTGAGGATACACATGTTGAGAACCACTGGTTTAGAGGATATGTCGTCCATATGCCATTCTGCTTCAGAATATCATTTTTATTGGTATTTCTTCAGCGTGACCTATAAATGCAGCGTTTGCCTGACGAGGGGATCCCGCGAGGTTCCGAAACGTTGCACGCTGAAGGATTACCAATAAAAAAAGATATTCTGAAGCAGGATGATGTGCAGACAAAATATCCTCTAAGCGCTCTGTCCATGTCTCCCAATTGCTTTCCTGCATCATTACCTGTCACACACTAATGCAGACTACAATCTGCAATGCAGACATACATTGCTACAGGCATGAGCTACTGCAGTCACCATTAGGAAACACATGCCCAAGGAATGCCATGCTGCCGTCCCTTGCCAGCATGCAGACAGGAAGTGGCTGCAAGGAAGATGTAAGAAATCAGCAGCACCGAGATGCAACAAAGGGTAAAAAAAGGTGAAAGAGAAACATCATTTTTTAATTAAACACGTTGCTTTAGCAAACTAGATGTCATTCATTTACGGTTTACAGAACTATTGGGAGAGCAAAGTACTATTACCAATAGTTTGAGCTGGTGTGTATCACACAGCTATCACATGCTGGTTTTATAGCTCGAGAACTGACAATCACAAACCACTGATCACTCCGCTCACGGCTTCTCCTTGCAGCAAGTGTCAGTCACCGATCCTCACAGAGATTCCCCCCTCCCCGCTTACTGAAGGGACAGACAGGGGGCAGACACAGCTGGCTCTAGATAGGCAGAGCCAGCTGTCAATCAGGCAGTGGGGGGGGGGGGGGCAAAAAAAATTTTTGGGATTCGTCCCGGCTGCAGCGCGGCTCTGCGCTGTCAGCAGCCGCTATATGCTGACATTGGGTCGCAGGAGAACATTAGTAAATATACTCCTGTGACCAAAAGAGTATTGCCAAAAATAAGGTTTGGGTATAGTTCTTTTTTAAATCTACTTTAAAAAAGTAAAGGTACAGTTTGTTAATTGTAAATTATATATATAGACAGACACAGAAGGAGCCACACTTTCTCTGTTCCCATCTCTGGGTCAGGCCTGACTGATAATGGCTCTCTAGGTGGCATTATTCTCAGCAACCGGTTCTTTGCATAGGCTGAATACACACACATACAAGCCTAGGGAAGATCTACAAATCTCCAACATACCATCCTGCAAGCTTAGTACAGCAAGTGGTTAAACTGTAAAAGTCTCATTAATACACATTTTATTATATAAATGTTACAGTAATAGCTGAAACTATGAAGTCGGTGAAGTTCCAGTGCTGCATAAAGTGGCAATTTGTATAATAGCGGAGGTTACCAGGGAAATGAACGAGGACTGGAGGGGAAGGGAGAAGCTTGCCGAGCCCCTGCTGTTTTATAAGCAGAGTATATTATAGTACGGGAGGGGAATAAGACGGATCAAAAATAAATCTAATGCAGAGCAGAAACCTCGTGCATGAAATGCCGTACAATAATCCTCAGTCTGAGAACAATTCCAAAGTTCTGACCTCTACATTACAGAAACAACGGTAAAGAAGGATCAGCTGTCAGTGAAATTAAAGGGAATGTACGGTAAAGGGAAAAAAATGTCTTTTATAATTGGGGGGGGAACTATGTAAAGCGCTGTGTAAATTGTCAGAGTTATATAAATACCTGTAATAAATAAATCTAATTATTTCCATAGGCAGGCAAGGTCACATGACTACGCAAAAAGAAGTGAGACCAAACTAAAAACATTTTAATGTTTTATGGCAAGTGTGACCATTGGTCACTATGTCTGCCCTGAAGAAGGAACCCTGTGAAGCTCTGAAACGTTGGCTATTTGATACAAGTGAAATGTCTCTGCAATAAAAAGGAATTTGTACTTATTGCATCCCATGAGTGCTGGTGATCTTCTATTCATCTGACCATAAAACTAGACATTTCAGTTAAAGTTTACTCCACTGCATATTTATATTTCAGTTTTGAATGTAGTTTTACTCACATGCTTAAATAACGTCCTATATTCTTATACAGATTAAAAATGGCGACTTAGGTACCCTTCTGGAAGATAATACTAAGTTGGGATAGTGCTGGTCATGTGATTGATTGCCAGGACATTGGTCACGTAATGTCATCTGAAGGTGATTTGGTGGTTAAGATGCTCAGACAGAGTCATCCAATCAGCAGCTCTGCCTGAACACCAGACCTCCTCTCCCGAACATTTCTGACCACCAAAGTCATCTCAAAGATCAAAATGGTGGAACGCTATTACTCTGAGTGCCCATTCACACTGAGCGATTAATCCTGCGATTTCTGCCGCGATATCGCACATATGTGCCGCGCGATATCGCGAGAAGTCGCTCGTCCAATGATTTTGGCCCCATTCACACTGAGCGACACTTACCTCGAGCAGATTTCCGCGCGGCCGGGTTAGCGCGACTGTTCGGACGACGTTCCACCGTCCGGCGACGTTCCTTCACCGTCGGGCTGCATGCAAAAAAAGAAAAATTGTGCGACATCCGTGGGAAAAAGGGTCCTGCACAAGCGACACGTGACAGCGACGAGCGACAGGCGAGCTCCATAGAAAATCATTGGACGAGCGACTTCTCGCAATATCGCGCTGCAAATATGCGCGCTATCGCGGGATTAATCGCTCAGTGTGAAGGGGTACTTTCTATGGAGCTCGCCTGTTGCTTGTGCAGGACCCTTTTTCCCGCGGATGTCGCGCGATTTTTCTTTTTTATGATGCTGCCTGACGGTGAAGGTCGCGCGATCATCGCTGGAACGTCGCCCAGAGAGTCACACTATCCCGGCCGCGCGGAAACCTGCTCGGGGTAAGTATCGCTCAGTGTGAATTGGGCCTAAAGGTCCACTTTTATAACTTTAAGGCCTAGTTCACACCTGGGCGTTTTACAGCACGTTCTTACGTGCTGTAAAATGCTCAACATGTGAAAACCAATAATTGCCTATGGGCATGGTTCCCACCTGGGTGTTTTACAACGCGTAGGAACGCGCTGTAAAATGCCCTACGCCCAAAGAAGTACAGGAGCTTCTTTGGGGCGTATTTGCCGCGCGTATCCATTAGGATACAGCCGGATAGCCCTCGGAAACGTGCATTTGTCGCGCGTTTCTTTTACCGCAAATCGCAGTAAAACCGCGGCGCATATTCCGTACTCCCAGGTGTGAACCCAGCCTAAAGTATCATTTATTTTTTGACAACTACCGTGCAGGTTAAACACTCTTTTTTTTTTCTTTTCGGGTCTACAAAACGTCATGTGTTGAATTATTAGATATCGGCGGCCCCTTTTTCGGACTTAATGTGTGTCCAGGATGAAAGCTGTGACCTTCAGCCGGAACAACCAGTGTAAAGAGGACATCTGCAGGTGACCGGCTCAGGGCGCGCTTGGCCTGGCGCTTTCATTGTGTGTAGGAATGTCACTGCAATCAGAATATATTTCTTCAGTGAGCCTAAAAATAGCAGCCCGGGGAGGGCCTGAAAAATGAACAGAGCGGCAGAAATTGGCAGTTTATCACGGTGGGTAATTAAGAAATTGAATCTTTGCAGGAGCTGAGCTTAAAATACCCTTCCGTGCCGGCTGCTCGCAGTACGCCGCATGGAATTAACTCCAGCAGTGCCTTGGAGGTCCGAGCATCCAGGAATCAATATACTCACAAAGGGTAGATATGAGAAAAGCATGTGATGGATGAAGGTGAAGAGTGTGTACAAGGCACGTAAACAATGGAGCCCATCCAGCCATAGTGTAGCCTGCTGAGGGTCAATGATTGGCTGCGGAGCATCAGTGGGAAAGTGCTGGCTCAGCAGCCATATCATTCATTCTGCATTACCTGGAGGGCCATGCTAGGTAATAGCCTATCGATGCCCTGCAGCTAGAGAGACTGGAAGAACGTAAAGACCAAGGACACATTATATAAT
>NW_017306548.1:1330983-1334603 GCF_000935625.1 Nanorana parkeri
TATATATATATATTCTAGGTTGATATAAAAGACAAAAATGAAGCTTCATTAACACAATTTTTTAAATGCAAGCGGTGTTAATACATGAATTTGACTTGGTGACTTGGTATCAGCCTCTTGCAGTCCCTGTACAGCAGAGCTGAATGGGAGTGGATGCAGCAGCACAAGAAGCCAATCAGTTCATGACAAGAAGCATGCAGAGAGGAGGAAAAAGCAGAGGGACAGAAAGATGGGTTCATTCCTGTGTTGCTTCTGCTTCACTGTGATGTCAGCGGGTGGGCACATGACAGCCTGGGCTCAGAGGAAGTGGGTTGAATGTTTCTGGCCATCATTCAAAGGGAAGACTAAGGACATCTTGTGGTGGAAAAGAAATGCTATGAAGGACAGCTTCAGACAGAAGCTGATTATTGCAGTAAAAAACATTTTGTAATTATATTTTTGATGGGCTAATTATTTTTGTTGTTTTATTTTTGGTTATAGTTCTGCATTCCAGGCTTTGTTAAAATCTTATTGGTGTATATACACATCAGTGGTAGTCAGCATACTCGATATCAAGACCCAATGCATTACATCACCTATGGGCCACACGTAATATTCAGTATATATAATGCTTCAGAAGAATGTAGAGATTGTAGGCATGCTATAGAAGGTGGGCAGAAACTGCTGACATGCTACATGAGACGGGCAGAGGCTTCGTGCATGCAACAAGAGATGGAAAGAAACAGCAGGCATGCTACAGGAGGTAGGAAGAGACTGTGTGCATGCCACTGGAGACAGCAAGAGATTGCGGCATGGTACAGGAGATGGGCAGAGACTTTGGGCATGCTACAGGAGATAAGCAGGGGCTATGGGCATGCTGCAAGAGATGAAAAGAAGCTGCAGGCAGGCTACAAGAGTCCGGGAGTCACGCCACCGGAGACTGATAGAGATTGCGGGCATTTTACAGGGAATGGGCAGAGACTGTGTGCATGCTAGAGGCAGGCAGAGATGGAAAGTATGCTACAGGCGATGGACAGAGACTGAGGACATGCTACATAAGAAAGGCAGAGACTGCAGACATCCTACAGAAGATGGGCAGAGATAGTAGGCATGCTACAGGACATGGGCAGAGACTGTGGGCATGCCATTGGAGATGGGCAGGGACTTCATGCATTTCACAGAACACAGGCAGAGTCTGTGGGTATACTACATGACATGGGCAGAGACTGCAGAAATGCTAAAGTAGAACGGCAGAGACTGCTGGCATACAATATAAGATAGGAAGAGACTGCTGGCATGCTACAGAGGACTAACAGAGACTGCTGGCTACTACAGGAGACTAATAGAGACTTCTGGCATACTAAAGAAGGTGGACAGAGTCGGAGGGTATACTAGAGGAGATGGGCAGAGACGTCTGGCATACTAGAGGAGACCGGTAGAGACTTCAGGCATACTAGAGGAGATGGGTAGAGACTTTTGGCATATTACTGTAATAAAAAGCTGTAATAATACCTCCTGGAATTAATGGAGAGGAGGCAGGGACACAGCGGAGACTAGCTGAACAAAAGGAGGCTTCCTTATGGAAAGGCTGGATATACGTTCAGTTCAGGCTCACTGTGTCACAACATGCTCACAAAGCACAGAATCCTTTCTTAAAGAACACAGTATTTACATGTCATCACTTCAAACTAGATGTCATAAAACAAGAAATGTATTCCTCATTTCAGGAAAGTGGGAACAGCCATGCAAATAATCCCATTGCACCCCCTAAGGCCAATTGTAATCCATAAATTGCCGCCACATAGCACAGATGTGGGCTCCATTTATATGAAGAGCTGACAGCCGTTTCTGGCTTTTTGGCCCTCATCAGCACAGTATGTAACACATACCTATAAAGCACTGGGCAATATGTGATGGCGTAAAGGGTATCTACTGTATATTCAAAACCAAAAACGAAATCTATATTTCTATATTGAATTTCCATAAGTTCTATCCCACTCCTAACAACCATATCCATCTAGAAGTTGGTAAAGTGGAAGATAGGATGGACTTCACATGTCACTCAGGCCTGAGAATATGCACTTACTTGTGTCACCACTCCAACTAAGCCTGCCATCTGAACTACAACTCAATGTCTGAATTTCCCACAATGTAACATTATCATTGCTTGCTGGAAGCAATGCATGATGGGATACGTTGTCTTGAGAAATGGAGGTTGCATCACATCAAGCAGCAGGGAAAGAGATGCAAAGCACACTGGGAATCCAGGGTGTTGTTGGAAGTGATGGGCAGACGGAAGGCAGCGCTCACTACATAAAAGGGATTTTTTCAAGTAAGCTTTGATTGTATTATCAGAAACATCTCTAGTGTGTATTCCTATTACAATGCTGATGTTGTAACAGGAGAGGATATGCTGGGACTATAGAACTCCTTTAAGGAGATTGATAGATTATATGGAGCGGGGGTTGCAAAAAGGAAGCATACTTGGCTTTATGTCTGCCAAATAAGCGCTACAGAATGTGTGTCAGGACGGAGAGACACTCAAATTAAAACAGTCTGAAGGGAATTTATCAAAACTAGAGCAGACAAAATCTGGAGCAGCTGTACATGACAACCAATCAGCTTCTCTCTTTCATTTTCAAACCTTAACTGAACAAAATGAAAGAGAGAAGCTGATTGGTTGCCATGGGCAACTGCTCCAGTTTTGATAAATTCCCCCCTCTATACTTGCACTGATAGAAATGAGTGTCCCTGGCTGCCCCGTATAATTAGTTTTTATAGACAATTAGAAAGGATGAAGAGTAACTTATTAGCCTGACTTTTAGCCGAGAGTCAATTTAGCCCTTTTTTTTTTACAGTATGGCAGGTCTAAAAAATAGCCATTTGTGGCAGAAGTGATATATGCCATAAATGAGTAATTCACATGTAACTAGCTGTCAGCTGACAAGATTTTTGGTAGGATCAACAATTATTTTGTGTACTTGTTGAACAGATATAACAAAACCATTTGAATGTTATATTTAGCAGATCAAAAGAGAGAAAATAGGAGAAGTTCTTTGTAAGGGCTTCCATATACCTTCACCACATCTCCAGTCCAAGCAAATGCCTTCTTCTCACCCCACCGGCACACACCCAGTTTGTGGTTTTGACTCCTTAAAAAAAACCACACAAAATCTCACCTAAATCCGCCGTTACCTGAACTTCCTTGGTGCCTCCTTCGGTGAGCAGAGGTTCTTCTTTTTGTTTTCAGTAGACCAGTCTTATTTTTACCCCTTATTGTGAATTCACGCAAGAAGGCTTCAGAATCCTGTGAGTATTTCAGCTAGAACCCAGTGACGGACTCTTCCAAAAGCTGATAGGTAGCACTAGGGATGCATTTTGGATAGTGCAGCAAAGGGTTAAAACTAGGGATGCACCGATACTAGTATCGGTGCTGATGCCGAGTATGTGGGCGAGTACTCATACTTGCCCAAATGCTCCGATGCCTAGCCCGATACTTCCTGTATCAGGAAGCGGGCAGCGAGTCATTACACGCTGACTGGCTTCCTGATTGGCCGGGAAGCCGGCTCCATGCTCCCTCGTCATGCTCCTTGCACTTGTGACGAGGGAGCATGGAGCCAGCTTACCGGCCAATCAGGAAG
>NW_017306548.1:1334696-1340879 GCF_000935625.1 Nanorana parkeri
AATCAGTAAGCCGAGCGCCGTGTAATGACGCCGCGTCATTACACAGCGCTCGGCTTACTGATTGGCCAGAAAGCCAGGTCTATGCTTTCTCATCACCTAGTGACTCGCTGCCAGGCTTCCTGATTGGTCGGGAAGCTAGCCAATCGGGAAGCCGAGTGCTGCGTCATTACACGGCGCCTGGCTTCCTGGTTGCCCAGAAAGCCGGCTCCATGTTTTCTCGTCACCTAGGAACAAGAAGCATGGGGACGGCTTCCCTGCTAACCAGGAAGCCAAGTGGCGAGTCTTTAAAGGCCGCCTGGCTTCCTTAATATCGGTATTCGGTGTCGGCGAGTACCGAAAAAAAAAATATATGGGTACTTGTACCGAAATACCAGTATTGGTGCATCCCTAGGTAGCATCAATGTCACCAGGAAGTGATGCTAGCACTGCAAACCAGACACTCCTACTCCACAGAACAGAATAAAGACCTGGGGTGTCACTTCACCAGAGTTTTAGGTAAGTAATTGGAGCTTTAAAGTAGTTACTTTTTAACTAAAATCTATAGATTAGGTAACAGGAGGTGTGAAGTGGGAAATATTTTTTTTTAACTTAGATAAGCTTCAAAGAGGTCTTCTTGAAAAGCGACTGATCAGTAGTTGGTGGCCATATATACAGGCGCACTTACCTCTGTGGCCCGTGAGCTTAGTCCTCTAAGAAGTAGCACCACCACATGAATAGCAGCCCTGCGCACCTCAGCCTCTGGATCAGTACGTACCAGCGCTGATAAACAGGAGCTCACCTGAAATAAAGAAAACCAAGTTCTCAGCATCTGTGACCTGAACGCAGCCATTCTGTGAGGGCATCAGATGATTACAGAAGACCGATTAGGTTAGAAAAGAAAGATTTACCTCATAGACAACGGAGCCCAGAGAAAACTGGAGCTGCTTGCACAGCTCACCCAGATTAGAAAGGCTGCTGGCCCTCAGGGAACTGTCTGAATCCCGGGATCCCCTCAGGAAAGCATGAAATAAGGCATCCTTGTGGGGGATGATCATGTCTCCTGCAGACAAATAGAATTATTTTGTTATATATAAAAAAAGGGCATATGCATCAAGGGATTTGAAGTTTTGCAAAAGCTGGAGGGCCAAAGTTTAGCTACCCCTTTGCTATGCTATAGATAACATCTAGAAATGATAATTGTGCCTAAGCAGTGCCCTGAGAAACATACCTCTGTTCTGAATCCCTCCTGAAAAATAGCAGTGCTCTACCTGGTATATGAGGGTGCCTGCACACTCCTTTGCCTGGTGTCATAGATGTATGTGTTCAGTGTGAGATCTCAGTCACTGCTGCCTCTGACTGCCAGTCTCCGGAGATCTGGAGTGAGATTTGGTGATGTCACTAGTGTGCTGCTCACTGTTCTCCTTGCTGGAGGCTCTGACATCAAAACCCTGCCTCTACTAAGATGGCCACACAGAGACACAATGCAGAACAAGGCATGGTAAGTCAGTTATAGGGAAAATATCAGCTGCAGGGAGACCACAGGTGACTAGTCCTTTGCCCTCTACCTAGCTTTTCGGGGGCAGCTTCCAGAACTCAGTTTATTAGGCTAAATGCATGAAAAACAGAACAGAACCCATGTCTCTCTGCACACAAAGAGGTTTAACCGCCAGGCGATGACCATCACAGTCCAATTTTCTCTCTCTTTTTAAGTGGAGCTTTGTTATAGCATGTCAGTCTGTAGCCTGTGGACCTGCCAGAACCAGCCACACACCTCGCTGAGTAACGAAGAGTCACCATAAGAATCTATTATTCTGACACCCAGGATGTTACTCCCACCACCATCAAAGCCTCATCTTCACCCACATATCCTCCAGCAATTGTCTTCTACTTGCTAATTCACATTCTAATGTGCAAACATGACGGAGAAATTGTCCAAGTATCCGGGATGACTTAACAAAAGATAATATAATAATAAAATCAAGAAGACAGAAATATGAACCATATTTGTCTTTGTGTTGTGTGTAGTGAGGTCTGTTGTGATGAATTGGCAACTTATTCTTTTTTTTTTTTTTAAATAGGACTGCATCACAGCAATGAGCATTGACTCACTGCACAAATATGGCCTTAAGGCCTCAGGGCCCTGTCACACCATGTGCGGACCAGATCTGCATGCGTTTCTGCAAACGCGCTGCGTTTGTGACGCGTTTTAGGGCCATTAATCACTGATAACACTAAACTAGGGCTGCAACAACTAATCGACATAATCGATTATAATCGATTATTGAAAAAGTTGTCAACTTTTTTAATCATCGATTAATCGGCTTCTGATTGGTTGGCCCTCTTTACGGCTCCACACACGCTGCGCGCCGCACCTGCTCCCCACCTCACGTTCGCCACTGCCAGACCCGCCCGCATCCACGCTCCACACGCCGTATCTCCTCCCCGCCTCACGTTCACCGCCCACATCCACGATCGCACAGGGACGTGGGGAGAAGTAGTAAGGAGGAGCAGGTGTGGGGGGATGACAGCCGCCGATAGACAGGTAAGCCTACACTTTCCCACACGTGGTGCTCCATAATGTATTGCTGGGATTTGTATTCCTCTATAGATGATGGTACATTGTGCTGTATATTATACATATGAATACAAATCCCAGCAATACATTATACACTGTATGTATAGTGTACTATTGCTGGGATTTGTTGTACTCTATAGCTGGTGGTATTCTGCATTGCGCTGTATAGAGGACTACAAATCCCAGCAATAATGCATTATAGAGCGCAATGCAGAATACCACCAGCTATAGAGGAGTACAACAAATCCCAGCAATAGTACATTATACAGTGGTGCAATGCCGAATAGCACTAGCTATAGAGGACTACAAAACCCAGCAATAGTACATTATACAGCGCAATGCAGAATACCCCCAGCTATAATGTACTATTGCTGGGATTTGTTGTATGCCTCTATAGCTGGTGGTATTCTGCATTGTGCTGTATAATGTATTGCTGGGTTTTGTAGTCCTCTACAGCCGGTGCCATTCTGCATTCATTGCTGTATAATTTTACACTTTTTATTTCACTATATTGCACACCACACTTTTGTTTTCTTTTTTACTTCCACCGTTCCAAGCTTGCTCCTGTGATGGAGTACACTGAATACAAACTAGTAGTCCCATCACTGGAGCCATTTTTTTAAATGTATTTTATTTTGTATCCGATTAACCGATTAATCGAACTTAATAATCGGCTAACTAATCGATTTTGAAAATAATTGTTAGCTGCAGCTCTACACTAAACTGATGAGGAGTAAAAGCATTTAAAGCATCGCCTATGGCCAATTTTTGGTGTGGTCAATTTTTGGCAATTTTGCGGGCACGCGCAGTTTTAAAGCTTGACATGTTTGGTGTCTATTTACCCGACAAGGCCCTGTCATTTATATTTTACCAAAAATATAAGGTAATAATAAATGCTTTATAACATAATGTAGGGAAAACCCCCCAGTGGTCATTATATAACACCAAAAGAAAGCTCCATCTGTCCCCCAAAAAATGTTAACATAAATTGCAAGGCTATAGTCCGGTCATGTTGACTGATGACATTTTTGACTGACAGGTAAACCAGCCTAAAATTTCTCAAGCCTTGTGTATTTGTATAATAACAATATGCTACTGGTGTAAATGTTACTAGGGAGAAAAAATGCACAATTATGTTTTTATTTTTTACTCCATTTGCTTCCTCAATATCTCAGAAAAAATAGAGACAGACGTTTCTTTTATTACAGAAAGCATCAGAAAAAATGTCTATTTCAGGTGATGACAAAACATAAAAAGGTTATTAATGGTTAAACGGATGCAGCACTAAAAAGCCAAATGTGCTCAGGTAGTTAAGTGATTAAAAGACAAAAGATTTCCTTTCAGACTGACTTTTCCTCTATTAGTGGATGTGGAACACACAGGATGAAACACGCAGGGAAGCCCTGTAAATCCTGGGAGAGGCGGACACCATGACACCTGGGAAATGCTGAGTTTACATTCAGATCTGAACAAGACACCGGGTCATGTGACATCCGAGACAAGGGCAAAATATCCCCGTCTGCAGCTTATTGACTCAGTTTCTTATAGTGATACATATAGCAGAGAGTGAATTATAATTCCGGAAGGATCTGTTAAAGAAAACAATATTTTTCAGATGTTTTGTGTGTATGGTTTGTAGTCGGCTGAATGTGAATGTTTTACCAGCTAGTGTTAAAATGTTAATGACCTTGTGTTTGTGTATGCCAGTGATGTGCAAAGGCTTGGTGTGAGCCCACCCAATCCCATGCAAAACTGTGACTGACTCCCCCCCTTTCCCCTAGCACAAAGCAGAGAGTGAATTATAATTCCGGAAGGATCTGTTAAAGAAAACAATATTTTTCAGATGTTTTGTGTGTATGGTTTGTAGTCGGCTGAATGTGAATGTTTTACCAGCTAGTGTTAAAATGTTAATGACCTTGTGTTTGTGTATGCCAGTGATGTGCAAAGGCTTGGTGTGAGCCCACCCAATCCCATGCAAAACTGTGACTGACTCCCCCCCTTTCCCCTAGCCCAATCAGTTGCAGCAAGGGCATCCCCAAAATGATAGAGCGCAATGCAGAATACCACCAGCTATAGAGGAGTACAACAAATCCCAGCAATAGTACATTATACAGTGGTGCAATGCCGAATAGCACTAGCTATAGAGGACTACAAAACCCAGCAATAGTACATTATACAGCGCAATGCAGAATACCCCCAGCTATAATGTACTATTGCTGGGATTTGTTGTATGCCTCTATAGCTGGTGGTATTCTGCATTGTGCTGTATAATGTATTGCTGGGTTTTGTAGTCCTCTACAGCCGGTGCCATTCTGCATTCATTGCTGTATAATTTTACACTTTTTATTTCACTATATTGCACACCACACTTTTGTTTTCTTTTTTACTTCCACCGTTCCAAGCTTGCTCCTGTGATGGAGTACACTGAATACAAACTAGTAGTCCCATCACTGGAGCCATTTTTTTAAATGTATTTTATTTTGTATCCGATTAACCGATTAATCGAACTTAATAATCGGCTAACTAATCGATTTTGAAAATAATTGTTAGCTGCAGCTCTACACTAAACTGATGAGGAGTAAAAGCATTTAAAGCATCGCCTATGGCCAATTTTTGGTGTGGTCAATTTTTGGCAATTTTGCGGGCACGCGCAGTTTTAAAGCTTGACATGTTTGGTGTCTATTTACCCGACAAGGCCCTGTCATTTATATTTTACCAAAAATATAAGGTAATAATAAATGCTTTATAACATAATGTAGGGAAAACCCCCCAGTGGTCATTATATAACACCAAAAGAAAGCTCCATCTGTCCCCCAAAAAATGTTAACATAAATTGCAAGGCTATAGTCCGGTCATGTTGACTGATGACATTTTTGACTGACAGGTAAACCAGCCTAAAATTTCTCAAGCCTTGTGTATTTGTATAATAACAATATGCTACTGGTGTAAATGTTACTAGGGAGAAAAAATGCACAATTATGTTTTTATTTTTTACTCCATTTGCTTCCTCAATATCTCAGAAAAAATAGAGACAGACGTTTCTTTTATTACAGAAAGCATCAGAAAAAATGTCTATTTCAGGTGATGACAAAACATAAAAAGGTTATTAATGGTTAAACGGATGCAGCACTAAAAAGCCAAATGTGCTCAGGTAGTTAAGTGATTAAAAGACAAAAGATTTCCTTTCAGACTGACTTTTCCTCTATTAGTGGATGTGGAACACACAGGATGAAACACGCAGGGAAGCCCTGTAAATCCTGGGAGAGGCGGACACCATGACACCTGGGAAATGCTGAGTTTACATTCAGATCTGAACAAGACACCGGGTCATGTGACATCCGAGACAAGGGCAAAATATCCCCGTCTGCAGCTTATTGACTCAGTTTCTTATAGTGATACATATAGCAGAGAGTGAATTATAATTCCGGAAGGATCTGTTAAAGAAAACAATATTTTTCAGATGTTTTGTGTGTATGGTTTGTAGTCGGCTGAATGTGAATGTTTTACCAGCTAGTGTTAAAATGTTAATGACCTTGTGTTTGTGTATGCCAGTGATGTGCAAAGGCTTGGTGTGAGCCCACCCAATCCCATGCAAAACTGTGACTGACTCCCCCCCTTTCCCCTAGCAC
>NW_017306548.1:1340990-1348322 GCF_000935625.1 Nanorana parkeri
TGGCGCTACCACCTCCAGCGCCGCGGAACGCCCACCAAGTCCTCCGTGTACGCCAGCCCACCAAGCCGCAGGGTGACCGGGGGCTCAATTACCGGCCACCTGGCGACCAGGAACACAAGGCCACCAAGGAGGAGGGGAAGAGGGGCCGCGGCGTGATAGGTACCCACAGCCCCCACCAGTAACAGGGCCCAGACCAGAGCACCTCCCAGCCACCTCCAACCGCAGGGACCCGCACTAGACAGGGAGGCCCAAACACAGGGACGGCAGCCAGCACTCAGAGTCCCTCCGCACAGCCCCAGGTAGACCCCCACATACATACCATACCAGGGGGGAAACCGATCAGACCCCGAGACAACGACCACCACCACCAGTAAGGCAACAACCTCGGAGAGCCCACACGGATGCAGAGCATGGCAAATAGGGCGTGCAGGGATGGCGGAAAAATGCCCCTGTCGCTGCGCCGCCAGCCTGTGTGGAATACTGTGACTGGTAGGCCGAGACCCCCAGTCATATGCACCCCACCGGGACAAACCCACAGGCCACTCCATTGAAACAGAGTCGTCGCAACTGACCCACCGTGGCAGAGTCTGCATGTGCTAGGTGGTTGCACAGCAGGGACTACAAGGATCTACAAACATCCAGCCTGTCGCCCTGATGACACTTCCTAGAGGGTCCAGTGAAAAAAAAGAGAAAGCCAGATAAGAATTCCAGAGCAAAGAACTGGAGACTTGGGTGGGGGGTTGGGCAACCCGCAAAGGCCGCCCCTAGGCTGTCTCTGTCTTTTGTTTTGTGCCTAGTGTCCTTGCAGGTGGCGATATACTCTATGGTACATGATCTTCGATCTGATTGCTGTGTCCTTCAATGAACGGAAGAGAAAAGGTGCACTGAAAGTATGATTTTCTTCTGGTCAATAACACAGTGAAGACACTTACCCAACATTCTAGTGCACCTCATGAGTGCCTCCCCCACCTTCATCCGGGTCTCAGAAGACAGCGTCTTGTTCTTTGATGATCCAGCATTGCCGTACTGTGCCAGGAGGATAGGTAAGATACGATCAGGAACGTCCCCGGAAAGCACAGCAACACCTGTCCATGAAAACCATAAAGTGTTATTAACATGATTCAGAATTCATATAATATTTTTATGTATAAAACCCCCACAACTAGAGATTGCAGCCAAGAACGGAAGGCAAAACTAATACTGACCAGATGAATTAACTCACCATTAGATGTCGGAGGACTTAAAGTAGTAATAAACTCTCAAACCTTTTTCAGTAATGAATCCAGATCAAACAAATGTGCATTGCCTAGCAAACTATTTCCTTGTATTATTGCCCACGCACTTACATGTTGCTGAACAGCTCCAACTCTCTCAGCTTGGCTTCCCTGAACTTCCTGCTGAGTGCAAGACCATAAGGGGTACAAAAGTCTCCGGCAGTTATTAATCTGTTAGCTTGGAGAAGAGAGGAGTAAGGAGTGGGAGGGAGGGTGTCTTGCCTTGCTGTGTCTGTGTGTGGAGACTAGTGATGAGCTCTGCCAATCACAGGTACTGAGACATTTCCCGATCTCTGCAGCTGCGGACCGGGAACATGTCTCAGTACCTGTGATTGGCGCTGCCCGCTGTCAGCTTCCTGGAGGGCTCGGCACGTGGAGCTGCGAACACGCCTGAGCTCATCACTAGTGGAGACACACACAGCTTACTAGCACACACAAGGGTGGCTCCATAGGACCCTGCAAGGGAAAGGAGCCACCCTAAAACAGGATATCAGGACCAGTGCTCAGGGGACCAGCTGATTCTGCAGGAAACTAAAACTTTTAAACTTCAAGGAGCAGCATCCATTGTAAGTGATTTAAATCAACATTTGAAATTGCTTAAAAACATTTTGACATTAATATCACTTTAATCATGCTTAAACAAGGACATCTGAAGTGCTATGTGCTTCCATGTCCAATGTCTGCATCGAGCTCCACCAATTGGGTGCTTAGCAAAGCTTTTGTTTGCCATTTTTCAAAATGCACACTAGCTACAGAAATTATCATGCAAGGCTTATTCCTTCTTCCCCTCATTCATCCCAATAGTGGTTCTCTGAAGCACTAGGCTATGCAGTCAGTGGTGGACCAGACGAGATGTCCAGTCGCTGGTTCAGTTACAGGACACTAGACTGGGACATATAGTGGATAATAAAGCAGCATCATTGTTCATCTTGATGCATTGACATTTTGATGACAATGTACAAGGTTTAAGCTTCTGCATTAAATGTCGCATAAGTGACTGCTAGACACAGAACTGAGACCACAAGATCTGTTTGGGCACAAGGACCCTTTTTTTTCTTTACCTACCATAGCAACCTGACAGTTTATGGTGACCTTGTAATGTTTGTTGACCAAGTATGACCCCCAGTTAAGAGACCCAGTCATTTACTCCATGCCAGCACTCACTCAATCAAAGAGGACCTGGAAGGTCAATGACCCAACTTAGGCCTACCACCTCCACTTACTTCCAAAACCCAGTGGAAATGACATGATCCATAGCTCAATGGGCTCTCGCAATTGAGTTTGTATAGGGTAGCAGGAGAGGGAGCTTTTCTCGAGAGGCTGTTACTTTTTTTTTACCCCATTTCTGACAACTTTATCTTAACTTTTTACTAGTTTGCATCCCCACTTTCCAGAATACAGTTCATCACAATGTTCTCTGTCAAATAAAGCTGCAAATAGGCACATCAAATATCATTGTAAAATACCAAACCAATTATTTTCCAGACTTTATAAATAGGCCCCTCTGTGTCTCTCTGAGCCCACCGCAGCCTCATGCATATTACAGAGTAGGACTAAACTGAACCTGTGCAGGCAACAACATGTCCTAAAACAGAAACTACAAGGTGCTGGGCCATATCTGTGTTTGGAAGTAAAATATGCCTTGTATACCATTACATTTCAATATGACACCTCTCGGAATAGCAAGGAGTGATTAGGGGGCCTTGATGCGGACACAGCTCGTCTGACTTCCCCCAAGCCCCCACAAAACTGACCTTCCTTCATGCTCCAGGGCTAATCAGTTGTGGCCAGGGCATTCTCTGCCCCGCAGCTACACGTCACAAAGGGGCAGAGATTACTCCTGCCGCAACTGATTGGGCCAGGAGTGAGTGGGGTGTGCCAGTCATAGTTTTGCGCGCGCTAGGGTGAAAATGGGTTCACACCAAGCCCCCGCACATCGTTAAGCAAGACAAAGAGGGCCACTTGGCTGTACTGTTAGATTTTCTGCAGGTACAGGTTCACTTTGCTATTCCTGTAGCTGTAGATGCACCAAGCAGTGACATGCACATCCCTTTTGAGCCTCTATTGGGTTGCTTTGAAGCTGCTCTCTGCCCTGAGAGTTCTTTATTAATGATTAGTGAGGCCTCTCAGTGGGGAGATCAAAGCTACTTCACTCTTTGACTATGGCTAGAGAACCTGGGAAGGAGCTAGAAACATAGGTGGTATTGTCTTGCTGCTACAATGGGGTTCCTATCTGCTCCCGTCCCTTCACTTCCCTCCACTCTTCCCTAAACAGTCACCATTATTATCAGTGGAGCAGATCATCATCTCAGGATGTAAATAAACCAAGCCACCTCCTTACCTAAGAAAATAAAGAACCCTATTCTGTATAAAAAGAATGCTGTTGATTAAAGCAGATCTAAACTGTTAACAGCGATATTTCCGTGTTTGCGGATGACACCAAAATTGGGAGGGTAATAGACACGGACTTAGACATTATAACATTACAGGAGGACCTGGATAAAATAGGGGAGTGGGCATTAATGTGGCAGATGAGGTTTAATGTCGATAAATGCAAAGGTAGTTTGCAGTGCCAGGCTGCTGTAAACAAAGCTAGCAGGGTTTTGTCCTGCATCAAAAAGGGGATGTATTGCAGGGAAAAGTCTATAATTTTGCCACTTTATAGATCATTGGTTCGACCTCATCTGGAGTACGCGGTCCAGTTCTGGTCACCAGTACTAAGAAAAGATGTCCTTGAGTTGGAAAAAGTCCAGCAGAGGGCAACCAAACTAATTAGGGGTACGGAGGACCAGAGCTATGAGACACGGCTACTAAATTTAAACATGTTTACATTGGAGGTGAGGAGATTAAGGGGGGATATGATTTCCATGTACAAAATGTTTAATGGTGGCAGCAACATTAGCGATAAACTGTTTAAAATTAACTCCGTTACAAAAACTAGAGGCCACCACCTAAAATTGGTGGGGAAAAAATTCCAGCACAAGGGGCGAAGGGGGTTCTTCACAGTAAGATCAGTTAGGGTCTGGAACTCACTGCCACAGACAGTGATTTCAGCAAATAATGTGGAATTGTTCAAGAAACTTTTGGACGATTTCTTAAGGGACCATAATATATAGGGGTACGGGTACTCCTAGAATGAGATCCTATAGGTTGGACTTGATGTCTTTGTTCAACCTCAAATACTATGTAAACCAAGTCACCAAAATATCATGGCAGTGGCAACAAGTTTTTCAAAACTTGTTTTCAATCCTTGTTAATTAATTGAAAGAACATCTGTTGATCCTGCCATGAGGATCATTCTTCCTGCTATTGGGTGACAACCACTGTGCTCCAGGGGTTGTCACCCTGTCACATGCGTCCCTGTGCTGCTGACGCATTCTGCAGACACGGTTCACCCTTGCCACTATTAGCAAGCCAGTCCAGAGTTACAATGTGCAGACAACACTGGACAGTGTACATGCAGGCAGCAATTGGCTGATTAAAGTTGGAGGAGATCAGCAACTCTAAGATGCAAAAAAGTGAAAACAATATTTAAAAAAAAAAGTGATTCTGATGACACAGTGCTTAAGCAAACTAAATGTCATCTAGCTAGGGAAACATTCACCACCTACAACCAATTAACACCTTTACCTCCACATTTTGCAAAGGGAAAGCAACTACTGTGGAGTCCTGGCGCCCACTAAAGCCATGAGTGTTCCCATATCCTCCACCATTTCAACAAAATAGTTCATGGAGGATCAGGGAAAGCTCCAATTGCATCATGGGAAATGTTTCTACTTTTAGCAGAAGAAAAAGTCCCTACCTACCAGTGATCATTTTCACGTTACTTCTGCTTACTGATAAAAGGTAAATTATGATGCGTCAAAAAATTTATTCATACAGACTTGTAATGTTGCTGACAGGTTCACTTTAAACACTGAACAGTCTGGTCTCCCAAATGAAATCTCACCGCTCCAATTCCTTAGCCGCCATCAGGGCTCCCCCAGGTGCTGGTCTAATAGGTGCATCTCCACTTTGGAATGTAGTAGTATATGAACAGACCGCGCTATCCACAGAAATCCGATACTTCAAACTTTATTGAAATTCACAGCAAATCCAGTGAATAAAAGTGTATAAAGCAGCAAATACCAGCACCGCACACCCCCAACCAGCTACAACCTCTCACATGTTTCACCCGTAGGCTTATTCATATTCATGGATTTGCTGTGATTTTAGGAAGGATTGGAATTGTCTGGATAGTGCGGTCTGTTCCTATACTACTACAGTCTGGTCTCCCAGTCATGGACAGCCATGTCCGGAAACCAAGACATTGGCCTTATAGCCACAGTCAAAGGGGAGGATCGGCGTTAAGGAACAGCAGCTGACACCATGCATCAGTCCTAGGCCATTTGGCTGAGCTCATGTGATGAATTCTTTGGCTTTTAATCACATGACCAGTACAGGAAGCAGCCCAGGGCAGACACTTTCAGAACAGCGATTTAAATCAGAGCTGTCAGTGTTTTGAACCTGCTTGCTGTTTTTAAATCCATTTGTCAAACTACAGCTGTGAAATTACCTTGAATTGCTGACAGGTACACAAAGGAGTCTTCTTGTTCCAGGTTATACAAGAACAACTGGGGGAAAAAAAGTTACTATTAGCATACAACTCAACAGACTGCGTCACAATGCGGCTAACAAGTTTGCCGTATCCTTACCTGCATCACCTGCTCCCTGTGCTCTATCACTTTCGGATGTCTCAGCTCCAGGAGTCGAGTGAGAGTACGCAAGGCTGCCGCCCTTGTGGGGACAATGTTGTCTGTTGCAGACTTCAGCAGCTCCTGAATATCCAGCGTGTCAGAGGTCACGTGATCTTTGGTGGGCTTCTGCTGTTTCCCTTCCATGTTGTCTGCATCCTGGCCGGCATAGGCTCCATGTGTGAGCGGGACCGCACAGTGTGTGGCAATTGTAACACGTAGGTCACTTGCCAGCTCCTGAATAACTGGCTCAGGGTGGGAGCGGGACAAGTTTTCCAGCACTGGAAGTAAACGCTTTAGATGAGTGAAATCTGAGGAGGTCAACTGAGGAAAAAAAGAACAGGCAGGTCAGGATCAGACAATACACAGGACTAGATTAACAAGTATATTAACCTATTAAGCCTTTTGTGACCAGAGCTCACGGATGCCTAGATGCCCTGGACAAATTTAGCAGTGTCAGGTATATATTTTTAAAGGAGATACAAGGCGTTTTCATTTGATGCACTGTTTTAATAATTTAAAAAAAACTGCTCTGTATCAGTTACAGGCTAACAAATGCGAACAAAATATAGATTTCTCCCTTTTTTTAAGTACTGTTATAATTTTAATAATGTAACTGCACATGACAATTACCCTATTAAATAGACACTGCAATAGACAACAGCACTGCAGCCTAAAGAAGGCAGTGTTCATTTGCAGCCTGATTGCCTATTTTATGCCAATGAAGCCTCCTGCCTGCATGTAATCACTATGTCACTACCGTCGATGGGGACTCGAGTGCTCAGTGACAGCTGTGATTGAGAGCCAACAACCACGCAAAGTGTTAGCTGTTGTCCCACAAAATGAGGGACATATATTAACATCTTCAGCATGGGGCATAGACTGCAGACAGGCAGGGGTTAAAGAACGAGTTAAAGTATTTGTATTTTTTTGTACACATACACATGGGATATTGGCCCATAACTGTGCTGAAGGCATTACTGACCAATAGCAGGATGCAGGACAGGGTGGGACAAATCAGTTCTTGCATAACAGAGGGTCTAGACATGTGATTGCATATGCAGATACCTCTAAGCCCCCCCCTTTTATTGTCTGCTACCCATTCAATACTCTTACAACAACTCACAGGTTCACTTTATTTGCAAATCTTATACAAGTGTGCTAAAGGTTTATAATGCTTGTTATGTTGTATAGTTTGTGAATCTTTATCTACATGGGAGGCAGCAGCATTCTGCATTCCGCACATAAGTGCTTTTCAAGTCTCATAATGTAAACATTACAGTAAACAATAAAAGTGACATTAAAGGCTCGCCCTACCCCCCCCC
>NW_017306548.1:1348433-1362302 GCF_000935625.1 Nanorana parkeri
CCCCCCGCCCCCCATGCTGCTTTAAGTACTTACCTTATGTAATGCCTCTTGATGCGAACATCATCTTCCTTCCAGTCATTTCCAACAGTCCCTCCAGCGCTGTGGCCGCTCTCTAATCCAGCGCAGACTCCTAGGTCTTCCTGTGTCCCATGGAGTCTGTCCTGCGTGCACGCTCCCGACTGCGTGCATTCACTCACACTCCGGTGATATTGAGGATGCATGCGCCCGTACATACTTCCTGCTGCACAGCCGTTCGGGAGGTTGTTCTGCAGCAGGGAGCGAGTGGCCCAGACACAGGTAAATTATTACATATATGCCTACTTTCTTCTTTTTTAAAAGGAGAACTATGAGGGGAGTGAAAATCACTCAGCCTCATAGTTCTAGCCGACCTGTGACAATGAAACTGTCACAGGTCGGCTCAATAGATCGGGAAGTGAGAGAACACATACCGTTGCTCGCATACTTCTCGATCCTGTCCCTGCAGAGAGCCGTGACTGTCACTCACGGCTCCCGGCAGGGATTCCCCCCCTCCCCTGTCCGATCCTCCATCGATGACTGGCGTAACGGACGGGGAAGGGGGCGGGTACAGCTGGCTCTGCCTTTAGATAGGCAGAGCCAGCTGTCAATCACGCAGCTGGGTGGATCTCGACAGTAATGTCGGGATCCGTCCCGGCTGCGGCGTCTCAGTATACCGCGCGCTACGGCTCGCGGTATACTGAGCTTTGGGTCACGGGAGGACGCTAGTATATGTCCTCCTGCGACCCTTAGGAGAACTATGGGGAAAAGCCCTGACCCCATAGTTCTCCTTTAAATGTTGGGGCATGCTCTACTTCTTGCTGGCAGTAGAAATATGAAAAAAATGGAGACTTTAATACCACTCTAAGAATATAAGATCACTAAAAATACATCGCGGTTTTCCTGCAGAGAATCTTTTTTATATCAGTTTAAAGGCAATTTTCCATGAAGATGGCCTCTTCTTTTGCATTTTTCTCAGCAAACTCTGAGTTTGAATTGTCTAGATCTGTGACAGGTTGACATAAACAAATGCCATGCATGTATATCCATATACACGACAGCATATATAATATAGTAAGATCCCTCATTGTGCCAAGCATCAGTCACCTCTTATATAAAAAGATGTTACGTGCAGGTTCAGGCAGAAAACAAACACTCATCAGTTAAAACTCCTGGCCACAAGAATGGCATTACTGGCCTGGTATAAGGAAGACGTTTATGCACACTTAGTGGGCACCACCAATAAACGTGGTCACTATAAAGGGTACTTAAGCAAGGGACACTTTTAAACTTTTCTTGCTATAAATGGTACTTATATAATAATGTTGAGTAACGCTCATCTAGATTACAGGCTGCATAATAGGAGAGGCTGCAATTAGCTCACTTTCCCGACTCTCCGAAGGGCTCCTGGATGTCTGCTCTGTGCCAGTTTACTACAGGGCTGGGCAGGAGTCATCATCACCTTCCTTCCTACTTCCTCCTATATTACACTGTGTAATATGCAATATGGTAGAGAAATTTCCTTCTTCAAGGGATGTTTTGATTTGGTAAAGTGAATCTGTCATTTGCGTTGCCTGCACATACAGGCTGCTGGTTTAATTACTTGCTGTATGCCGAAATCCCAAACAGTCCTGAATGGGCAAAGCTGTGACACATTCAGGTAGTGTGAGAACCATCCAGCCACCATTTCTTATTGCCTCATTGGGCAACAGGAATGTGTAGGAGGCAGGCAAGTTCCAATACAAGGAGATGCCCAAGCTTAGCTGGTTAAGAAAGGCCAGGCATTCCAAAGCCAAAATGTTGTGCACACCTGACCTATATGAGCATGCCTTATATGAGCGTGTTGAAAATTAAAACCATGGGCATTAGTATGGAGTTGGCCCCTCTTTGTGGGTATAACAGCCTCAAATCTTCTGGGAAGGCTTTCCAAAAGAGTTTGTCTGTTTGAATTTGTTCCCATTCAGCCAAAAGTACATTTGTGAGGTCAGGTATAAGGATGGGCTCGGGCGTGTTGAGCCCGCCAGGAAGCTGACAGCGCGCAATCACAGGCACTGAGACATTTCCCGATCTCTGCAGCTGCGGACCGGGAAAATGTCTCAGTACCTGTGATTGGTGCTGCGCGCTGTCAGCTTCCTGGCGGGCTCGGCACGTGGAGCTGCGAACATGCTCGATCCCATCCTTAGTCAGGTACTGATGTTTGACGAGAGGACCTGGCTCACAACTGGCATTCCATAGGGTTGAGGTCAGGGCTCTGTGCAGGCCATTCAACTTCCTCCACACCAGACTCATCATACAATCAGGGGAATTTATCAAAATTGGAGCAGACAAAAACTAGAGCAGCTGTACATGGCAACCAATCAGCTTCTCTTTTAATTTTTTAAATCTTAACTGAACAAACAGAAGAAAGAAGCTGATTGGTTGCCATGCACAGCTGCTCCAGTTTTGATAAATTCCCCCCAGTGTCTTTATGGAGCACAGATTATGCTGGGAAAAGAAATGGGCCTTTCTCAAACTGTTCCCACAAGGTTAAAACTGTGATTGTCTACAATGGCTTTGTTTGCTGTAGCATTAACAGTCCATAACTTGCATGGTCTTGTGGGGCAGTAGGTTGACTAGGTTGGGGGAATTGAACCATGGGCAGTTTTATGAAGCATGGGGAAAGGAAGATATGCAGAAAACTCTCCAGGACAACCCTCGGAAGCTCGTCTGGCAAACCATGTAGTGGGTGTTCATCTGGCCATGGAGTGGCATGGTCATGGAGTGCAAACTCAGCAGTGAAAAGGGTAAAACATAAGAGTGTACAAAGGTAGAATCAACTAGAAAGACAGAGAAGGAAACAGAAAGGTGAAAGGGTAGGCACCAGGACCCCCCAAGGTTCCTTTGCATGATAAAAACCCTATAAATAAATAAAGCTTTCAGGAGAAAGTGAGGCATGGGTATATTGGATCAACGGAGTCTAAACAGTGAGAAATATCTTCTAGATATCAGCTTTGTCTTTCTTAAGTGTTAGAGTCACTTTAGGTGATACTTCTAGGCACTTGCACAGATGAAACCTGTCTTCCAGATAATAAAGTAGGCAACTTAAATTGCCTGCATGAATGCTTAGCTAATTTTTAATGTGACCATGCAGAGTCCTCCTGTTATGGTAACAGCCTCCAGATATCTCATCTTTGCATAGCGCCCTAATGTCCTGCCTGGTGATAAAAGTGTGACTGGTGGCCTCACTGGCCAACAGGGAGAGTGGAAGAATCTGGTTGGAGCTCTTCTGAAATGTAGAAATCATCTTCCACAACCTACAAATTCTCAACGTCCTTGCCATAGTCCATCCCTGAGAGGGCTTATACCTATAGACTGATACAATGTATCAGAACTACACAGATTTTCAGAACGTAAAAATAATTACTATAAAAGGATAAAATTGTTCCATTTAATGAGAACGTAATGTCATGAGACACTTTGTCATGATAAAACAATATCAGGTTTTTTTTTTAGGTGCAAAGAACAAGCAACACAAGATGAGACAATCCGATCCCATACTGCACCCAACAATCTCACAATGGGAAAGATCACAGAGTAACCTAAAACGCAATATAGGCAGTGATCTGTAAATGCTGGGAATGGGAACAGGTCTCTGACCTATTTTTCTTGACCTGTATAATGAGCCAGGAAGCTAAACCTGCCAGCTCATGGAACAGTGACTCATGCCCTCTTTATGAATTAATGCTTTGTCACCGGCTGCTAAATAATAGTTTGGGTAAAGCAATCAATAGGATTAACTCTTTCACCCCAATCCCTAGCACTGTGCAAACCAATCATTTCTCCTTCCATTTTTCTCTGAAGTTTGTCTACTCTTCCTTTTAGGCATCTTAAAACCCTGTTGGAGGGCTAGCAAAGGATCCAGTGCACATCTTCTGTCAGTGACCATGTGGGGTATGGGTACGGCCCCGAAGCTCCCACCGTGAAGAAACTGCACAATCACCACCGTAGCTGTGTGAAGCAAAGAAATTTGATTGAAGAGGCAATAAAAGACTAAACTATAACACATTCTTTGAGAGAGAGAAAAATATCCATCCCCTAAGGACACTAGCAAAAAATTGGGGATCTCCTCTTGTGGGAGGAGTTATATAATGTCCTACAGCTCTGCCCAGAGTCCAGTCACCTGGCAATAGCGCTATATACTCAGACGTCGTAAATGTTTCTGCACGTGTCCTATACTGTACGCACAAGAAAAGTGGGCTATGATAAAAGTGCAGGAGGGGTGAGGGTTTAAAGTAGGGATTCACCGATACTGGTTTATAGGTATCGTGTACCCATATTGTTTTTTTCTGTACTTGCCGATACCAATCACCGATACAGGTGCCGTGTGCCCAGATTATCAGGAAGTCGGGCAGCAGATCATGACCCAGCTTCCTGATTGCCTGGGAAGCCAGTGTTCTATCGAAAGAACACCGGCTTCACTTGCCGAAGCGCCTGGCTTCCTGACCAATCAGGAAGCCGGGTGGCGAGTCATAAAGTGGAAAAAGTATTTTTACCATTAGCTGCACTTTACTATGAATTATTGACAGTTCCCCTACTGTTATTTTGCTTCAAACACTCACTTTTTCATATCAACATAGCTCCATGTATCTTTGCAGCAAACCTCCTTACACTGCACATGATATGCAGCAGTCAGGTGATTTGCTGTTATAATCTTGCTGCCACGCTGCAGCGCTGGCAAGGAGGACGCATAGGGACTTCCAACACAGGGCTTTGTGCTGCCAGTGTGTGTTGGCACACACTTCTGTAGCCCCGGACGGGAGCAAGCAGATGAGGGAACACCAACAACAAAGGTACGCAAATAAATATACATTTTTTACAGGGAGGGTTTAATTGCACCTTAACCCCTTAAGGACCCATGACGAAATTATTCTGTCATGGGTCCTTAAGGGTTGAAGCTTCCCTCATGCACTATATGAGAACCTATATATGCATATGTCACGTCAAATTAAAACCCTTTTTGTTCTTTAAAAAACGGTATCTATCCTGTGTTGGTGCAATAAATGAGAAAGATGGAAATTGCAGTTGAACACACAGCAAACATTTATTTGGTCCTTAACTGAAAGACAAGCATCTGAAGCTTGGTCCTTAAGGAGTTCAGAAAGTGCACCAAGTGCTGTGTAAATGGTTTGTTTAACTCCTTTACAGCATACCGTCTTACAAAATGACACAGACACTCTCCCTACTTGGCCCCTTGACAGTCCTTCCCTTTTTGCTCACAACTTTCTGTTTAAAAACATATTCCCTGCACCATTTTGTCATGTATTACATCTTACTATATTTGATTGTTAACTCTTTACTTCACTTATGTTGTTTCTAACACCGATACGGATAATCTGACCAATGCAGATATGAATAACGACGTGTTGGATTCCTTGATAAACAATCCATAACTTGTATTTTATTGACTGTCCTGTTAAACACTCGGTAATGCAAACTGTTTAATAAAAAGAAGTTATAAGAGAAAAGAGACACGTGCACTTTAACGTACAGACATACTGCACTAACCTCCACTGCTCCCAGCATGGCAGCTACCAGTCCCATGGCCATGCTAAGTGTCTGTGTTGCCACTGTAACTCCCTCTGAGGTGGCAAGGCTTGAACAAGCCCGCTCAAGAGTCATCAACACGAATTCGACCACCTGTGTGCAGACGAGAATATGATAAATGGACATGACAACCTTTGCAGATGCCAGCGTGCCTTGCGAACCATCTCTCACCTGCTTGACATCTGTGAAGATGGAGTCGGAGATCTTTTCACACAGCACAGAGAGAATCTGCAGGAGCTGAAGGTATTGTTCCTGCGTCTGGTAGCGAAGTGTCAGCTTCTGCTCAATGTCAAGCAAGCTGTCACCTGAGCTAGGTCTGAGCTCTTCACCTTCTTCTACTGATGTTATGGGGGTCAGCTTCTAGAGAACGACAGAGAAAATGGATTACCAAAATGCCACTAGTGTTATATGGGCCTAACAATTACACAAACCATAAAGAAGAAAGAATAGTAAATTGAGCCCATAGAGCCTATTTTCATTTGACAGCAGTGATCCTCAACCTTAGTGAGACCAGGGCTCATTAAATTCTTCCAAAACATTTTATGCCTCAACAGGACAAAAAAAAAAAAAAAAGTTTATACTCATTGAATAAAAGCATGGGAATGCAAAATATTTATTTAAATGTATTAAAAAAGGAATAATCAGAAAAAAATGTTAATAGACACAATGACAAAGTCTATTAAAAGTTTAAAACTAAATTCAATGTGCACTCCCATGCAGAAAATCTTTATGGCCCCTTCAGGCCTATACGGCACCATGCAGGGCGCTTTAGAGTTAGTTTTGTAATCCCTGGAGTTGCTCTTTAGGTACATTGTATCAGTACTGCAGGTTTAAGAATATGTCACAATGTGCTATGTGTAACCAATCAGACATCACACCATGGAAATGGAGCCAATCAGGAAGAACTGATACGGTCATGCTACAACGTCACGAATTGGCTGATTGAAGCTGCAGCTTCAAAGTGTCTGATTGGTTACAGGTTGTGTTTACAGATTACACTGAGTAAAAAGCAGGACCAATGCTGTCCATTCATTTCAGCTGTCATTTCTCGCAGGCTGGCAGACAAGTTGTGGCCCAGTAGCAGGCAGGACACAGGTCTGGCACAGGTCTGTGGCTCGGTGGTTGAGAACCACTGGTCTAGAGACAGAAAATTATTATTTTTTTACTCTGATCACTTTTGCTTACTGCGGTGTTCTATCGAAAGCTCCAACTCATCGAAATCTCCAACTAACTCACTGCCGGGTACTTGCAAGTTGGAGACTTCAACCAGACAGCGTTAGACTGCAAAACACAAAGACTGTCGGAGCTCTGTACAGCTGCATTTTAACAATATTCAGCAGGTAGCAAACTCGACGAGTATTCTGAAAACGCAACGCACACCGCAACTGTACAGCTCCAGTCTTTCTGAGCACTGCAAGTGAGGTAGTTGGAGATTTCGACAGAGCACCGGCACTAAACTATGCACTAACAATTATTGCAAGGAATGCTGCACTTCTTAAACATCCTTCTCCCACTTCTCCACATACTGTTGCTTTCCCAGTGAAAGACACATACAGGCTTAGTCAAACAGTTCAGATGGTATGCTAAAAGCAGCGGTCCTTAGCAAACAGAATTCCATGCAGTGACATCAGAAAGGTGAAAGGTAATTGCAGGGTTGTCACGATTTGTTACGGGCTGTCAAGAGATGCAACGAGCTGCACTTTGCTCTCCGCAGTTACCTTTAGGCAATACAAGAAGAAGTCTGCCGCCAGTCCGGTGTGAGGATTCACAGACAGTAAATCCACTAAACACTGTACCCTCCAGTGATCCAGGGACACCTTCTCATATAGAACATCATCATCATCTCCACTTCTGAAAAACACAATGCACGGAGAAGGAGATCATTTCTATGAGCTTGAACAAAGCAATGTGTCAGTCTGATGTGTATACAGTTAGGGTAAATAGAACTGCAGTGGCCCTTTAAAAAACACCTTGAGAATTCTGCATCTGAGTTCCCAGGTTCACCTACCTGCTATGTTGCTTATATATGGATCTCATGCTCTCCAAGGTGCATGACAGAGGATACAGCAGGAAGAAAGTAAAGGGGATTTACAGCTCTTGGTACAATCCATGCATTTCCTTTACTTTATGTGCAGGTTGTTGATATGCGCCTAACTAATCAAGTCTAGGAATATCTTTTTTTTCCTGCCTTGAGCCCTGCCCTGCGATTTCTCTACGCAGATGAAAATCATTACAGTCAATACACATCATTTGCCGCCATACTTGTAATTTAGTATTTCAAGTAGATCCTATCGCACTCCTGACCGGGTATAACCCAAGATAATGGATGGGTGCGGAGATGACAGCAGATGCCTCTGCAGATCAGTATCACATGGTAGAAAAGTCATTCACACTCTGAGTGACTTTTCTACCATGTGATACTTGTACTTTAGTCGCTTTATTGTATGATGTCGCCATCTGGTGGCAAGAAGTAGAATCTAAACAGTAATCCAAACCAGTGGTTCTCAACTTGTGTTATCTCAGGACCCACATTTTTCCTTGATAATTCATTTGCGACCCAAGTCACACTGCAATGGAATGCGTGGCATTGCAGTACCGGGCATTTGGGTGCAGGTGATCGGACTGTGGGTGGGAGGTGTGTTTTTGGTGTCATTCAAATTAATGGCAACGCAAGGCACCTTCATTACCAGAACACGCAGTAGGTGCGATTGCGTCGTACAGTGCATTAATCGCATGGGACTGTGTGAATTACTCACTGTACTAGTGTGAACGGACCCTTTAAAAACACTGACAGACACACACAGACGCAATCTCACACACTCAGGCATTCTCATACACACTCCCAAAAATATTATACTTTTTTTTCTTTTTTAAAGATCCCCCCCAGTCTCCCTACCATATGAGAACTGGAATGGATCCTCAGCTTGGTGTCCAGTGTGGGCTGCTGTGTTGTGACGGAGCTCCATCCATATGTGCATTGTTTGTACAGCTCCCTCGCATGCCCTGTAGAGGTGCACAGGAGCCAGAATGTGACATCATTCCAGTCCAGGCACCTCTGCAGGGCATGCGAGGGAGCTGTAAGCAATGCACGTATGGATGGAGCTCCCTTGTGGCCATACTTCCAGCCCACCCCACCCCACCTTAAGCTGACATGCAAGGCCATATTTTAAATGGCTGCTCGCACAAGAACTGACAGTGCTGTGCTAGGGAGAAATGGCTTCCTAAAAGGAAGCCATGTTGCGACCCACTGAACATGGGGTCGCGACCCACTTTTGGGTCACAACCCACCAGTTGAGAACCAAGGATGTAAACTGTAAAAAAATCTCACCTTTTCTGTTCTTGAACAGTGATGATCGCTCCACCAAGGCTCCCAGGTTGGATGTGGCAAAAGGGAGGCAAGAAAGGGACCCATTCCTCCAGGCCACTCAACCCTGCCAGTGCAGATACCGCAGAATATCTGTCTGATTTCTCGAGGTACCACAGGAGGATATCCTGGCTTGGTGACCTGGAAAAGATAACATGCTGTGTTCAAATTGTAGCTCTCAAAACTTCATCAGAGTTTAGATTTATTATTCAAGAAGAATCTGTTCGGGTGGTTAATCCTGGAGGTTTATTCTTAGTAAGCTGTAGTTAAAGGCATGTTCAGTTAGGTTGTCTGGCACCATGGGGTGTGGAGGAGCTTGTGACCCCCTAGGATAGTGCTCGGCCCTGAGCTGCTTAAAGGAATTCTGATGGAAGGGACCCCTTAATGCTAACTACATGAAATTTAGTTTGCATATAAAAACAAAATTGCCACCCACTTTTCATTATTCTTAGTTGCATCTCCTCCAGCCTCTTCTTAGACACTTCCTGTGTACATGCACACACTCCCACATCATTGTTCTGTACTGGCTTCCTGATAGTGTCAATGGTGACTATACTTGCCCAATGTGTGTTGGTATGGCCACTTATAGTCTCCACCAGGGGTGCAGGTGACAGGGTGACAATGCAGGAGCACAACCTGTTAAACAGTTGTCACCCCACCACAGGAAGTGCTCAAACAGAGACCTTCATAGCAAGATCACAAAGGATTATTTTCAAGCTCCTCTCCGGGAGCTTTTCCAGAAAGAAAGCAAGGGAACATCTCTAACAGGGACACAGACCAATAAAAAGCTGGCAGGGAAAACTTTAGTGAGAAAAAGCCTTTTTATTTCCACCTGTGTCCCTGTGATAGATTTCCCTCCACTTCCTGTCTGGTCAAACTGTTGACACAGGGAAAGAGGGGACATCTCTCTCTCTCAGAACTCCCACACTGCAATGGAAGCCAGACAGGGGTTCTAATCCTTGTCCACTATATCCTAAACTAAAAAAGAACACTAATTTGTCTGGATATACACTTTAATTGATGTGAATGAATGGTGTCAGAATTAGGTATAGAATGTTACTTTTTGTTGGATATTCCCTTGAAGGATTTGGCCATTTTTAAATTACTTCTATTGGGCAGAATTGTGTTCATATCAACAGCTAGCAAACAATATACAGTATGTCATTTATAATATCTCAGGAACAGCACATCAAATGAAGAAGGATTCAATATATTATTTAACATCAGACGATCTCCTGACTTTACAATGTAGCTGATTACTTACCGTAAGTGAGAGACATTCTGCCGAGCAAAACAATACAAGGAGAAGACAATGGAAAGGACCTGTTTGCAGTAGTTCAGTATGGATGGTGCCGCATCGTTACCAACTACAAACACCTGTAATTACAACACCGACAATCAGACACAGAGCAACCGCAACACTGACAATGAGACACAGAGCAATCGCAACACTGACAATCAGACACAGAGCAACCACAACACTGACAATCAGCGAGCAACTGCAACACTGACAGACACAGAGCAACCACAAACACTGACAATGAGACAAAGAGCAAGCGCAACACTGACAATCAGACACAGAGCAACCACAAACACTGACAATGAGACAAAGAGCAAGCGCAACACTGACAATCAGACACAGAGCAACCACAAACACTGACAATGAGACAAAGAGCAAGCGCAACACTGACAATCAGACACAGAGCAACCACAAACACTGACAATGAGACAAAGAGCATGCGCAACACTGACAATCAGCGAGCAACTGCAGCACTGACAATCAGGCACAGACCAACCACAAACACTGACAATCAGACACAGAGAAAGCGCAACACTGACAATCAGACACAGAGCAGCCACAACACTGACAATCAGACACAGAGCAGCCACAACACTGACAATCAGACACAGAGCAGCCACAACACTGACAATCAGACACAGAGCAGCCACAACACTGACAATCAGACACAGAGCAGCCACAACACTGGCAATCAGACACAGAGCAGCCACAACACTGACAATCAGACACAGAGCAGCCACAACACTGACAATCAGACACAGAACAATCGCAACACTGACAATCAGATACAAAGCAACCACAAACACAGACAATCAGACACAGAGCAGCCACAACACTGACAATCAGACACAGAACAATCGCAACACTGACAATCAGATACAAAGCAACCACAGCACTGACAATCAGACATTGTGCAATCACAACACTGATAATCAGACACAGAGTAAGAGCAACACTGATAGACACAGATTAAGAGCAACACTGACAATCAGACAAAGAGAAAGCACAACACTGGCAATCAGACATTGTGCAATCACAACACTGACAATAAAACACAGCAACCGTAACACTGACAATCACAGAACAACTGCAGCACTGACAATTAAGGTGCCCATACACCTTACAATTAGGGTTCGATAATCACCCGCGATCGCATTTTCATACAATAATTGCCCAGTTGATGGGAAGTGCACGATCGCAATTACTGTACAACTGGCCGAATTTGGTGGAACGGGCAGACTAGAAAACTGTTGTCGAAAACGGATGAAAATCGATGGATTAGTGGCGTTTTCGTACAACAAAAATTGCAACATGAACACTGCACATGCGCAAACGAAAATCCGTTCTGTTGATCAACGAATCATAGAGTTAGTATTGCTGAGGAACGATAATCGAAAACTAAATTGGTCTGTGCATGATGGGCTATTTGAACGGAAATCGAACGAGGGTACGATGTGAGGACAAAACCAAATTGAATAATTGTAAGGTGTATGGCCAGCTTTAAGGTGGCCATACACTGTACAACCATCGCAAGACCTTAGTCTTGCGATGGTTGTAAAGTACTTAAAAAAACGTACGATCTGCCCATCTTGGACAGGCAGATCGTACTCTCGATCATCGCAGAACCGCACCCCCCCCCCGAGGGTCGCACGCTTTCCATACACTGCAACGGTCATCTTGGACAGGCAGATCGTACTCTCGATCATCGCAGGCCCGCCCCAGAGGGTCGCACGCCTTCCATACACTGCACGATTCTCGTACGATCGCGGGATTTCCCGCGATTCTCGTACGAGAATTGTGCAGTGTATGGGCACCATTAGACACAGAGCAACCACAATACTGACCATCAGACACAGAGTGATCACAACACTGACCATCAGACACAGAGTGATCACAACACTGACAACCAGACACAAAGCATATGTACCAAACAATGAAAAAGAATCAAAGTCAACATTAACTCTTTCATTGCCAAAGACATTTTTGTACACATTATAAAAATGCACATTTTACGACTGAAGATTACTTAAAACCCCCGAGCGATGATAGATTTTTGCAAGCAAAGACTTTGGAAAAATTGTGGCGCGTGCAATTTTTTTAAATTTAAAATTAATGCAATAATTGTATTATTATATATTAGTGCAACTGTTTATAAAACCTATATATTCACAACATAATACTCAACAAATATAAACAACAAAGTTCCACCATATACATAGATACCAAGCGCATCAAGCCTCAAAACTGTGTATGCCCATGAAGTGACTAAAAACTATGGTACCCAAAATTGTCCATAAGTGACACTTTAAAAGCCTTTACACCATTGATTTAGTGTTATCTGTGAATGATTGCCTTAGAATTATTGTTCTCACTTCAGTTGCCTACTATATACATACACAACAGATGCTAGAAATGTATTTGCAGGCTAAAGGACATTCAGTTCTATTTACAAAGTTAGGGCGTACCATATATCCTGATCTGGTAACATGGTTTTAGGGTTTTAATGTATTCAGGTTACTACCTGACTTACACTCACCTTAACAATGTCCTCGACACATCGAGACAGTTCTAATTCTGACACAAAAGTCTCTTCTGAGGCTAAAGACTTTTCTAAAAGAAATAACAGGAAACAACAGAGGTGACGAACTTAATGCGAGTGTGTGAAAGCCCACGAGGTGTTTCATTTACGCAAATCTATACTCAAATCTAAAATTTTAATATGTTAAAAATCTTGTTGGAATGAACACATACGAATAATAGGGCCAACAATCCTACAGGAGTCGGGATCAGGTAAATAAAACAGCTTTATTTCAACCCCTAGACCAGAACGAGCACTTAACTCCTGCAGTGCAGGGATAGCTCCACCGCAAGGGTAATTTTTTCATATGCCCGGCGTTCTTCTTTAAGAAATGCAGCACTGCAATTAATCTAATGACTAAGCTTTTGATTCACTAGGGGACAATGTGGCTACTTACCAGCCTGTAACGCAGTGCAGCGCAGCAGAGGCTCCAGCATTGGCTTAATTAGAAGCTTCTCTGCCAGCTCTGGCTGATCGTGCCCCATCTTCAGGAATGTTTCGGTGGCCACTCTCTGAAACTGACGTGCTGTCAGTTTGTTCTGGATGTGCAGCAAATCCAGGATCTACAGGGAAAAGCATTACAGAGACATAGCTGAGCCCAGTGTACAGATCACTGCTCTATGCTTTTGTTAGATTGTAAGCTCGTTTGGGCAGGGTCCTCCTCACCTACTGTTTTTGTAAGTCAATGATGCTTGTCAGTGCTTATTACTTGTATTTTCTAAACAATTGTACAGCGCTGCAGAATATGTTGGAGCTACATAAATTAGGGATGCACAGATACCGTTTTTTCGGTATCGAGTACCGATATTTTTTTTCTTCAGTACTCGCTGATACTGAATACTGATATCGGAAGTCCCATTAAGGAAGCCAGGCGGCGTGTAATGACTTGCCACCTGGCTTCCTGATTAGCCGGGAATCTCGGCGGCATGTAAAGACTTGCTACCCAGCTTCTCGATTAGCAGGGAAGCTGTCCCCATGCTTCTCGTCACTAGGTGACGAGAAGCATGGGGACGGCGGCAAGTGAAAAGG
>NW_017306548.1:1362473-1381973 GCF_000935625.1 Nanorana parkeri
TTTTTCTTTTTTAAATACGCTGGGGGGAATTATAATATATATATTTTATATATTAGGGATGCACCGATAGTAGTATTGGTATCGTTGCCGATACCGAGTATTTGGGCGACTACCCCTACTTGCCCAAATACTCACGATGCCTATCCCGAAGCTGGAACTTCCAGTATCAGGAAGCCAGGCAGCGAGGGACCAGGAAGCACGGAGCCAGCCTCCCGGCCAATCAGGAAGTCGGGTGGCGTGTAATGACTCACTGCCAGCCTTCCTGATGGGTCCCAAAGATGGCCAATGAGGAAGCCGAGCAGCGACTCATTACCCGCACCCTCGGCTTCAAGATTGGCCAGAAAGCTGGCACCATGCTTCCTCATCACCTAGTGAAAAGGGAGCATGGAGCCGGCTTCCCGGCCAATCAGGAAGCCGGGCAGCGTGTAATGACTCGCTGCCCGGCTTCCTGTTACAGGTATCGGGCTAGGCATCGGAGCATATGGGCGAGTACGAGTACTCGCCCAAATACTCGGCATCGGCCCCGATACTAGTATCGTTATCGGTGCAGCCCTAATATAAATAATTGTAATTGTTAGCCACACTGAGAAAGGCAGGATAATATTATGTGCCTGCCAGACTCCCTGGTCATACATAGTTTCTTACAAAAGAGCATTACACATGCACAGATGACTATCTGTATAGAGTAAAATTATAAATTAGCAAGTTATATGAGACCGTGCCAGGTCGCCCTGAAATTATGAAATGTCAGTGGAAAGGGCAACAGCCTCACTTTAGTGCCACCCTGCAGCTGCTTAAAGCGACCGAAGGCGAGGAATAAGTAAGTGGGTAGCAAGCATCTGCTGGAAAAGGTACTTACTACCCAAAAAATAAACCATACCAAATGTGCAAAATGGAGAGGGGAACGTATTATAAATTGTCAAAAAGCTGAGTGAATGTCCACTTTAAAGTAGTATTAAACTCTCAAGCTTTTTTTTCCAAGAATGAATCCAGAAAAAAAATTATATCTTGTCCAGCAAAGAATTTCTTTACATTTTTGCCCAAACACTTACACCCATGTTTCAGAACAGCTCCAACTTTTTCAGCTGCACTTCCCTGAACTTCCTGTCCAGTACAAGATCACAAGGGACAGTCTCAAGCAACTCTCCATCTACTAGCTTGAAGAAGGGAGGAATGAGGAGTGAGGAGCAGAGATCATGGTTACCTGTGGGCAGACCTTCTGGTAATACTCCTCCACGGTCAGCGATTGCTGAGGACATGACGCCAGGATCTTGGCCACAGCGTCACACTTCTTCCAGTTGCTGGCGGCAGCTTCTGCATCTCTTCCCCCAGCGGTACCAACTTAACAAGGACAAAAAAAATGAAAAAAGACTTTGCTGTTACACGTAGCGTGCTATGAAGCTGATGGTTCTTAGCTATGCCTGTGAAATTACTACCTTTGATTTTTTTATATGATCAGATGATATGATGTTATATGAAAAAATCAACTCTTTTTTTTTCTTCTAGTAAACTTTATTATGTTTTCTTTTTTTATACCAGCTGCTAGGGGTAGACCCGTGGGGGGGAAAAATCAAGCTGCTATTACGACCACTGCCTACATTTACGTAGAGAATGACTTTGCCATTATAGCTTCCAATGCCTCGAAAAATACAACAATGAACTTCAAGCTGCTGTAGAACTACAGGTCCCATGGGGCATTGCAAGTCTCTGACAGCCACAGGCATGACTCCCAGAGGGAGAGGCATGGTGGGATTTGCAGTTCCACCACAGCTGGAGGGCAGGAGTTTGCTCGCCCCTGGTGTAAACCTACAGCTGGATGCAACATACTTGTTGAGTTGTCTAGTAAGGTCTTCCAACCTCACATGGCATATGTGCTGTAGAGAATGACCAAACAACTTCAGGTTCCAGTGAATAGGTGGAGGTCAGTGCTCTGGTGTGATGGATCTCTTTGCAGCTGTTGTGCTATTAATAGACCAAAAATAGATGATACGCTGCATATTTTTATGTATTTATTTAATAAGGGAAAAGAAGTTACCAAGTCATTTCATCCAGGCAGGCAATAAACATGCAGTCAGAATTTGGCCTTCCTATTACAAAGCCTACATACAATAACTCTGCATACCAAGTTTCAGGATAGGAGAGAAAGCATATTAGAACAATTTTTTTTCAACCATTTAACCAACCTCCAGCTCCTTCAAGGATCCCGCGAACCACGGCCTGGACACCTTTTGGTTTCATTAATCGCTCAGACAGCAGCTGCCCAGACAAGCGGCGCAGCCAGGTAGGAGCCGGGGCCCTTTGCGCTGAGGACGAAGCTCCTAAAGGACGTGGGCCCTGAAACACAATGTAATGTTTGTTTAGAAACAATTGGAAGAATAGGTCACCAGCACTCCAAATATTTAAAATGAATAAGTCCTTTTTATTGGACGATAGTGTCACAAAAGATCAAACAAGAGCCGACGTTTCGGGGCCGCGCAGATTTAGAAACTATGACGAGAACCAATACACTTTGAAAAAAATGCACTATGGGTACTGACCAACTTATTTTGCTTTTTGTGTTATGCGTTAATCAATCATTACCTCCTCTCCTGTTACACTGTATCGCCCTTTACCCTAAGACCAAAGACTCCTATTTCTCCCTACGTATGCAACTTTCCTCACTCCATCTTTAATGTCACCTGACATTGTTGTATTGTATAACACTTTCCGCAATCAACAACAGTCTAGAAACAGGGCAGCCCCCCCCCCCCCATTACATTGCTGTTCAGTGCATATACCTCTGTTACATTGCTTGCTGCTCAGTGTATATACCTCTGTTACATTGCTTGCTGCTCAGTGCATATACCTCCGTTACATTGCTGCTCAGTGTATATACCTCTGTTACATTGCTGCTCAGTGCATGTACCTCTGTTACATTGCTGTTCAGTGTATATACCTCCCTTACATTTAGGGATGCACCGATGCCTTGTACCGTGCTCAGTGCAAGCACAAGTACAGATACTTTTCAAGCTCCAGGACTAGACTAGAGAAAAATTCAAAAGTTAGGAGGCAGCTGCCATTGGTAAGGAGAATACGGGGCTCCTGGGATTTGTACATCTCTGTTTTAATGTATGATTTTGTTGTTATAAATATAAATAAACGGATGCACCGATACCAGTTTTGCAAGTACAAGTACTGATACTCGCCCAAGTACTCACAGATACAAGTACTGATACGTTTTTGTTTATTGTCATGTGACAGTTTTTCTAAAACAAAATCGACTAATGGTTTCAGGACAGTGGTGGAGTGCCAGAGCCAGGTCCCAGCTGCAACCTCTGCAACCCTGGTAGTTCTCATGAAAATGCCAAGTATCTGCACTGGTATCTGAAAAGTATGGGTGCATCCCTACTTACATTGTTGTACCACTTCACGCCATACACCATGCTGTACTACATATATATCACACCACTTCACTCCATACACCATGCTGTACTATATATATTTCACGGCACTCCATACACCATGCAGCACTACATATATATCACACCACTTCACTCCATACAACATGCTGTTTGACATATAATCTACACTGCTCCATCCTCTACATTGTGTTGTATGTCATATACGCCACATTGTACTAATCTATTGACTGTGCTGTGCAATATATACTCATACTGCACTCCAATCAGTATCCATTACATCCATTAAACACAGGCACGCTACTCTGTCCACTATGCTGTATGACATATTTTCCACTTCACTCTGCATAACACCCCAAGGCCAGCTTCCAGACAATTGACTGCATCAACTTTAAAGAGAGTTGAGGATAAAAATAAAAAAAAGACGTTCCTCCAAACGAAAACTGAGAATTACCTGTCTGGGTCCTCCTTGCAGGATTAAGAGTTCCCTGATAACAAGCGGCTGGTACAGTTGATCCATCAGACCTCTGAGAGCCTCCTTACATTGGACCCTCTCGCTCTCCGTCAAATTCTTAGTAGGAAAATAAAGTAGATGGGGTATGTTGTCACGTGACTACTTATTGTTGCACCAAATGATCAGCCTAATTTTATTCTTGTACCTATTCTATAACTGCTTGCTTGATTTTGTTTCTCTGCATGCTGCAGAGAAGGATCTGCGCTGTGTGGAAGCAGTGGTCTCTCTGCAGAGGTCAGACCTGCCCTCTGCTGAGTTACAGCCAGAACTCTCCAATCAGCAGGGACCATAAGCTTTGCTAATTGTAGAGCTACAGGTCACACAGGGGTGTGTGTCGGACGGCTGCAGAGAGATCACTGCTTTCACACAGAGAACAAGAGGTTCCACTGTGCAGCTGCTGGCAGAATACAGGCTTTTCTACTCTTTAAAAGGAAAATAAACTGGAACACATGGTGCACCTTTTGATTTCACGCACATGGAATATATTCAGCTGATTTAAACTGAAAGTTTAATTGGGTTTTAAAGACTGGCACCACACAAACTGATGCTTTGATTTTATTATGCATGGACATGTTGGATCACCTTACAACTTCCAATACCTCTCCAAGGATTCATTAAAAGATTCCCTGTAGTAGTTTGTTTTTCTGTCTCTTCCTACCAGGCCCCTCAAACACATAAAACTGACTTGTACATGAACTGTCCCCATCAATCAACGCTTATTTTCTATGCTCCTCAGCTCCATCTAGTGGCCACAATGTGGCATTTTCCTAATATTACATTTGGCCTGGAAAGAAAATATACTTACATGGCTATTACTTGTCTAGAGAAAATAATAAAAATAAAACATAATGAAAAGCTTACATTCTAGTTGTACATTGTCACCGCCAAGCTAAATCAGTTTGCAAATGGGACTTAAAAGGAGAACTATGAGGTAATTTTCGCTCAACCTCATAGTTCGAGCCGACCTGTGACAATGAAACTGTCACAGGTCGGCTCTATAGATCGGGAAGTGAGCAAACACATACCGTCGCTCATTCACTTCCCAATCACCTCCCTGCAGAGAGCGGTCAGTCACCACTCCCCGCAGGGATTCCCCCCTCCCGCTCCGATCCTCCAGCGCTGACTAGAGGAATGGATAGGGAAGGGGTCGGGCACAGCTGGCTCTGCCTCTAGATACGCAGAGCCAGCTGTCATTCACGCAGCTGGGTGGATCCCGACAGTATTGTCGGGATCCGTCCTGGCTGCGGTGCTCTTAGTATATAGTGAGCAATAGCCTGCTATATACTGAGCTTTGGTTCACGGGAGGTCATTAGAATATGTCGCCCCGTGACCCTTGAGAGAACTATGGGATAAAAAGGTTACCCCATAGTTCTCTCAAGGGTCACAGCTGGCTCTGCCTCTAGATAGGCAGAGCCAGCTGTCATTCAGGCAGCTGGGTGGATCCCGACAATATTGTCGGGATACGTCCTGGCTGCGGTGCTCTTAGTATATAGTGAGCAATAGCCCGCTATATACTGAGCTTTGGTTCACGGGAGGTCATTAGAATATGTCGCCCCGTGACCCTTGAGAGAACTATGGGATAAAAAGGTTACCCCATAGTTCTTTTAAGTTTTGAAATTATATTTTGTATACAATGTTATGATGGTACTTTGGTGTACATACATGTACTTATTGGGTCTTACATGATAGGATTAGATTACTTTCGTCATCCTGATGAAGCTAATTGTGAAACATGTTGATGCAAAACAGTCTCAATTTACCTTGAAGTACATATGGTCAAGTACAAGTTCTTAATGATATGTCAAGAACTTGGAGCACAGACACAGGAGCAGCACCAGGGCCTCTGACGTGAACCTCAATAATTGTAGTACAAGTTCTATAATTATTTACTGACACAAGATACTGGAACTTTAAGAGGTAATGTAAGTGGTGGTAGAAGGTAACATATATGTATGAAAAGAAACTGCTCTGTACCTCCTAAATATATTGTTCTTATACTTTTTTATTATCTTTGTAATATAAAAAATGTAATTGATTTTAATACTTATTTTTGAGCCAGCACCTTGAACGTGGCATTTGCACATCTGACATTTGTAATATTTAAACCAATCTACTAGATTAAAGAAAGTCATGAAAAAAATAAGGCACAGAGAACTGTCAAAGGTTATGGCGGTATTACAATGACTTTATACCTGCACTCTGCCATCTGTTCCCGGCTCTGCCTTTGTCTTGATTGGGCAATAACCCAACTGGCATAGTCCTGCCATGAGATCCCCCAGATGCTGCGTAAAGAGCAGGCTCCCCAGTGATGGATGCCGAGACAGCTCCAGTAAGGCAGTGCAGGTGATGTACAGCCTACGGGTGCGGACGTCAGACAAGTCACATGACACCATGGAACACACAAGGGCTCCAAATTCTGAGCGATGCTGCAGTGGAAGGCCGATGCCAGGCAGGAGATAGGGGCAGATTCCCAAAGAAACCACAAACTGGAGTGCTGAGTGGACAGTCTTCTGCTGGGCAATGCTGAGTGCATCTGGGCTCAGGGCTGGAGCAGCCTCTGGGGTCTTTAGGTTGGGTTTAGGGGGTATGAAAGAAGCTGCCAACTGAACCATACACTCCTTCAGACACAGGAGCAGCACCAGGGCCTCTGACGTGAACCTCCATGATGGATCTGCTCCGGCTTCGGAGCCTTCCTGTATAAGCTTGGTGTCCGCGAAGACCTTTGCCCGCAAAGTTTGAAGGTTCTCCAACGTAGGGGCGTTTTGAAGCTCCTCCTCCAGAGAGGCCACATTATGCTGCAATGTGCTGATTAAGGCAGCCTGTTTATCGGTATCCTGAGCAGCAGATCCAGGCTCTAAAAGGAACAAAAGAAAGGAATTTATATGTCACAAAGTCTCATCATGATGCTGAAAGAATAAGTGAACTTTTAAACAAAATGCACTTATCCTTTTTGCCCCCCACCCCTGGCCAAAATCCGTCCATCATGGTTCTGCTATTGTTTATATACAGCATCGCGATTCTCTCTCTGCTGCCCGCACCTGAACATTAGACCCCATAGACTTCTTTGGGGCTGGCTCCCTCCTGGGAGACAGACGCGGCCAGGAGAGGGAAACCTGCAGTGCTGGATGGCAGCAAAAAACAGAGTAGTGGCCCACAGATGTCGGTAAATTCGGATCTACGGGGGGGTGGTGAGTGTGATCGTTCAGGTCAGGGGAGGAGGGCAAAAAGAATAAGTGCACATGTTCTTTAAGGAAATAGTAGTTGGAGAATGGAAAAAAGGAATATTGTGGGTTGGCCACACACTTCGCATATGTTGCAAACAAAGGATTACATCTTTTTGTTGAGAAGCGATAAACATGCAAAGCAGAAGCAATCAGGAATCACAAACTGCCAAACATATTCAGAGGAACTGAAAACGTGGAACTTGCTGACCTGGATGATCAAAAACATTGTATAATGTACAGTATATGTATAGCTAGGCACGTGTACTGAGAGAATCTGGACCTTGTGATCTCCTTCTGTAAAAATTAATTACTGTTTAATTACTTTTCTACATTTTATTGAAGTACAACTGAAGGCTCCTGTATGACAAGTGCCAAATCCAGGAAATATGTACAGCAGGAGCATCAAAAGGAAAAAATCCTTTACACTGCCCGGACTGAGCCAAATCCTCCTTCATTTGTGTCTCAAATGCTCCCTCTCCCAGACACTGCAGCTCACAGTGGGAGGGTTTCAGTAGCACAGTTAGCTCTGCCAATCCAGAAATCACTGTGTGGGATTGGTTGTGGCTAGGTGCTGATTGACAAGCTATAACTTGGGAATTAAAGGTGACAATACTGATGGTACGCCCCCTGAAATGTCTTCCCATCCCACTTGTAATAGTAGTAGTGTATAGCAGTAGTGTAATCAGGCACCCGCTACATGATAGTGGTCGGTCAACTGTGCTCTGAATTCAGGAGCAGTGCAGCATTGTTGCCACTCCGTGACACTAAGCTGCATTAGGTGGACTTCACTGACAGGATCAACATCAATTTGTGGGAACTAAGAGAAAACTGTCTAGATGCACTTACAATTAAACTGTCATTAACATAGAATTACATTCTTTTTTTTTAACATATATTTACGGCTAGCAAGCCGTAGCTATATGCAAAAACATTTTTTAAAAATTAAAAAGTTACCAAATAGGTAAATACTTACCTGTGTCTCTGCCGCTCGCTCCCGGCTGCAGCATCCAGCTTCCCCGAACTGCCGTGCAGGAAGTTCTGGGCAGCCGCATGCGCAGATCATGCAGGAAGATCTGGGCGGGTGCATACGCAGTGCAGCTCACACAGGAAGATCCGGGCGGGCGCATGCGCACTGGAGATCATCGGCGGGGAGAAGAGGAGTGACTCAATAGTAGTGCACACTGGACAGACACAGTGGGACCCAAGGAGTCTGCACTGGATCAGAGACCTTCACCAGCTCTGGAGGGACTGCTGGAAAATACTGGAAGGAAGATGATTGGAATAAGAGGCATCACTTAAGGTAAGTCCCTACAGCAGGATTGGGTGGGGGAGGGGGGGGGGAAATAGACTTTAATGTCACTTTAACCCCCACAAAAAAGAAAGTTAATGCTAATAAAGGCCCACACATATTTTGCTCTGCCCTGCGGATCTCCAAGGCTCAGTTCCGGAACGTCTGGTCTAAGGCTTGAGCAATGCACCTATATTCATTGTGATGTGGATGGCCAGCCTCAGAATGAATCTCCCAGGGGGCCTTGTCCCGGCACTCAGCAATGGGCATACGTGCCCCCATCAGATTCTGTAATAGAAGCAGCTTAATGACAAAACTGGGTGAGGCTTCACATGCCAGCGCTGGCTGCTTCCACTTGTAGAAATTAAGAATGTGCCAAGTAAGGTGGCCACGCCGTGAGACTTACAGGGAGACCATAAAGGGGTGAAAACTCCCATCCCCACAATGGAAGCGCAAGATCAATCTGTTACAAATACGTATATTCACGTTTTATTGTTTTTATTGTTGTGTCCACATTTTTGTAAAGTGGGGGGGAAAGCTAGAATCCCCTCATTGCAGATTTTCCCTTACAATCGTAATTTAAAAAAAAAAAACAATTGCATTAGGGCCTAACGAACTTAGCCGAATGGAATTAAAAAGTTGAGTCTTCTGAATATTTGTATCTCTTCTGCGTTGTTCACTTTGTCAGTAAACCGTTTCACGCCCAAGGCTGCATTGTGACAATTGATGCTATCCCCCCAGCAGTGTACTGAGATTTACTATTGCCCATGGATCTATGGCAGGGGTAGCCAAACTGCAGCTCTCGAGCTGTGGCAATACTACAAATCCCATAATACATCTGCCTCTGGAAGTCATGCCTGTGACTGTCATAGTCTTGCCGTATATGACTTGTAGTTCCAAAACAGCTGGAGTGCTAAAGTTTGGATACCCCTGATCTATGGGATTGTTCTTTTGACAGTCCTGATGTGAAACTGATCATCAACTTGATGTTGATGAAAAATAAAATAAAGATTGGAGGGACAAAAAAAAACATTTTATTTGGGATAAACATTTTATTAAATTGTTCAGCCACGGTTCTGGTAATTGTATACCACTAAGAAAGCCATTAATAGGTGCGATACATTAATACAAAGCAAAACACATTGAAGCTTTAGGACCATCATGACAGAGGGGCAATTAACGGTTTCAGAAGGAGGTCAGCGCAAGCAGCCTGTGTACCTGTAATGGCATAGTTTCTTTAAACTCTTGAAATGCTCTCTGACCCCCCATTTCCTATAGTTCCAGTGCTAACATTTCATACACGAATTACCAGCCTCTGCCCACCTGCATGTAGCACCGTACTACACTATCAGTGTACAGTACAGGGATATTGTTATGTACTAGAAGTCCCAGCATGTCCTCCCAGCCACAAGTGCATGTTGGGAACTAGTCCCAGAGCCTGCCCTCACCTCTCGGGGTGATCAGTATTTGCAGAGCCTCTGTCACCTCAGACACGCTCAAAGCAACGGCCATCTTTCTACACCTAGAGTCGCATATCGATGACGTCAGGCCAGATGCTGCTGCTGGGCGAAAGGAGCGCGGCCTTGTGTGAGGCGTCACGTGACGCGCTGAGCCAGAAATGTAACGTAAAACTCCGGGAGATGACGTGCTCATTGACAGCAATTAAAGAGGACCTGTCAGTAAATCGGCTTTGCATGAGTGTTCATTGTTCCTAATAAAGAAACGTTGTTGGTGGTGGGTGGTGGATCTGAACTAGGGTTGCCACCTTTTCTCCAAATGAAGCCCGAACACTCTTGCGCCCAGCAGCAATTTGATTTGGGGAATATACAGGAGAGAGCAAGGAGAGACAGCCAGAAGAGAGCGCAAAGCGAGACAGCCAGGAGAGAGCAAGGAGAGACAGTCAGAAGAGAGAGCAAAGCGAGACAGCCAGGAGAGAGCAAGGAGAGATAGCCAGAAGAGAGAGCAAAGCGAGACACCCAGAAGAGAGAGCAAAGCGAGACAGCCAGGAGAGAGCAAGGAGAGACAGCCAGGAGACAGAGAGCTAGGAGAGATAGCCAGTGGAGAGAACAAGGAGAGACAGTCAGGGGAGAGAGTGAGGAAAGACAGCCAGGGGAGAGCGAGGAGAGGCAGCCAGAAGAGAGAGGAGAGACGGCCAGGAAGAGGCGAGGAGAGACAGCCAGGGGAGGGAGAGGGGAGTGAGGAGAAACAGCCAGGAGAGAGAGGAGAAACACTCAGGACATAGAGAGGAGAGACATCCAGGAGGAGAGAGCAAGGCGAGGAGAGACAGCCTTGAGAGTGAGAGAGGAGGAACAGCCAGAAGAGAGAGGAGGAACAGTCAGGAGAGAGATAAAGGGGATACAGCCAGGACAGACAGGAGAGACACCCAGGCAAGAGAGACATCCAGGAGGATGAACGAGGAGAGATAACCAGGAGAGAGAGAGGATAGACAGCCAGGAGAGAGAGCCAGGAGAGACAGCCAGGGTCAGGTGGCACCCCTACAAGTCTGCACAAGTGTCTGTCTTGTTGAAAAGTTTAGTGCATGGTGTCAGTGGACAGCTCCTCCATAATATGTAGCAGTGTGGGCTCCATTAATCTAACCCAATACTGCTGCACATACAGCAAATGGTCAGATATGATACCTCAGTATGATAGCAGAGGTGTGTCAGGCACACAGGAGCAATAGATGGGCTCCATATGGACAAACTCACATAGTGGCCCCCGGCTGCCTTCCACAGAATCCTCCTGAATGAAGTCCTAGTGGTGAAGTAAAACACCTCGGAGTCTTTCTCCAGACTGCTGTATCTGCTGCTCATGATGCTCATGCTGCTACTCCACGTCACCTGCTACAAATTGTCACACCGAGTGTCAACAACACCTTCCACCTGGCCTGGCTGCTGTTTACATCTCATGCGGATAGTATACACAGCAACATGGCGATAGTCTGGTGGCCGGTCTCCAGGGATTACCATTTCATGGAGCTGAGCGGAGCCCGGCCAGGTGAGCGGAGGAGTTGTACTGGGAAAACTCTATTAGGCCTCATTCAGCTTAGAGTCGGCCCGTACAGATCCGTGTGGCGTGCATGGCCGTATCGGGCCGTTCACGGGAAGGAGAGGTGCTGCGTGTGATTGTACGCGACAGCCTGTTCTTCCCTATGGGAGGACGTGGCCCTATGCCGCTGTACGCTCACCCAAGCTGCAAATCCGTGCGGGGGCAGGTGTGCTCGGACACAGACAGGATGAGCCACAAAATCAAATATCTCTGCTTTCATCAAATTGTTAGTAATACATCATAGGTGGGAAGGAACACAGAAAGCATGTGCAATAACTAAAATGACCACAAGATGGCAGCACATGAACCAACTATAATACTGTTCACAATACATAGAATAAGGAAAATAGTTATATAAATTCTCATCTCACATTAATGTGAATATTAACCATGATAGGGATGTCCCGATACCGATGCTAGCATCGGAATCGGGCCCGATACAGGGCATTTTGACGAGTACTTGTACTTGGACCTGAAAAAGTGGCATCGGGACATCCCTAAACCATGACTATGAATTGTTATATTTTATGCAACTCTTATGGCAGCAAAAATTCCATAAGTGACCATGGAAAAGCAAAGGGCAGCCAACACATTTCAAAAGCCAAAATCCCCATTCATCAGTGCTTTAGCAATGTGTCAAGAGCGTCCAATAGGCTCAAACGCAAAACTCCTGGATAATAAGAATCTTAAACTTGGAGCTTAATCGGTGGGTAAACGTGTCTGTGTCAGCAGCAGAGCAGTCCAAATAGCAGCCAATAAGAAACGTCCACGTCACCCAGATACACATTGGTATACAACACAGGGCCACTCTGCAGTCTAGGTGATAAAAGACTCAGGACCCTGTCATAAGGGAAATATGGGGGCTGGCAATGCTTAGAATGTTTGAAAATGTTAGTTGTCTGCCTGTGTCTGGCTTTAGACTCAGAATAAGCATGCAGTAAAGCAAATAAAGAAGAAAAGTCAGAATTTCCTAAAGTGATAATAAAGTCAGTTTTTTAGCTATTTAAAAAGCTGATAATGGATGCTGCTCCTTGATGTTTAAAAGTTTCAGTTTCCTGCAGAAATAGCTGGTAACCCTGAGCACTGGCCCTGATATCCTGTTTTAGGATGGCTGCTGTCCCTTGCAGGGTCCTATTGGCCACTCTTCTGTGTTCTAGTAAGCTGTGTCTCCACAAACACACAAGCACAGCACGGCAAGCCTACTCTCTGCTTAGATTGTAAGCCCTCAAGGGCAGGGACCTCCTTACCATCTTGTCTTGAATTGTAATGTAATTGTAATGTCTTACTTATATTGTAAACGCAAACTGTTGGCACCATATAAATCCTGTATAATAATAATATTTATAATCAGCAAGAAGATCAACACTCCCAGAAATGGTTTCCCAGCAGACTTCTCTGGAATATTGGAGTGGTGCTCTTGTGGTGCAGACACTGGAGTCGGTAGCTATTTAATTTCTTGTCTTGCTGATATACTTCTTTCAGATTTGATTTTTTTATGACAGGGTTGCTTTAAGAGACATTAGGAATTTGTTTGCCTGATGTTAGTAGAACGAAGGGGAAATCCAAGAAAAACCTTTGTGTGGCTTACTCCATACTTAGTGCTCACTTAAAGGAGAATTATTTATCTTCATTCATATATTATTGCCTTCTGCACTCTGTATAGAACTAGATCTAGAACTGGAGAGTCCCGAGAAGTGTATTGTATTTCCCTTGTTTTCTGCACTGGCATTGACTTCATCTTGTAGGAAATTACATCTTCCATAGTATTTATTAATGTACGGTTTATTTATTTCCATGACATTGTTTAGCCTTGTTTGCATTCTTCCGGGCATAATTTTTTAGTAATCACATTCAGCATTTTTTTTTTCTGTGTATAGAAATAGAAAGTGATCTTGGCGTTTTTGGGTGTTGGTGACCACTGCTTAGGCAAGGACCTAATCCCAAAACCCTGATCACATCTGTTCATGAGGACATGTCAAATGTGAAAGCTTAAGGGTTCAAGGCTTCTCCAGGTTTCTATTGGAATCGAGTAAGTTGGGTTGTTCACTGAGAACCTAGGATTGCTGTCAAACCCTATTCTGACCTGCATTTCATCTGTTTTAGGTGGGTTTGGCATTCCCATACTGGTACATTTGACCTGCAGTTGACCTGCTTCAAGTGGGTTTTGCATTTCCATAGACTTGTATGAAAATGCAAATCCTCTTTGAAGTGAAGAGAAGCCCATCAACACCGGCCCTATATAACTCATGTGTTTAATTCTGCATCCTTTCCAGTTATATCCTCTGTACACTCTGACACTGAAAGCCATTGACCAGGAAGGTGCGGGGTATGAAACCACTGGCAAAGCTGTGATCACTGTAAAAGAAGCCAACGACAATCCACCGATATTCAATCCCCTTTCAGTAAGTGTGAAAGCAGAATTACTATAAAAAGAGACATTGTAGCACGGCTTAAAGCTTTTATAGAACTGCTTATGTGGACATAAGGTCCATATTCGTAATTACATTTGTACAACTTGTAATAGATCTGCCATGTTGAAATATGTCCAACGTCAACCTATCTGGGCAGACATGCTGGACTCATAGTCAGGGCCGTATTTACTCTCTCTGCTGCCGCAAGGCCGGGTTCCTCATTGCGCCCCCTCACCTGCAAAGCCCTCTCAATGAAGAATGGCAACCAGATGGCGGGGGGTGGCAGGGTTGGTTTTAATTTTATCTTTATTATTTTTTTCTTTTTTTAAACCACTTTTTATCATTTCTTTTTATTTTTTTAAACTTTTTTAATTTTTATTTGTCTTTTTATTATTTTATAATTTTTTCATATAATAATTTTTTACATTTTAATTATTTCTTATTTTTTACTTTTTTTTTATTTTTTACTTTTTATTTGTTTTGTTATTTTTTTCCCACTTACCTTTGTTGCTATCATACAGGAGGTAACAAGCTGCTGTGTGATAGCATTTGGAGGTGACAGGTTCTCTTTATTTACCCTGTCAGCTCCAATACAGAAGTTGTAGCACAGTACCCTGCTGGAACCCCTGAGACAGCTGAGAAGGGAAGGTAGCTCTCCCTTCTCAGTGGTTACATGGAGCAGAGCGGAGAATGGACGTTCTCTGCCCAGCTCCCTGCTCTTCATCATTAATGAATGTGCTGGGGGCTCTCGAAAATCATGGCGGGAAGGGAGAAGGCCAGCGGGGAGAGGCAGTCAGGTGAGGTAGGAACAGACCTTAGAAAGGGGGTGGCGTGGGGGGGGACGGAGCTGCAGGCATATAACCAGTGATCTCGACAACATTGCTGGGATCACTTGTACTAAAACACCGGCTTGCCAGCTGTACATTTAGCCCTGCTTGGCCGAAGCAGGCTAAATGTAGAAAAAAAACTACCCGCCCAGCGGCTGTGCTGTTCCTTTATTCCCTGCTGTCCCAAGGCACGGCCTCGGTTGCCTTGTGGGAAATCCGGCCCTGCTCATAATTGACAACATCATGTAAATCCTGGTGCCCGTGTATGATAAATGGTATGGTAGGGGCTAATCTATGTTAGACATTTGTGAACACAGCCAAAAACCGGACAGGCCCCAGAATTTACATGGTTGTGTCATCTCTGAGCTAGAATCTCAGTCTAGAAAGTAGAATTTAATATCAGTCCAGGTCTGATCATAAAATATGGCTTCTTCAAATGTGATAAGGTATTGATAAATCTGATAGGAATGAAAGTTAAGGCTAGGAGGTGTTCTGCAAAAATGACAACTGGTCGACCATGGAGTAATTTGAACATTAAGGAGCCGAACATTTTTAATTACAGGAAAATATTGTTTTGTAATAAATCTGAGACAATATTAAAAGCATGTGCTCCCCTGAATGTTTGATAGAAGCCCGAAAAGTCCCCTCTTTAAATCTGTGATTGTATCAGTTTGATAAGTGCAAGAAAATACCTGTTGATCCTGCCAGAAATCCTATCAGCTGAAAACCTCCTGTACTCTCTGCCTGTGCTGCACTCTTATCAGTTCCATTCTTCACTGTTATCTCTGAGGACTACAGGGCCACTCCCATCTATTTTATAGGGAAGAGAAGAGGAGGTTCCTGTGCTCTTGTCCTAGGGTGACAACGCTGCCTCTGCATAGATGCAGTACGGAGAGTGAGTGTTGTCACCCTAGGATGGAAAGTGTGTGACTGGAGGGATCATTAGGTGAAAATTAATGAAAAAAACCCTGATAAATGGAAACGAATGCAGCCACCACATCTAAAGGTTAGTAAGCTGCAATATAATACATTTTTGTTATAGTGTTTAGATACGGTTTAGTTGTCATATGGCAGTGGCGTCACAAGGGGGGTGTGGCCTGTACCCAGGTGACACCATTGGAGGGGTGACACCAAAATGACACTCTGAAAAGTCGGGCACTCGGTCATGGACCGAGAGCCCGACAGTTTCGGGAGAGAGGAGGGCAACCGGCGGCATACCTTATCCCGCCGGGTGACTGTCCCCTCCTCTTTCCGCCGGCGTCCATCACCAAGACAGCTGCCCACAGGTATCACTAAGGTAGCGCACGTGCGTGGTGATGTCATGCGCATGCGTGATGACGTCACAACGGCGCGTCACCCGGTAACGGAGTGTCCCCTCGGGACGCCCCTATATATGGGAGGCCTTTTTCTATTATTCCTATACATAAAACCCACTTTTTGTCTTTTACAGGTGTCTGGAGTTCAGCTTAAACCAAATAATTGTTTGTGAACATGTTGCAAAGTTCTTGCCCTTCTTGGCACGGACCCTCCAACTGAAGAAGCATGCCTGACAACACTGCCGCTACTTGAGAAGCAGTGGATTAGTGTTGTCAGCCTGCCACAGGAAGTGGTGTTAGAGGCGGGATCTCCGAGGAAGAAATTTTGCAACAGATTCTCATAAAAGAATTTGCTTCAAGAGAACTGTGTACAAAGAGGCGTGATGCCGACCATACTGAAAAATAGATTGAGGGCATGAATTTTAATTCTTGTATACACAAGCCATGATGTATCAGGGCTGACAAATCTTCTGATTTCAGTACTCAGCACGGGCTCCTGAAAACACAGTGGGAGCGGAGGTTGCATTGCTGACTGTCACAGATGACGACTCACCGAACACAGATGCCTGGAGAGCCGTGTTTAAAATTATTAAGGGCAATGAAGGAAATCATTTTGACATAAGGACGACTCCTGACAATGTGGGCCAATTAAAAACCATAAAGGTAATTTACACTTTATTTATTTATTAAGGCTTATCAATTAAAACTGAAGTCTCAGTGTCTGGTAAATGCTGGCGCGTTAGGCCTCATTTATACGTGGAGCAAAGTTTTTGTGCCCTCTAAAAATGATCTGCGGTTGATTGCTTTTCATAGGGTGGTCTACAGCCGGTATACAGGCGATGCTGTTGCCTTTTGCATTGCAATACCACAGCGCAATCGCGTACCAAGTGGTCGCATATGGCAAGTGGGACCACCTGCCAAACCCGACATGCTATTTAAAATGTACCATTGCCACGACTTGAAGCATGTGTACATACCCTGTGGCTGCCAACTTAGGTTTTAGGTGGGCATTTAGGGAGTGGTAAAAAAGTAGATTAACCGGCTACTTTTAGCAAGCAGGGCTTTGGGCAAGCAGGGCTAAATGTGCAGCGAGGAAGCCGCCGCTTGTTTTGTACAAGTAATCTCAGCGAGGTCGCCGTGATCACCTGAATGCAGCCTGCATATAGGGGGGCGCATTGAGGAACCTGGCATTGGGGCAGCAGAGAGAGTAAATCTGGCCCTGATGGTCATATATCACTTAGTGCGGTATTTGCTTTCCGGCTTCCTCCCAATGTTTCCATCCAGGTAGTTTCACCATTTATACTCCCGTACCAGCCAATGTAAGAAAACAGATACAGCCTCATTGTGTATTATATTTAAAATTGCGCTTCATTTAAGTGATACAAAATCTACTCACAAAACCAATCAGAACCGCGTACGCCGTCCAGGCGAAGTCCACGTCGCCACCTCCGGAAAGCAGTGAGGAGAGGCTCTGAACAGACAGATTGTGTTTCTTCCTATGTGCAACGGTTCGGATTGGTTTTGTACCAGCCTTGAAAAGGTGTTGGCCATTTCTGTTGAAGGCAACAACAAATAAAACTAACCTGGATGTACAGTTTTGAGTTGGTGCTTTCTTGCTTTTTGTTTTTAGTTAGATCTTGCTTGAAGACTTGCATTCAGACATACGAACACTGACAAAGCACTGTGCAGCACATGGAAGCAGGAAGCAAAGCCTGCCTATGTAATGAGTAAAAATAAAATAATAATATGCCCATTAAATGAATTTCTTCCTGATTGCAGGGACTGGACTTTGTGGTGAAGAGACAACACATTCTGTTGATAGTGGCCTTGAATATAGATAACTTTTCTGTACCAGTAATGACCTCTACCGCCACAGTCACGGTGGATGTAGAGGATGTGAATGAGCCTCCGGTGTTTGTGCCACCACTGAAAGAGGTTTCTGTCCCAGAGTATCTGCCGATCAGCCAAGAGGTGACATCCTACACAGCTCAGGACCCAGACAAGGCACAGAATCAAAGGATAACGTGAGTGTCGGTGTTTATAAGATCTCTAGAATCAGAAGTTTTTTTACTTTTCTTTTTTATCTAGGGATCCACTTCACATGAACATCAGTGCACCTCCAGTGCAGTGCTTTTAGGGGCCCCTTCCCCAACATTTTCATACCAAGTCATTCAAACCAATCATATGGGCAGTACAGTGGCTTAGTGGTTAGGCCTCCTGCCTTGCAGCACTGGGTTTGAATCCCAACCAGGACACCTACTGCATAGAGTTTGCATGTCTGCGTTTGCTTGTGTGGATTTCCTCCATGTACTCCAGTTTCTTTCTACACTCTAAAAGCATGCTGGTAGGTTAATTGGCTCCTGTCTAAATTGGCCCTAGTACTGTATGTGAGATTTGGGCCTTAAATTGTAGGTTCCTTGAAGGCAGGGACTGATATGGATGTACATCGCTGTATAAATACCTGTAATAAAGAAAAGCTTTGGAGAGATCACTGTTCAGACCACACTCTCTTTCTTCCCAGTGCTGTACTGGCCCCCTTTGCATACCCAACCTAAACTCCATGAACTTTAAAGCCCCATCTATTGTACAACTCTGAGCCTTCAACTAAAGTTGTTTGGATAAATATGTCCTTTGTTAGCCCAAATGAGGCAGATGGTAGATCTAAGCCACACAGAATTTTAGCAAGTATCTCAGCAAAAATTAAACTTGTTGAAAGAGATGCTTCTGCTTGACTCCCAGGTCTGTACAGACCTCTGCTAGAAGCAGCGAGGCATCACACAAGCATGGAAAAGGTATCTAGGGACTAGGGATGTGCTCAAGTGTGGACCAAACCTGGTTCAAACTGGAGCTCATCCACAGGAAAAGGACAATTAGATCGAGAGTCCATGTTTGTCAAGAACAACACTTATAGAGCCATCATCTTAGCTGTGGACAATGGTGAGTGTTGAAGTGGACCTGTACTGTTGAAGCTGTGTCCACAAAAGGCAAGCAGAGGGTCAAAGACTAGTCACCAGTATCGTCTGTGGTCTTACTGTAGCTGATCTTTTCTCCATTGCTGATTATGTGCTTTGTAGACATGTGCGATTCGTTTCGTTCCGAATCGAAATTCGGACGAATTTTCGTAAATTCGGACATTCGGATGTATCCGAATTCCGAATTACAGACATAACGAATGGGAGAGGAATAGGTGGTACAGATGCACAGAATGAATAAAGCAGAAGCAGGGAGATTCTTGTACTGCAGGTCCTTGGGTACAGTTTCCATTCTAGAAGTAGCCCCATAGCAGGTGGCTGCTATGGGGCCTGAGGATAGGAAGGTGCCCCATTAGGTTGCAAGAGTAGGACTGGCTGCAGTTGATGACAACTCTAATCCCCTACAAAGTCTACAGTGTAAAGACGACTTCAGATGCACAAGAGGAATCTTTGGGATCTTGGCATCATTTCTCACATCTTAGAGAAAGGTCATTGGAGCCCC
>NW_017306548.1:1382111-1448358 GCF_000935625.1 Nanorana parkeri
GAGGGAACCCAGAACTGTGGTTGGGTAAGTATTATGGGGGGATTTAGCAGATTGTTCCATGGACAACCACAACATTTCTGATCTCCCCTCATCTTTTGTCCTAGTGATGATGGCCACCAGAGCAAATAGAGAGGCTGACGCTCCCACACAGCTTGTAAAAATGGAAAAAGTTCAATAAAAATTACTTTACGGATAAAACTACAATAAACTCACTGAAAATAAACGGAACTTTCCCTGTAACCCGTTTCTTGAGCACAATATTTAGAATAATGTTCTCAGACATGGTGTCCCAATCTAAGATCATTTTAAATCTGAACTCCGGCCTTCCCGTCAGTCTTGCACAGTTGTACCGGCTCCTCTCCTGGACTGAAATGTCTTCCTCTGATTTCACTGCACACTGTGAGCTTCAGCAAGTCAGATAGAGCCTCATTTCCTGACTAGGGGACATCCAGCATCGTCTGACCCTTTCCTCCACAGGCTGACTGTCCATGGCCCGTCTCTTTCATTCATTGGATTACAGATCTTTCAATCATGGAGGCTCAGCATCACATGTGGGTGTTGTCTAGGGCGGTCTACATGCAAATGCAGCCTGCTTAGGAATGTCCACCCCTGAAAACTGACATCCACCCATTAAGGCATTTTGATATTTGCATAGCTCCTCCCAGGAGCCAGCCCACTGCTTGCATCAGGGCTGAGTGCTCTTGAGAGGAGTACTAAGGCAGGGTGCTGTGATGTTTTCAGGAACCTATGTACAGCACCTTCCTGGTCCCTCCCACCTGCCATAAAGAACCCGCATTGCAAAAAAAACAGACACAGGGACAAGGATATAAAATGAGGTATGTAATAAAAGCAAAAATGTTTTTTTAATTGTTTTAGTATTTTATTGAGGGGGAAGGGAGAAAACAGGGAGGGCTAAATATAAGCAGATTAAACTTCAGCTTTAATGTACTTTCTGTGTTGGAGCTCTGAGAGTGCCCCTGTGTGGGCTCCATTTCTGAGACCGCACTGTCACTGATGGCACCGTTCTCTCTCTAATGATAGGGGACCATCCAGCATGGTTCCGATCATCTTATGCATTGCCTTTTGAGAAAACAGACACATCCAGCCGCAGGCTGCGAATGTTAGGGTCACCCTCTGGCTGGGGTGAGGTAGAAATCTATGAATCACAAGACTGACTAAACAGAGTTACAAGTATTTTTGTAGGTGGACCAGGTCACATGTGTGAATGTTGCTGTACATTTAGATGTTTGGATGGAGTTCTCCAATGTCTTGCCTTGTTTCTACAGGTGTACCTCCTACCACTGGGACAGGAACCCTCCAGATCTCCCTCATTGATGTGAATGATAACGGACCTTATTTAGAATCAGAAGATGTACCATTTTGTCAATACAGTCCACACCCCCTCTTCATCAATATTATCGACAAAGATCTGCCTCCTTTTACAGGCCCCTACAAACTGATCAACCTAGATCTCGAGAAATGGACAGCTACAGTGCTAAATAATCGTGAGTTTCCATGTGTGACTTTTAAAGTTTCCAGCAGGAAGGCTTTTATTGCAGGAGAGGATTTGGGGTCTTTTTATAAACAATTCGCAGAGCAATCAGCCCTGCGATTCTCTATGAATGTTTACACAAATGGATGCACAAAACGAACGTTCTTGTATGTTTTATTTATAATTCAAAAGTACAATATTTTTTCAATGGCACCTTGTTCTACCGAGTTATGGCCACTGGATAGAGCTGAGGAGCATAGGAAATAAGTATTTATTATGGTAATTAGATGGAGCTGAGGAGCATAGGAAATAAGTATTTATTATGGCCACTAGATGGCGCTGAGGAGCATAGGAAATAAGTATTTATTATGGCCACTAGATGGCGCTGAGGAGCATAGGAAATAAGTATTTATTATGGCCACTAGATGGCGCTGAGGACCATAGGAAATAAGATTATGGCCACTAGATGGCGCTGAGGAGCATAGGAAATAAGTATTTATTATGGCCACTAATGTAGCCAAGCACTGGTAAAGGACTCCCCAGGCTCAGCAAGGAATGACTTTCTTTCCAATAGCAGTGCAGATAAGTTATATTAGTGTCTCCAGTTGGGGTGAAGTTGGCTCATCTAGAGCATTCAGAGTATTTTTCTTGTGTTTTGTGCAGACCTGGAGATCAAGCCTATCAGGCTGCCAAATGTCGGTGTCTATTCTATCCCAGTACTCATCGCTGACAGCCAAAATCTGGCAAACGTGTCTGTACTGAGGATTCATGTACACTCTTGTACAGCAGTGAACAGCATCGATCTGAAGTCTAAAGCGCCCCCCAGAGGCCAAGGCATCCCTCTCATTGTTGGCATCTTTTGGGGTACCCTGGCACTCCTGAGTAAGTATGACCTTCTGTTAACATTTGCTGTGTACTGTTGTGCTCAGATAGGGGCGCTGTGCAACCCATCTTTGTTAGATACACATTTCATGTTTTACTGGAACCAGTGGCGACTCTAGGAACAATATATAGGGAGGGGGCACATAAGATACCACAGTCAAAACTGGGGGGGGCACTAATAAATTTCACCACTGAAAAAACGAAATAAGTATATACTGTATATGTATAAATAAGATTAGAAATATGAGAGTAATGCAGTATGCAATTATATCTTGTTATTGTACTAACATAGTAACCCCTCATCTATCCACTACATATCTAAGCCTGTACAGGCTCCCAGGTGGGCTAGATGGGCTGTGTGGGCTCTCAGGCGGGCTGCGGGCTCTATGCAGGCTGTGTGCGGGCCCCCCATCATCAGGCTGCTAAAACACCTACCTTACCACTCAAGCTCTCTGCTCCACTCCCTGATCGCTCTTTGGTAAAGGCCGCAACAGACCAAGCTCCGCCTCCTGAAAACTCCCCTTCCTGCATGTACATGAAGGTACCAAGTTATAGGGAAGATGGGCCGGGAACTTACTAAGTGCTGTACTGCACTTATTACCAACAGCAAAAACAGTGGCGGACCTAAGGAACAGACTGGCCCCCCAACATCTCTGGTCTTAGGAACGACTGGACTCTAGACTTAGAAACGCACTGGGCTCAGGACCCTCCTGAGACCCCACAGAGCTCACCTCAGACCCCACACATACCTAAGATGCCACACAGTCCACCTGAGAGTGACCATAGATCCTGCACAGCCCATCTGATACTCCCTATGGTGGGCTCTACAGGGTCTTAGGTGGGCTGGTCAGGGTCCCTTTACCTATACCTCCGTCCCAGCTCCCCCTTACCTCCTGCTGGGGTCTGGCCTCCTCCGCCGCTGGACCGGCGCTGCTGGGAACCGGCCCGAAGTGAATATCCTCGTTGGACATCAGAACACCTGCAGCCAGTGGCGGACCTAAGGAACAAAGGGCCCTGGTGCCAGATTTTTTTTCAATGCCCATACTGGCCAACTGACCATCAAAAAGCCCGCACTGGCCCCCTGAGAGCCTGCACTGGCCCCCTGAGAGCAGAAATACAAGCTCAGAGCTCCCACTGATTCTGCGATATGTTGACTTGTATAATAAGTTCATTATATATTACAGTGTAATAATAATAGAAATAAAGTGCACAATAAATGCACTTGAAACATCCAAAAACCATCTCCCCCTCGCTCCCTTGACACCCCCCACCCCCCCTCGCTTCGTGGAAAAGATGTCAGCTAAACTGGTTCCTGATTCCAAAAAGGTTGTGGACCACTGCTATAGAGGACTACATCTCCCAGCAATACTTTATACGGCAATGCAGAATGGCTTCGGCTATAGAGGACTACAATTCCCAAAAATACTTTATACGGCAATGCAGAATTACTTAAACGATAGGGGACTACAACTCCCAGCAAAACATTATACGGCAATGCAGAATGGCTTCAGCTACAAAGGACTACAACTCTCAGCTATACTTTATACGGCAATGCATAAAGACACTGGCTATAGAGGACTACAACTCCCGGCAATATTTTATGCAGCAATGCAGAATGGCTTTAGCTATAGAGGACTACAACTCCCAACAATACTTTATATGGCAATGCAGAATAGCTTCAGCTATAGAGGTCTACAACTCCCAGTAATGCTTTATACGGCAATGGAGAATGGCTTCGGCAATAGAGGACTGCAACTCCCATCGATATTTTAAACAACGTTTGCAATTCTGCATACCGTATAAAGTTCTGCTGGAAGTTGTAGTCCTCTATAGCCGTTACCATTCTGCATTTCTGTATAAAGTATTGCTGGGAGTTGTAGTCCTCTATAGCTGATGCCATTCTCAACTGCTGCAATGCAGAATGGCACCAGCTATAGAGAACTACAACTCCCAGCAATACTTTATACAGAAATGTAGAACAATTCCATCAGTTACAGAGGGTTACAAACAATGTGACTTAAGCCACATACCTCGTTTGACTGTCCTCATGGTGGGAACACATGCAGCAGGGAGAGGTGGTGGGCTCTGCAATCAAGTGGCTGCTGCTCGTTCCTCCTGGCCGAGTCCCCAGCGCTGCCCCATAGTGTGCCTGCAGGCAGCTGTACTTTTGCCTTCCACCAGCTCTTGGCGAGAGGGACTTTGAATTCGGCGGCTATTTTCCCCTGGAGTCGGCTATGGGGCGGATCTCAATGACGTTGTGGGACCTGATTGGAACCTGTGCACCCGCTGCTTGTTTGGTGCGGCCGGTGGTTCTCTCAGTCAGAGCGGCGGAGGGAGAGACTATTTTCTCCTTGGAGGGGGAACTGGGCAATTTCCGCCCCCCCTGGGAACACACTGATGCAGCTTTGTCATCATCATCAGTTAAATGCACACAGTGTAAGTACCTGATTGAGACTTGATATCAGCCTCTTACTTATCAGCTTCCTACAATCTCAGGTTTAGTTTACTAATTTGTATTGAGGTCAGGGGTGTATCTGCCGCGAGGCAAACAAGGCGTTTGCCTGGAGCGGCAGATTCCCTGAGAGCGGCAATTGCTGTGGTCCTCTTCCCTCACTTCTCGATCCTGTCACGGCGCTCTGCCGTAACAGGGGAGTGGCTGGATTCCCCCCGCTCCGATCTGCCAGCGCTGACTGGCGGAACGGACGGGGAGGGGGCGGGTACAGCTGGCTCTGCCTCTAGATCGGCAGAGCCAGCTGTCACTCATGCAGCTGGGCGGATCCAGACAAAAATTGTCGGGATCCGCTTCAGCTGCGGCCTCTGTATACCGCTAGCTGTAGCTCGCGGTATACTGAGCCTAGGGTGACGGGAGGACGCTAGTTTGTGTCCTCCCGTTACCCTAAGGAGAACTATGGGGAAAAGCCCTAACCCCATACTGTAGTTCTCCTTTAAGATTTAACTTTAAGTGGCTTCTGTTAAGTAAATCTGCCAGAGTTTCCTAATTTGCATGTGAGTTTTAGTGTCTATATGGTATTAATGCCTACGGTCAATACATTTCAATAATGTGTAGTTCTGCGTGCTAGTAATGTGATTTTTCTTGTTTATAAAGGAAACTTTTTTTAAAGGCAAACTTCAGGATACAGCTCCAATTAAGATGATATTGGTCGTGGAGGATCTAATGGTGGCCAGAATTACAGCGCTGTGGATGACAGAGGACCAAACCAGCAGACATACATGGAGATTAGAACTGAACTGTGCATAGTATTTAACATAAGGACTACCACATCTTTGGGTTTGTGTTAATGATCAAATATAGAACTCTTCTTGCTGCATCCAAATCTGTCTGAGTTCCTTCTAAGCTCCTGCTGCATTTCCACTGACATATACTGCGAGTAAACCAGTTCTGATGCAAATAAGCTCTTATGTAACCAAGCCCCTAGACTCGTCTTTGTCCTTTTTGGCAGAACTCCAGCTTTGTGGATAATTTCACGACCATAATTGTCTTCTCTGTGCTGTAAATTTAAAAATAGTTTATTAAATCTAATCAAAATACTTTTGTACATTTTACGTCTTTTAAGGTAGATCATTTTGATAACCAGCTTTCTGTATGTATGTATGTATGTATGTATGTATGAAACCCACAGTGGGTGTGTCTGAGAATATCTCCATTACAGGTAAGCAAAAGGGGTTCCTAGATCATTGGACTGCTGCCACAAAGGAATTGGTGTGGAGTGTTGCACTAGCAATGCCTGGATGGAAGGCTTACACCCCAGCAGATATGAATTTCAAGGCTTAATCTTCAATTTGGGGACACTTTTGAAAGGAACACTCAAGCTTGCATTCCATAGGTGCATTAGTGGACAATTTAGTGGGCAAAAATGTAGTAAACAGCCGACTTTACTTGGAACTGTGGAGAAGACACATATAGTCCTGGCAGTACATTTAGTTTTCTGTGGCAACAAACTTGAAGGTTACAAACAGAAATTCAGAATATTAGCCCTGAAGGAATCTATTTCTAGTGCACAAATGTGTACAGAGCTTCCCAGACTTCTGGCCTGCCGGTGGGACCTTCACATTGACCTTACTGTGATTTTAAGGTGGCCCAGGCTCCACTTGCCATGGATACTGAAGCTGATCCAGCTTTTGAAGGGGGTTTCTCTCCAAAGGTCACAGTTTGTATGTCCCTGTCCTCTTCGTGTACTGTTCCATTGTCACCTTGGGGATCTTGTATATCGATAAGTCCTCCATATTTTTAACGAGACACCCTGCACCATCATGTGAAGCAGCGGGAGTGAAGTTAGCTAACTACTACTCCAGCATTAACTGGTCCTCGGTGCCCATAAAGTCCAGTACATATTGGTTGATGTAGTTACAAGTGAGCCTCAAAACCAGACTTTTGGTCATAGATATAGACAGGGTGTAGATGTGCCGAAACACATCATTCCTTTCCCCACCAGCCAGTTCCATGCCAGCATCCACATGATAAACACTGGACGACCCTGAGATGCCTAATTTCCAAAAGCAGATCCTTGCTAAAACTTTTCCAGTTATGTGAAATGTGAATTTGTGTTTTTGATCAAGTATTCAGAAACTGGGGGAGGGATTCCTTTCTAATCACATCATTGGGTTGGTTTCATACTGACAGGTGGTCTTTAAAGTTGTTGTTTTTTACTTTTGGTGAAAAAAAAAAATACTTTCTGGGTCATTCATATACAGTCAAGAATTTTGGGGTTTGCCAGCTATAATCATACTCCAAAGAAACACACTTAGGAGGTGCTGGGGTTGCTGTGCTCTTTCAAATCATGCAGATGTAGGAGAATTTGCAAATAGCTGCCAAAAACAGGCCTCCCATGTTGAGTACCCAGAAGTAACTAAAGATTAGGAAACAAAGGACACCAACCCAAAAGGGGAAGGAGTCCAAAAGTGCCTTTAATTGTTCACAATTTGATCCAAAAAAAGCAGCCAAAGCCTTTCAGGGCAACACTCCCCATTTATTAGGGATTAAAATGGGATAAGAATTTGATTGGACTCAGAAGATATTATACCCAAATGGATATAAATATGATTTCATATAACATATATAATTTGGCAGCTCTTAGGGTGACAACCCCTAGCAGGTGACACGGGCTCAACTGAGACACAGAGCCTAAGCAACAGCTGGTTTTCACCAGAGCTTCCAATGGTAGAGATGGGTTTTGCTGCTTGTTGGTACCATGTCACGGTCCTCAGGATTGCCCTGCCAAGGGATGGGCGAGGGCAGGAAGGCTACAATGTGAAGACAGTAGACCAGAGTATGGTCAGGATCAGGAAGGGGTCCAGACAAGCGATAATCAGACAGTAGTCAAGCAGTCCGGGTCGGCAGCCAGTAAACAGGACAGGAGATGAGAGCATAGTCGGGTACAGGCAGAGGTCAAGGCTGGCAGCAAGCAGAGATTGGTTAGGCGGTCTGAGTCAGCAAAACAGGAACAAACCTCAGTATTGTAGCTCTTTGAACAGACAAGATAGCTGGTCTGAAGACACAGCACCAGCCACTTCCAGAGCTGATATTTAAATACCCTTCTGGAGCGGAGGAAACACACCCAGCATCATTTTACGGTGTTCTGGAAGTCTTGGCACGGATTCTGTGGCTACTATTAGAAAGACTGGGCCTGGATTCTGTGAGTGCCATTAGAAGTACTGGCAGGTCTGTTGTGAGTACCATTTGAGATATTGGCAGGTATTCTGGAAGTCCTGGCTGGGATTCTCAGAGACGTTCGGTAATTCCCAGCAGGGACGCTGCAAATACCACAACAGCAGCAGCCTAATCTCATTCTAAGCCCTGAGGAAGGGGGAGCCTTGTTGCCCCCTGAAACACATTTGCTAGAAACATACAACCAGGTCATACAACAGGGTAAAACGAACTGCTGTGCTGCCTTCCTGCAGTCCAATCCACTTGCATGTGAGGTGCAAGAACCTGCACAGAGACCAAGAAACCAAAGGGGAAATCCAGCAACAAGGAGACTTTGACTGTAAGGATCTACTTTCATACATTAAGTGCAACCCCCTCCCCCATCCCCAATACACCACATCACACCTTGCCGGGTTAGAATAGTACATAAGCACATATAATGCATAAGATGGGTCTGCATTGCCAGTCTAAAACAGAACCAGAGTGTGCAAATAAGAGTAACATTATAACAATGAAGAAAAAGAAGAAAAATGTGTGTCTATAACACAACGAACAAAAGCCTGGGCTCCCCTCAGAGGCTGGGCTCCAGGGAACTGGCACTCCGCCCCTTGCTCCTCCCTCTCGGGCCTGCCTCATTTTTTAAAGTTGATAAAACTTGTCCCAATTGTGTAAAAATGACCTAAGATTTATAAAATATCAAACGACATGAGTGTAAAAGAATGATCATTTTTGAAATCTTTATTTTATATAAACAACTTTATATAAAAAAACACGGATGATACACACAATATCTGGAACTTTCACTATAATGTCTGTGATTCATATTTAGATACAGGGAAGCGTTCCTTCAGGCAGAACCAATAGCAGAAAGACTACAGACATTAAAGATACCTCTGATAGAGAAGAAGACAATGATCTCAGGATACAAAGGGAGGTTCCCCTGTTGAAGTATTTATAAGTGAGATGTAGATGTCCCACAAAGGTTCTAAGCTGAGGAACACTTGAAGAGCACCTATTGAAAGGGACATTATACTGCCTCCAAACCCAGCCATATGGTCATAGCTCTCCTCCAATCACAGAGCTCTCTCTGCTGCGTTAAGCAGAGAACTCTGAATTACTGCACGCTCAGTACCATGGCCTGCATTTTGTGGCCCATTCATAAAATGCCGGCCAAGGTATTGAGAAATACTGCAGTGTAGCACGGAGGAGCAGATGTTGATGACATCTGCTCTCCCTCATAAATAAGCCCCTAAGTCAAAACCGGGACTGTTCCTACCACGTTTGGTATTGGCCGAGATGTAGGTTCTGCATTGCGGGATTGTTTCCCTTCTAGCTTAAATCAGCAGGGAAAAGCAGAGGAGCAAAAGCAAGGACGAGGTATTGGTCTCATGTTGCTCCTAGAGGTCTCTGCCTTCCAACATGGTTCTCGCCCAATATTTTGTCAACCATTAGCATTACCTCGCAAGGAAATTGGGTCATCATTGAGTGCTGAAGCATTTCTTTTTGCTGGTGTTCCCCTTGAACTACATGTTCCACCCCCCACCACTTCTGCTTCTGTAAACATTTAGGAAAGAATGCCGCAACTCGTGTTCCAGAGATTCTCAAATCCCAAAATATACATCGAGCAGTCCATGACAATAGTTGATTATGACCAATGTGTTTATGGGGCACAAGGGTCATGGCACATTCTCCCCTATAGTAACATTATACTGAAAATATACAAAAATACACATTTCTTGACAACATTTTGCATAAAACAAGTAGCAGAGAGACTTTCCCAAAAGATTTGGTCTGACGTTTTACACATACGCACACTAAGGCAGATTAACCTTCAATTCATCATCAGATTGAAGAGAATTTTTCTCTATAAATGATTCAGAAGTTTGCAGATTTTTTTCCCAGAGCAACTGATTGAACGTCAGCTTTTCTTCTCAGAACTGTACTGAGAAAATGACGACTGAACTGGTTGCTGAGTGTGACTTTCCAGGAGGTTATGTTCTACTTAAAGCCCAACTCCAGTCAAAACTTTTCATTGGGTTTTGGATACATTTAGGAAGGGTACACACTCCTGCCTTGTTTTATTGCCGTCTGTGACTCCCGTTGTGGACATTTCCCATCATTTCCTGTCCCGACAGGAAGTGAGTGAACATTTCCCCAACAGAGATGGAGGCCTTAATAGAAATCTATTGCTGCTGCAACAACCAGCTGCTGAGCAGTGTGCCTGATGACAATCCATTAATACGTGGTCTTCTTCTATCTTTTGTCTCCTCCCAATACTTTTACCCCTCATGAAGGGGACATCCAAGAGTCCCCAAAACGCTTTGGTCACACTTTTATTGGATGATCCTAATGGAATAAACATTTTGTGGACTCTAATATTCGGGTGTTGCATTCCTACTTCTGATCCCCATAAAAATCTGAGAGGAATTTTATGCCTTACTAGTCTGTCTACAATGAAAAGTAAAGTTTAGAATTTTAGTAAAGTTTAGTAAAGTTTAGAATTACATAGACAAGCACATCATTTTTGGCATGAGGAATTCTAGCTGTACAGTGATCTACATATATTGATATACTTAAAATACAAGAGTCAGGGGTATATTACCTCTACGTCTGGTCTCTATGACACTCCTCCCAGCAAAACAAAAACCACAAAATACATTAAAAAATGGACACATCCCTGTTCGCATCTCTGTCGGTTTTCTGGCAATTGTTATGTCCATACATACAATTGTGGGGACTTCTCCTGCACTTTTCTATGGCTTGTGTTCCAGTTGTCGATATATAAAAATACCCAACCAATACCCCAGCGATAAATTAAAGAAGATCCGAAAAGATTAAATCAAAATGTTTATAAAAAAATCATATGTAAGCACAACATAATAGACTTCTTTTTGGCAAGTAGCTTTGGTTAAAGCAGACCTGTCACCAGGCCAAACACTAAAACAAACCCGTACTGATTGGATATGGAGGCTGCCGTTATTGGACTATCCTCCTGAAAACGGTACCTGCCTGGCTGCCATGCTGAACTGATGGTTGTAGTACTCTCCTAGACACCGATATGGAACAGAGGATTATCAGTCCTGACATCACTGGCTGCCGTGCTGAACCGATGGTTGTGATACGCTCTTAGGCACTGATATGGAATAGAGGATTATGAGTCCTGACATTACTGGCTGCCATGCTGAACCGATGGTTGTAGTACTCTCCTAGGCACTGATATGGAATAGAGGATTATGAGTGCTGACATCACTGGCTGCCATGCTGAACCGGTGGTTGTGATACGCTCTTAGGCACTGATATGGAACAGATAAGAGGATTATGAGTCCTGACATCACTGGCTACCTGCCCAGAACTCAGGTCAGCCAACAGAAATGTAGCCAGAGACAGCCAGGCAATCAGCAATGGCATGTATTTATATCAGTGCAGGTATCCTCAACACTCAACACAATGTATAGCTAAATCTGTCCAATACTGATGGTGGGGTATAGCTGTAAAGTTCCTTCTGTATACATGTGAAGCCGCCATCGAGGCAGATATACATATACAGGGGAGTGTGCCTATTTACTGGCACGGAGCGTGCTTGCTTGCCTATACTATCCCTGCATGAACCAGCATACTTCAGACTGGCTCTAAAGGGTCACATGATGTTTAATGTTATAGATTTTGCCATGGCCTTGAGTAGGAATAATTTACAATGAATTTCTCTTATGAAAAGTACATATGACACTAACTCAGGGGTGGACAAATTATCATGGGATTTAGGAGCCAGCCTGTCCAATCCAGGAGCCAGAAGGGTGTTTTTAGGAGCCATCTCCCTTGACAAAAGCTAGAGAAAACTGTAAAAGTTATTTTTAAGGAGCCATGGAAACCTGGCTCCTGGGATTTGTCCAGCCTCCACTCAGAAAGCAGTATTGAAGGACCAATAAATGTAGCCATAAGCTAACTTTGGGTAATAGAACAATTAACAACATATACATATATTATTATTTATTTAAAGGCGAGTTCAGGAACTGAACCACTTAATGTGGAGTAGCCTATTGATCTACATTTTCAGCCATTTCGGCTAATTGAGGCTTATGAAGACAGATGGCTACATACTTATATATGGGGATATTGAACAGGAAGTTGATTGTGTACAGGAAATGATCTCCCTCATTATCATTTCAGACATCTCTAATTCTGACAGGCTTGGCTTATTTACCTGCAAATGTTTTTAAAGCTCTTTTATATAGATTTAGGGTAAATGGCATTTTATCGAGTGTCTGGGTGTAAGCATTTTGCGTGACAGGTCTGCTTTAAAAAGCGCAATCTACACAAAATGACAATAATAATGATTTTCATTTCCTCCAGCAGAGAAAGCCACTTCTAAAGTCACCGCAAAAGACGACTTGGTCTTGGAATTTCGCACCCACAGAGTTAAGCTGAAGTTCATTGATGGGAAAACTGAGAAGCATAACTGATGGTCCTCCATACTGGCTATGTACACAGTGCTATTGGATGGCATGCACTGACAGTTCCTGCAGTTCTTAAAGGGGATTCAGTGCGCAGATTAATCCTCATCTCCTCCGTACATGTCTGCCAACTTTCTGAAACGTGGCCCCCAGTCGTTCAGACCGCTGTAATCCTGATCGGCGTCAGAGTTGGAGGAGTTCAAGGAGCTGAGAGAGGCGGCGTCCGACCCGCTGCCTTCGTAGTCGAACACCAGTAGTGAGTCGTACGGTGGGGCGGTGGGGTCATTGTCAGCCGCGTTCAGATTCTGATTAAGGTAGAAAGAAAGAGTGAGAACAATCAAGAGTCAGAATGATTCCAGCATATATATTAGCAAAGTTTTTATCGATCATGCACCACGTGTAGTGACCGCACACTGCTAGTTACTAATACCCGTCATGTTCAAGGTGGATCGCATTACCCCTACGCTTCTACAACACAACAGGTTTATTTTAGAGAGCTTTAACACAGGGGCGTAACTAGAAATCACAGGGCCCCATAGCAAAATTTTGTATGGGGCCCCTGATTGCTAGTTATGCCACTTGCAGAGCCCACCTGATATACGAAACAGCCCACCTGAGAGTGACCCTGCAGAGCCCACTATAGACTCTCTATAGTGGGCTCTGCAGGGTCTCAGATGGGCTGCACACCTCTTACCTGTCAGGGCTGTCCGCCTCAGTGGTCGCCAGGCCCCGCCTCCTCTTCTATCGACGGGCCCTACCTCCTCTTACATCGCTGGCTCTTAGGTCGCCGTCCCGGACCCCGCCTCCTCCTTCACTGCGAACGCCGGCCTCTTCTGCAGCAGCTGCTGGCTCTCACTGACACAGCTCCGCAGCGGCCGTTCCTCTTCACCGCCGCTGCTGAGCTGTATCAATGACAGCCAGAACCCTGATATGCCATAGCGACCCAGGCGACCCACACGGCATCAGAGGGATGCCCTGGCCGGGCCCCCCTGTGCCCGGGCCCCATAGCCACCGCCTGGGTCGCTATGGTGATTGTTACGCCATTGCTTTAACACAAGGGTAAGGATCTTTGTTTTGGCTGTGAGGCCATGAGTAAAATCTAAATTTTGAAAATAAGGATCCTTATCGTGCCTCAGCTTTGTGAATTCATCCCTTTGTGGCCCATCTGGTGCAGCCTCTGTTTGGCACCATGTGAACGTATATCTGCATTTGAATACACATGGTGCAGCATTCAAACTGTATGTCATGAGCGCTCCACTCAGTGACATATTGCATATTCCTAAAGAACTCCAGGAATTTAAAAAAAACTTACCCTTGCAGTGGGGTTACCTCTATGATTATATCTAGGCGAGTCAAATAAAGGTGTATTACTCACCTGATCCTCGGTCCTCCGGCAGTTGGCACTCACCTTTCTCCTTCTCCTGGGAAATGTCCCTCAGCGTCCTCATGTCTAATACAAATCATATTACCTGGATTAGACATGAACACACCAGAGGTCTTTAGACCACCAGGGCCCGGGAAAACAGAGGTTGTGGGGGGCCAGTCAACCAACCCGGCAGGACCGAGAATCAGCTGAGTATATCAGCTTTATTGCACTGCCCTATACAAAATGAGCGCTGCAAGGGTGGCCACTGCAAGAGTATGTACTTACAATTCTTCTTTAAGGTCTTATTTGGTAGCCTGTACTGAGGTAACATGTAAGCTGTGACTGCTGAAAATGTCAGTTTCTTGGCTTCCATGCTAGCTAGGCAATTAGCATTCATTCAGCTGGGAAGACTGAGGACATCTTGTGAGTGCATGATGTCATGGACCTGCACCTTGAGCAGACGTCATCATTGCCCTTTGCACTCACAGTGTAATGATGCAGAAAGCATCAGCGCCACAAACCACCCACTGCTGGGGAATGGGACTAAGGGCGCCACATGACTGACCTGAAGACTTTGGAAAAAGGTAAATACGTAAAAAAAAAAAAGGATATACTACTGCTGGAGAGACCCCCGGCTGAGCCTGGATTTGGGCTTTCAGGATAAGAACCCTTTGCTGAATACAGCCATTTACCTAATGCACAATCAGGCTCATTTATACTATATGCACACTCTGAGATACCAATGACAGCAGCCAATCAGATTTTAGCTTTCAATTTTTTTTTTACTGCAGTCAGAAATGGAATACCAACACATGACGGGCCATTAGTTTACCTCTAGTCTAGGATCTAAGAGCCAAACACAAGGCGTATTGCTCCTCTGTATATGTACCATGCACTGTTACAGCTGAAGTTGCCAATATGGCGACTTACCTCATCGATAAAGTTTCCGATCTCATCGGGATTGGCTGGTCTTGGCCGGTACTGAGGAGCGGGCATAAATGTTGGTGCAACATCATTACGAATGACGTCAGGGCGGGCATCGAGACCACGGTGAAGCTGGCCAAGGTCAAAATCCTGAAGGGCAAAAGCGCAATCAGTTAGTATTCTTCAACAATATGGCCTGTTGCTCATGACACTGAGTGAGCTGAAAGAATGGCGGAGCTAAAAGTGAGGGAAGAATTTCCTCTGCTCCTTCGCTCCATCTAGTAGCGGTTGTGCCGTGTGATTTATAAATCGGCTCCTTAGTATCATTTTAAACAGAAATATATACTTTTTATTATCTACAAGTAGCACTTATTCTTTTTAACTAACACGGATTAACTGATTAAGTTGAAGTCCGTGGTTTTAAACCCCCTTCCTGTCCAGACCATTTTTCTGCGGTACTTTGACTGACATTTATTCCGTCATGTAACGCTGTACTGAAATAAATTTTATACCATTTTTTTGGGGACAGATAGAGCTTTCCTTTGGTGGTATATAATCACCACTGGGGGTTTATCTTTTACTATATAAAGGAAAAATTACCAAAAAAAACAAAAACTGTTTTCCCCTATATTAAATTATAAAACATTTTTTATTACCCAATTTTTTGGTAAAATATAAAAGACGGGGTCACATCGGGTGCAAAGACACCAAACATGTCAAGCTTTAAAATTGCGAAACCTCAATAAACGACAATACCCAAAATTGGCCATAGGCGACGCTTTAATTTGATTGATGGCCCTAAAATGATTGCTCTCATTCTGACGTCCGCGGCCATATGTAACATGTGTAGAGCAATTGTTGTTTTCGCACGCTGGCGCATCGGACGCGTATTTACGTTTATATATGCGTAAACGTGGGGGTGGGACGCAAGCAGAAAAGAAAACGTCTTTTTACGGCAACCTGCCAATGTGAGTTTGACATCCGTCCGTTTTTTCACAATGTGCGGACGGCAAGTGGTTAAAGTAGAAAAAAGTGTTTTTTTTTAGTTTTATTATGTTTATCTTCGGACTGCATTTTTGTTTTTTCTGCAAAGACAGTATCACAAAATAAAATCCTTGTTTGTCATAAAAACAATATATATATATTACTTTGTTTTCCTAAAGAAGAACCCCAGGCGAGCCATATAAACTTACCCTTGTAGTGGGGCTCCCCCTGCCCTGCAAGGGTTAACTGCAAGGGGGCTCATATAAAGCAGATATACTCATATACTGATCCTCGGCACCTCCAGGATGCTAGAGCAGACCCCTGAGCCTCTTCTCCCCTGGACTCCCCCTGGCTAGTGTCATCACATCTTATACAGGTCCAATGAGCTGCATTAGACATACAGACACCAAGGTATATTCTATAGCCGGAATGGAGGGGGAGAGAGGTGAGCGTTGACCGCAGCAGGATGGAGGATCAGGTAAGTATATCTGCTTTACTTGAGCCCCCCTAGATCAAAATGAACACTTACCTTTGCAGTGTGGTTACCCACGCATTGCAAAGGTTTAGTTTTTTTGTTTGCCTGGAGTTCTTTTAGCATGGACAAAGTTATTGCGCAATTAATAGGCGCACAGCAGGAATATAAAAATTGCTCTGGGGGTTTCCAGGCACCGCCAGGAATCTGCCATAGACTGCCACATGGCTACCAGTGAAGGGGGAGTGTTTCAATAATAAACCATAATGTGCCGTACCTGATCTTCCTCTCCGCCACCTTCTTCATCATAGAAGTAGACGTTATCCCGCGTTTCATCTTCAGGAGGCAGTAATGGCTCCTTCACCACCTTCCTCTTCCTCACAAACAGCAGAAGCAGCAATAGGAGTACTATCGCGATGAACAAAGAGAGGAACATAAAGTGAATAAAAATTCATGGCTAAAAGTGTAGGCTAAATGTTTTCATTTGACATAATATAAGGGTACCGTAGGAAATGCACATAGCCAGGTCATACAATGAAAATTGAAGGGACTTTAAGGGAACATATCGTGCTTTTTTGTGTATGAAGAACACATTTTTTTAAATTTGGAAGCGTGCAAACAAAAACAATACCCCTATGAACAAAAAAAAGTGAATAGTGAAATCACTACACACAAAAACGTGCGCAAGGGTGCTATTAGTCCTTTCTGATGAGAAGGGCCACTATTTCCTGATCCCCCAGGGTGCAAGGCTCCTGACAGGGACAAGAACGACTTAGGTCCACCTACCCGAAGGCCGGCGGACCCCGATCCTCTGGGACCTGCCGAAACAGGTCCACCAAGTACTAGGTGGAGGCTCCCCCAAAGGGAGACCCCCGAGTGAACAAATGCCTCATTTACACCCATACAGGGTGAAGGGCAGGTTTTTGATGCGCCCAGAGTTGCAGGAAGAAGCGTGCAGGCAGCTCCTGTAAGTCTATGGAGACGCAGGAGCTGTGCGCCCTCACAGGCTGCTTCCCACAGCTTCGAGTTCTGACAGTGTATGGACCTGGATCCAACATGTCTGTGTCGAAGGCCATACACTGTCTGTGTGCAACTGTCAAAACTTGGGAAGCAGTGTGTGTGCACAGCTCCTGAGTCACCCATAGACTTACATGATGTGGCTGCACGCCTCTTCCTGCAGATCCAGGCGCATCAAAAAATGGCCCTTCATGCTGAATGGGTACGATAGTCTCATATTTACAATTTCCAGCAGCAAATGGCGCTGTGGACTAATCTTGCCTTGCCTGAGTTGAAGCTCACATTGTACACACAGCTGAATGAGTCAGTTACTCACCTACTTCCCCCTCTCCCTGTTTTGTATGGGTTTCAATTCCAGAGAGACAGTCTAAAAGGGCACATCTGCTGATCTGCTCTCTATACCTCCCATCATGCAATAGCAACAGCCCCCATTCTGGTCTATGCTGCTAAGCTGGTGTGATTGAGGGGATGGGCATGACACAAATTTAAGCATGGTGTCAGGTACTACACTGTTTATCTGCTGAGTTTCTATTGCAAGGAAATGAGATAAAAGTGTTGCCTGGCTGACCAGGTCGCTATAGAGAATGAGAATGAATGTTTTCCATTGGCCTGGATTTCTTATATCTCTACATATCTTATATGTCAGTAAACCTCTAAGGAGGACCTATAGCCAAAGATAAACATACATATATATTAGCAACCTTGCCTTGGTGGATAAATAATCAGTTACAAAACTGTAACCTAAACAAAATGGAGAAAATGCTGCTCAGGCTCACTTCAGTGCTGGCCGCATGGTTACAGGCACTTGCTCCTCTGAAATCTGTTGAATTAGAGGATCAAATTTTGAGCTGGCTGGCTTTCCCTTTCAGAAAAGATCAGGTGACCAAGTGCCTAGGCCTTCATACATGTGGCCAGCACTGAAAGGAGCCCGGAGCAGCATTTCTTTCTCCAGGAAATGTGAGCCAACAGCAGTATATCCAGGTAAGGAGAAAATATCTATCCCAGCAAGACTGCTAATGTAGCGCTATGTAAACATGGCGTGTTAAAGCTGTGTGCCCCCACCTGAGCATGGTGGTAGTACTTACTCAGAAGTGCCAGGATACCCCCCAGGATGCCAAGGATGACAGGGATGCCCAGGCCTCCAGCCAATGCTTTCGGAGTGTCACAGTTGTTATTTTCGGCTGTGCACTGGCACACTTGTATCTTCAACACAGTTATGTTCGTCTTATCCTGGCTGTCGGCAAGGGTGACGGGCACCTGATAGACATCTTCAGCCATCTCCCTGTTCGCCTTAATCTCAAATTCTGCAAACAAAAATAAAAATGGGACAATTACTCAAAGAGGCAAACACCCCCCTCCACCTTCGCCTGTGTATAAACATAGTAAAGTATAACCATACAGACAATACAGCCATACAAAACATATTTAAAGTCCGATATATTTAATCCCCCCTGCCCTCTCAAGGCCTATATATATATATATACACTATATTACCAAACGTATTGGGACGCCGGCCTTTAGACGCACATGAACTTTAATGGCATCCCAGTCTTAGTCCGTAGGGTGCAATATTGAGTTGGCTCCGCCCTTTGCCGCTATAACAGCTTCAACTCTTCTGGGAAGACGTCCACAAGGTTTAGGAGTGTGTCTATGGGAATGTTGGACATTTGTGAGGCCAGGTACTGATGTCGGAGGAGAAGGCCGGGCTCGCAGTCTCCGCTCAAATTCATCCCAAAGGTGTTCTATCGGGTTGAGGTCAGGACTCTGTGCAAGCCAGTCAGGTTCCTCCCACCCAAACTCGCTCATCCATGTCTTTATGGACCTTGCTTTGTGCACTGGTGCGTAGTCATGTTGGAACAGGAAGGGGCCATCCCCAAACTCTTCCTCACTTCAGAGAACACGTCTACACTTCTCTAGAGTCCAGTGGCGGAGTGCTTTACACCACTGCATTCGACGCTTTGCATTGCACTTGGTGATGTAAGGCTTGGATGCAGCTGCCCGGCCATGGAAACCCATTCCATGAAGCTCTCTACGCACTGTTGTTGTGCCAATCTGAAGGCCACATGAAGTTTGGAGGTCTGTAGCTATTGACTCTGCAGACTTATGCGCACTGTGTGCAGCGTGCCACCTGAACCTGGACTGTATAATGACATCTGGCACAGAGGAAGAGGGTTGAATGACGCTGGCCATTATTTAACTTGAATAACCGAGGACATCCTGTGGTGAAAAATAAGTACTGCAGGGGGTCAACTCCAGATTGAGTATTGCAGTTCAAACTGTCTATTCATTTTATCTTTAAATGGGCCATGTATTGATTATTATTTTTGTATTTGTTCTGCTTTAAATGTGAACTATAGTCTTTTAAATGTTTTAGTTAGCGATGTGTATAAAAACCCATCTCCGGACAACATTTGTCTTTTTCATTTTGAGTAGAGTGGTACAGGGCTAATACTCCTATGTGTGAGCCCAATTCCTATCCCTGTCATGTCTGTACAAGAAATGGAAAGAACCACTGACAGGAAAGCACAGGCAGCAATAAAATAATTGCCAGACGTGCTAACCCTTCCATATGTTACTAAAAATGTTTGGTGTGTTCCCTTTTGGAGGACTTCCCATCACTTCCTGACCTAACAGGAAATTGAGGTAAATCTCCTCAGTAGGGACATAGATGTCAATTAAAGCTGAACTGTTATTTTTAAAACTACCCTTGCAGTGGGGCTCCCCCCATGTTTGTTTTTGTCGAGGGTACCATTAAGCAGTTTTGCTTGCCTTATCCCTCGCTCCCCCGGCAGCTGGCGCTCTCCCCTCTGACACTCTAGGTTATAGGCAGGGTCCTTAGCGTCCTCACTTACAATACATGACTGCTAGCCCCACTACATGGCTGGTTTTGACTTTTCCCTGGAATTTTTCCTGGTGTTATGGCTGGATTTGGGATTTAATGTTTTCAAACCCACAGTTTGGGCCCACCACTGCATTAATTTTAAATTACACCCTAACACCACTCCACAATGGACCTGTGCTGCAACATATGGTAATACACTACTGTGATGATGGCATTCTGCACTAGAAAAAAAAAGGGGGCGCCACTTAATATACTGTATTCCCATTGCACATATTCCTGGACATGGCCTGGAGTAGGACGGTGTTGTAGCAGCCGGCAGCAGGTTGACTGGTATCAGCATAGATAAGAACATACTGTATGTTACCAGCACAATGGATCCATAATCAATAATCCAAACCTTATTTCACAAACAGTGCAGGTGCAATGCTTCAAAGCCAAGCAGGACCTCTTTCTCAGGCAAGCGACAGCAATATGTGCAGGCAGTTTTTTTGTCCGCTATGGTGCAATGGCAGTCCATTTACATTACTGGGCTGCCTCAATGCAACACACAATATCATGTGATATAACGCCCTTGTCTAAACGCAACACAGCAGAATGAACTGTGTGAAGTCAGCCTTAGTACATAAACATGTACATGGCCACAGTCATAGTTGCTTCATCCATATCTTTGCATTTCTAGTTGCACCTTGCTGATCTTTTAAGCTTATTGCAAGTCACCAGACTACCAGACAAGGCCAGACTAACTAAAAACAATAGGCTCTAGGAAGCCGGCAAAAACTTGAAACACCCACAATGCTCCAGCTAGCTAAGTATGCAATCTTTGTGTAGCACATGTGTATCTTTGTGTAGCACATTAGCACAAGAAAGAGGTACATATTTATTTAAAATAATGTGATTTGGTAATGTCGACAAGACTCTTCTGATTAATGTGACATGTACATTTTAATGAAGGTCGGTTTGAAATGAAATATGGCAGAAAACCTGTTAAAATCATGCTCGGTGACCCTTTGTATTCTCAAATATGTCATTAATTGGCTGCAAATAACCTCCTGATCTCATTCTCCATATGCTTCACTATGGGGTAATCCTTCCTTTCGGGAGCTGCAGTGCCTACCATCAGCCACCTTCTGGTCCTCGAAAGGCATTAAATCTCTTTCTCAGTTATTCTGTAATGGGGTGATGCTTAGTTTTCCACAGCTCAGGGAGGAGATACGACTATCCCCGTCTGATTTCTTGGCCTATGCCAGCTGCTGCATGCGGTTCGAACCCAATTTGGGTCGGCCCCCCTCATACCGGCTCAGTCCTCACTGGAGGCAGAGCCGTAACCAGAGTTCTGGGCGCCCGGGGCAGAAATTTTTTTTCGCCCCCCCCCATTATATAAACAACCACTGGAACTGTACCCTGCACCTCCCCCCCAGAGGAGATGCTGCGCAGGGATACATTCTCTAAATTAATTTCGACTTACTACCTGGAACTCACAGATCTGGTAGATTTGACAGCCGTAAACAGAAGTCACTTCTCCCAGACCTGGTGGAGGACGATTGGAGTGACTTTGGTGACAGATACATGTCCTCAGTGATAGCTTCTGAGATAAACTGTTGCAGATGAAGTTTTTCTATCAAGCATACTACACTCCTTCCCTATTGTGTAAAATGGGCCTTCGATCCAACCCAGGTTGCTTCAAGCTCTGTGGTCATGAGGCTGATTTCCCACACTCCTTTTGGACATGTCCACGCATACGGACCTTTTGGTCCGAGGTTACTTCCTTCATGGAAGCTAATCATGTAACCCTGCATTCTTCCTCCTGGGTCTGTTTGATGAGCTACTGTTGCTCGGGTGCTCAGACATTATTCCGCCTGCTTTTTTTTTTATGCCAAAAAAGCTATTCTCCTAGTGTGGGGTACCCCTAAGGCCTCCTCCCTGGGTGACTGGAAAAGGCTGGTGGATCAGACATTACCCCTCTACAAACTTACATACGAGCAGCGGGGCAACCCGCGCCGCTTCACTCGCATTTGGGGCCCCTGGCTCTCTTCTGCTAGTACGAATGTTGACTTTGTTTAAATAACCTCACTGCTTCATGTCCTACTAGAGCTTCTGACATCCTCCGCGCTCCCTGAAATGCTCCGCAACAACTTACCATGCCTACCAATACTGGGGTACTGAGTATATATTTAACCAGTAACTTATATTCTCTGTTCTGGAGTTGTAAACCTAATATGTATGTTGCATGACATTTAATTCTGGGCTGTTAGCCCACTGTCTGGATTTTGGTGTTGTTTTTTTTTTTTCTATTTCTTTTGTTGTATATATGTGTATAACATCTGAAAGCATCAATAAAAAGCATCTTTAAAAAAAAAAGTTAAAATCATGCACATACACACACATACATGCATGTAACTAATGTGTGGAAACTTACTAGTATTTACCACACTGGCTGTCCAGTTTTCACGCGCTTCGCGTGTCAGTTGTGCCTTGTATGGGTCTTGAAACGGGGGCAGATCTCTGTCAATGATATTGATAGATAGGGGGTCTGGACTCTTCTGGCAATATATAACTTCTTGGTATTCCAAATACGGCCCATTGTCATTCACATCTCCAAGAATGATCTGAAGGGTGCCTGTCCCGGTTGTAGCGGGTGAACCTGTAGGAATCACAATATGTCATAAAAAACCAACTACCCAGATGAAATACACATAGGTGGTCTGTTTCACACACGCCCATTATAGTCAGGGTAACACCACCATATAAATTAACTGGCACTAGTTTTGTAGATTGTGGGATGTACATATTGATCTTGGACAATTTTGGAATTCATATTTAAAATACATTTAACAATTTCTGAATAACTGCATAGCAAGTCACCTGGACAAAAGGAGAGTGTGGATTGACTTACAGTCAGTGTATATTGGCACCACCTTTGCCATACGCCCCTTCTACCATAAAGCCCTGCACTCTTTTGTATGTTTTACCAGCAATGCAGAGACTTGTCCCAACCAACCCGAACATACAGGAAAAACAAATATAGAATCTAGCGTCCAGAAAATAGCAACATCAGTTTAGGTGTTCTCAGTTATATTGGAGACTCAAGTAGCACTCACCATTGTCCACAGCTAAGATGATGGCCCTGTAAGTGTTGTTCTTGACAAATATGGACTCTCGATCTAATTGTCCATTTCCTGTGATAATTCCATTCTCTGGATTTACTGTGAGCCACCCAGCTGGGTCGTTGCCGATGTAATAACTGCAGACAACATTTAAAAAGTTCATTATGATCAACAACTAACCTGATTCTTATACAATGATATTGTATAAGGAGTTGTACACATTACACTCAACTCTTTAGCAAATGTAAGGCAGTCGCTCAGAAAAAATGTGTTACGGAAATATTATCAAATATTGCCATAAACATTGTCAGAAGTTTTACTCCTTCACCACACTGTGGTGTTTTGTTTTTGTCTTTTGGCCCTACTGGAGAGATTTCCTATTACTTCCTGTCCTGACAGGAAGTGAGGGGATATCTCAGCAACAGGGATACAGGCAGCAATAAAAAAAACCTGACAGAGACTTTATCCCTTTCCTGCTCTATCCAAATTAAAAAGCTTTGTCTGAAGTTGGTCTTTAGCAGGCTGGCAGATACAGGCCAACCAATGTCACCAGCTGTGGCTTTGTCAAGCTCTTGGATAAGGCTCAGGTTATCTATCAACTAATATATTAGAAATACAATAGTGGATAATTAAAAGGAAAAGGTTGTCTGACTCTAGTGACAGAAATCTTACAAACACTCACGTTATCTTTTGATTCTGTGCCTTGTCTGGGTCCTGAGCTGTGTAGGAAGCCACCTCTTGGCCACTTGGAAGATCCTCTGGGATATTGACATCCTTCACTGGCGGCACAAACATCGGAGGCTCATTCACATCCTCCACATCCACCGTGACTGTGGCGGTAGAGGTTATTACTGGTACAGAAAAGTTGGCTTTGTTGGTGGCCACTATCAACAGAATGTGTTGTCTCTTCGCCTCAAAGTCCAGTGCCTGCAACCAGGACGAAATTCATTTAATGCGCATATTATTTTTCTTAATTGTTACTCATTATATAGGAATTAATTTAATATATATTTATATAAGGTGATCATATCCCCCTAATCGCTTTATCTCAGAGGAACATAAAGCATATTAAGTTCAATTAATTTTTCCTCATTGGAGGTCCTCTATGGCCCTTATTCATTTATTTGTCCTTGTCTAAATTCTCTCCAGATCAGCCACATCCTTTATGTGAACTCGTGCCCAAAACTGAACTAATCCTTCTTTATAAAAAGCTTGCTGAGGCTCCTGTTTATTACAGAGCTGCCTATAGATCTACACACACTTACTAAATGTACCCAACCAGGACCCCGACTATACTAAGAGATGCTCCTCCATCTCACCATAGTTCTAACTAAAATGAAGGCAGACTACAAGAGTGAGGTTTTATGCATGTACAGGAAGGCTCAGTGATTATGATAGTTCATTAGATGCAATACAATGGATGAATGAAGGTACCGAAAACATTACAGAATGTAAAACTTCTGTATAGAAAAATAAAATAACTCAAAATTTGTGTTCACAGAATATATGCTTTTATTTCTGATTAATACTCTGCAGTTGTTTATTAAAGCTAGATTTTAAAAAACTGGATTAATTAACTGCATTTAAAAGCAACTAGGATAACATGACCTGGAATCAGCCTCTTGCAGTCCCTGTATAGTAGAGCTCAGACTGGGAGAGAGAGGAGCAGCACAAGGAGCCAGTCTGTAGTGTTGTAGTGCTCATAAGTGAAATGCTTACAGCATGAGAGGGCAGAGTGACAGAGAGATGAGCTCATCAGTCTGCTGCTTCTCCTTTTACTGTCCAATTACAGGCTGGAGGAGAGACAAGACCTGGTTGATTGACTTAACTGCTGGCTGTGCTGTGTGGCAGAGCTGTGTATATCTCAGGAATCAATAGACAGGAGTACAAATTCTATGGCAGATAAAACAAATCTCATATATGGATTTTAACTGTGTATTGCACTGTTTGCCTGAAGTGCAGCTTTAAATAAGAATGACTATTATTGTAACTAAACATAGCGTACCTTAACGGTTTTTAGTTGACCCATGTTATCTGGAGTTGTAGTTATGCCGAAAAGATTTCCTTCATTGCCTTTAACAATCTTAAACACGGCCGTCCAGGCATCGGTGTTGGGGGTGTCATCATCTGTGACTGTCAGCAGTGCAACCTCGTACCCCTCTTTATTCTCAGGGACCTTTTCTAAATACTGAAATAAAAGATCACAGGTCAGAACTACTACACAATGGTCTCAGTCAATGTAGTACTGTATGTCAGCGCCTTCTACTGGTAATCCTGCGAATAACATACTTCCTGTCCTGGGTGGCTACGCTCACTCCTCCACTGAAGCTATGGAAGCAGCCATGGTTATCACCCAGGATGAACGGCAAACATGTCTACCTCTCTTCATCTTCATTACATGGGAGGAAGGGAGGTTAGTGGTTTACAGAAGGAAGATAACATTGCTTATGTTTTCTGTTCGGCTCACAGGAAGTGACAAAGACTCGCCATTTCTGGCAAGATCATAGCAAACACCACTGTACTTGCTAGCCTTGTCTTAGCCTGAAAAATAAAAACAATTGCAGCCACCGGTATACTGCAATTTATATAACATGTTTGCTCTTAGTTATAGATTGCCTTTAAAAGACATATATCTGCACTTCAGTATTCCAGCAAAAGCATTGCTGAACCTCAACAAAATGGCCCCTGTGCTAGCGCTGAATAAAGGATATTGACTTACACCTAACAAACTTCTACAATGTTAGCCTTGGTTTGTACGGAGCTTTAAATAATAGTAGAACTCTGTTTTTACACTTACCGTAATGGGGTCAAAAACCGGAGCATTGTCATTGGCATCTGTTACAGTGATTACAGCTTTGCCGGTGGCTTCGTATCCTGCACCTTCCTGATCGATTGCTTTGAGGGTCAAAGTATACACGGGATACAGCTGAAAAGAAAATGACATTACAGCGTAATTTAACAAATGGTATTTATTATTATAAATAAGAACACTTTGGGGTACATTTATAAAATGTCAGGGGCGTGTATTCACATGGCACTACATGGAGCTGACAAGTGCCATACAAATGCCACACAAATGCCATCCGCCCAGCACAGTGGCGCAGTGGTTAGCACTTCTGCCTTGAAGTACTGGGGGACCCTGGTTCAAATCCCAGTCAGGATGCTATCTGCAAGGGGTTTGCATGTTCTCTGTGTGCTTGCGTGGGTTTCCTCCGGGTGCTCCAGTTTCCTCCCACACTCTAAAGACATGCTGGAAGGTAAAATGGCCCCTGTCTAAATCAGGCCTAGCATTTGTATGTGAGATAGGGACCTTAGATTGGAAGCTCCTTGAGGGCAAGGACTGATGTAAATATGCAGTATGTATTTTATTTTTACTTCTACTTGATGACCATTTATTGCATTATATTGCATGGCTTGTCATGACTCCCTAAAAGGCTGCACTAAAGCCAGAAGAGCAAATATTTAATTTGGCTCTTGCAGGGTAATTTAAAGGGCATGCCTTGGTTGAGGAAATAGCTCAAATGAGGCCTTGAAACGGCCAGCAGATATAACATATGTCACAATCCACTGAATGCTGGATGAAGGGTCTGATTTTTACGATCCCTTTGGGCCTGGTCCCCTTAAAGAGAACCGGTGCTTTGTCCATGCAAGGGATAGCAACAGGTTCACTTTAATGCAGACCTCCACACCTTCCTGTCGCTCTGTTCAGCCGCCTTAAATAGGGCTGTGGACTCCCCAAGTGGCAGCATGGATTGGCCCCAGGATCACATGCTCCTACTACCCTGAAGTTCCAGATGGTTCCTTTGGCACTGAATGGAGCCGCAGGGGAGTAAACATAGGGTGAGTACGTGCTGCAGGCAATAAGAGGCTAAAGAAAAAAGGAGTCAAACCTGGGCTAATGCAATATTCATTGTTAGAAGAACTGTGCAGACTTCAGGTGCCCATACACCGTACAATTATCGGCCGATTTTCATATGCAACGTTGAAGGGCAGTGTAGAACCTAATTGCGGCCGGTCACCAACCTGGATACCGAGGCGATGTGGGTCAGTGACCGGACGCAATCAGGCAGCGGCAGCCCTCTATTCAGGCATATTAGAGGGCCGCTTGCTCCTCACTAGGGCCCCGAGAGGCCCCAGCGAGCAGCCCTCTAATATGCCTGAATAGAGGGCCGCCGCTGCCTGATTGTCACAGCACATCATCCTGGCATACCTGGTGAGCCCGCACTGAGTACCCAGAGCCCCTACTGGCCACCCAGATCCCCTACTGGCCGCCCAGAGGCCCTACTGGCCGCCCAGAGGCCCTACTGACCGCCCAGAGTCGCACTGACCGCCCAAAGCCCGCCCGGAGCCTGCACTGACCGCCCAACGCCCGCACTGACCGCTCGGAGCCCGCACTGACCACCCAGAGACCCTACTGACCGCCAAGAGCCTGCACGGACCGCCCAAAGTGCACACTGACTGCACCGGAGCACGCAATGACCGCCGAAAGCCTGCACTGACCACCCGGAGCCCACACTGACACCCAAAGCCCGCACTGACCACCCGGAGCCCGCACTGACCACCCGCAGCCTGCACTGGCCACCTGAGAGCCACACTGACCACCAGAGAGCCCGCACTAGCCCCCTTAGTGCCCGCACTGGCCATCTTATAGCCTGAACAGCCTCCTGAGAGCCTGCACAGCCCTCCTGAAACCCCGCACAGCCCTCCTGAGACCCTGGAGACTTCAGGCCGTGAACCTGGAGCAACACAGAGTATGTAGCTTCTTAGTATTCTGTTTAGCTGTATAAACTATTGCTGTGATTTGTAGTCCTCTATAGCTGATAGTATTATTCTGCAGTGCTTAACAGTTGTACTGCTGGGATTTATAGTCCTCTATAGTTGGTATTATTCTGCATTGCTGTGTAATTTAGTGCTGGGATGTGTAGTCCTCTATAGTTGGCGGTATTCTGCATTGCTGTATAGTGTATTACTGGGATTTGTAGTCCTCTATAGTTGGTATTATTCTGCATTGCTGTGTAATTTAGTGCTGGGATGTGTAGTCCTCTATAGTTGGCTGTATTCTGCATTGCTGTATAATGTATTCCTGAGATTTGTAGTCTCTCTACAACTTGGAGTCAGTGGCAGATCTACCAGCTGCAGTCAGCCCCTGGCGCTCCACCACTGACTTCAAACTGTAAAGAGACTACAAATCACAGCCCGGAGAGGAGGAAGAGGGCCCTGGTGACTGTCGACATTTCCACCAAAATCCTCAGCACCAGGCCTGTGATGCTCTCAATCCGGCCCTGTCTCTGCCCAAAACTCTTATTTTTGCTCTGGACAGTTGTCAGGATTTTTCCACCCCTTCCTGTAAAAACCAGAAAAAAGGCGCTCACTTTCTTGCAGCTGGATTTCCCAATAATTTGATTCTACATTTTAGGGAATCCATTGCTGAGGCAGGACACAAGTAGCTTTGAAAGGGCAGTAACAGTGAGCTGGGACTGTGAGTAGTGGTGGGGATCCCTGGCCTTCGAAGCTGTCAGGAGATATAATTTAGTCACAAACCTCGCGATCTAATCCAGAAGTCAAAACGCTGATCAGTCCGCTGACTTGATCGATAGTGAACATCTGGTTTGGCAATAGAGGATCTTGATCTACGATGGAGTACGCGATAATGCCATTATTGGTGTCTTCGGTGTCATCTAAATCTGTTGCTGAGACATTCATGACAGGAGTCCCTAAAATGACAGGAGAAGGTAAGGGACACAGAACGCCCATAGTAAGTGCCAGCTAGAGAAGACAGGGAATGACATCTCAGGGACCGGAAGTAATTAAATTATTGTTGCTTCCGGCTTCATTCAGGGGAGATCAGTGAACGGATGTTCGCAGGTCTCTCCCCTCTACCTGCAGAGACCCATGATGCCGGTCCTCCAGGCCTGCACTAGCAAGGCCTGACGGACGGGGAGGGGGTGGTGGGGCACATGTATACTGGCCCCTGGAAGCGATCAAGGGCCCTTTACAGCCATTAGAACCGCTTACAGTGTAAAGCCAACAGAGTTTAATTACACGGGCCCGCTGCTGCCAACATATGACATATGTGAGTGGGAGCAAAAGGGTTAAAACTTGATCCAATCTAAGGGCCTGTGTCGACGGGCTTTAAGGGGCAAATGCAAAGTTCTTTTGACTTCACCATGAGGTGCTTCTGAAATCATTTATCTCCTCTCTGCAGAATGAACACGGAAATTATGATGATTTTGTCACTTCCGGCTTCCGAGCTGTCATTTCCCGGCCAGAGAGGCCGGGAAGGAAGCTCATCAAGCAGGATCTGTGCTTGATCAGCTTTGGTGGACTGCAAAGGTGACATTAGAGGTGACATAAAGTCCCCTTAAAGAGAACCTGTCACCACTAAAGTGCTATCACATAAGGGGGTTGTTAGCCCCCTATGTGATAGCAATAAAGTTAGTAAAAAAACAACAAATGTTTAAAAAAATAAAGGTAAAAAAGGTAAAAAAAATTCAATGTAATAACACTTCCACTTTTTTTTTTTTATAGAAAGTCCCCGCCCCCACATACTAATGTATACACATATTGGGCACTGGGCGCTTTTACATAGGAAAATGTGCCACACATGTTGGGTATTGCCGGTACACACTGGAGCGACAACAATAATTCGAGGGCCATTAGTCACGGTTACATCTCAACTGATAACTTGTAAAGGCCATTTTTGCCAAAAAAAGACAACTTACCTGGTTTGGACCCCTCGACTACGGTGCCATCAAACACTTGTTGTGTGAAAATTGGACGATTGTCATTCTGATCTGTCACTTTGATAAGAATGTCAATCGGGTTCTCCACTTTTTGCCCATTTGAGGCTACGGCATAGACCAAGAGCTGAAAAACAAATAAAGAGGCTATTATTTTAGAATTGTCTTGTCTGAAGCATTGCACAGACAACTGGGAGTAAATCTTGCTGTTAACCCTAAAACTTGAGCCAAACTTCAGCCCCAACTGAAACTCATCTTTACCTCTTAACTCATGACGTATGCTACTGTATGGTACAAGAGACCATCAGAGACTGCTGCTATGCTACAATTGACTGTCAGAAACGTATGCTATGCTACAAGAGACTGTTAGAGACTGCTGCCATAGTGCTAGAGACTGTAAAAGGCCAATTTCAAATCACAGAAGATGCAAGAAAAAGGAGAATGCTAGGGAGTGCTCAGTGCTTGGTCTTCTTGTGTGCTTACTCAAATCAGGGTGAGATCTGTTAGAGTGTAAAGAGAAGCATTCCAATACATTTCCAACAGATCGGAATCATGTGACATAGGGAAAGCTTGGGACTTATGTGGACAATTGTGGACTATGGCTATACAACGCGTGTGTCGGCCCTGCCCCTTGTAGAATTCATCAGGTGCTCATGTGACAGGGTGACAACACTCGAGCTCAACTGAGAAACAGTTGTCACCCCATAATAGGAAGTGTCTGAAACAAGGACCACCAGGTATTATTTTAAGCTGCAGCTTTTAAAAGATTGAAAAATACATTTTAATTTACATTTGCATGTTATTTGATTGCATGAGATTTTTGTGTCTAGGTTCATATATGCTTTTAAGCAGAACTCTAGGTGCAATAAAAAAACAAAGTTATACTTGTTTAGGACTCAGACATCAAGAATCCGACATATATCTGTCCCTGGGCCAAATTCAGTTCAAAGTGTGCACACCATCAGTGAAGAAATAAAACACACTGACATCCATTACATACTCACCTGAACCTCAGAGCAGGCTGCCTCCTAGGCCGTTCCCTGGATCCTCTCTCACAGTCCACTCCAGCAGTCTAAGGTTCTGTGAGTCATCATGTCCTTTACAGTGTATAGATAATGCGGACGCCAACGTTCAGGTGAGAAAAACCTTGTTATTTTCATCCCTAGATGAAAATGAGTACCTAACCCTTGCAGGGTCCTATGGAGCCTGTGCGCACCCTTGTGTGTGCTAGTAAGCTGTGTGTCTCTACACACAGGCACAGCAATCTAAGTCACTCTTTTGCTCCCTGCTCCTTCCTTCTTCCAGCTAGCAGATGGACAGCTGCTGCAGGCTGCACTGTCCTTTGTGATCTTGTACTGGACAGGAAGTTCAGTGAAGCTGAGCTAAGAGAGTTGGAACTGTTTGGAAACATGATGCCTGTAAGTGCTTGGTCAAAAATGTAAAGAAATGCTTTGATGGGCGATGTAGATTTGTTTGATCTGGATTCATTAGTGAATTTTTTTTTAAATTTTGTAGAGTTTAATACTACTTTAAAGCATAACTCTAGTTTTGGACAGAGTGGGGAAAGGGTGAAAACCGGTGTCAGGCTTTTCTTGCTCCTTTCGTAGTCATGAAGCTTTTTCCTTGTACTTCCTGAGTTGTCACCGAAACAACAGAGAGCAAAATCTTTCTATCAGAGGCGGTCAGCAATTAGAACCTGCCAGAGGGTTTAGCCATCACCACTATGGCTGGAGTTGGCTTTTAGGTTCCAGAGGAGCACATTATCTTTTTATGATATGTCAATCATTTTGTTATGAATTATGATACAAAAGTGAGACGGGTTTGTTTTGGGGAGGCGACAGGCAACACTTCTTTTGCTGGTACTGTCTTCCAAGAATTATATAGTTTTATATATATTTTAAAGGCAAAAACAAATGAAAAATAAATAAATGTAAACTTTAAATGAATTAAAAAAATGTTTTTAAAAAAAAGGATGAAATATTCAGTCACATTATTATTATACAGGATTTATATAGTGTGAACAGTGTGCGCAGAGCTTTACAATATAAGGAAGACATTACAATCACAATACAATTCAAGACAAGATGGTAAGGAGCGCCCAGCCCGTGAGGGCTTACAATCTAAAAGAGAGGGGCAAGTGATACATGAGGAGGTAGCTGTGTGGGGATGAATTGATTGAGAACATGATGGTTCAGTGGTTAGGTTGAGGTGGGATAGGCTTCCCTGAAGAGATGAGTCTTTAGGGAACGCCTAAAGGCAGTCAGAGTATAGAGACAGCCGGATAGGTTGGGGTAAGGAGTTCCAGAGGATGGGAGAGACTCTAGAGAAGTCCTGGAGGCGAGCATGGGAGGAGCTGACGAGGGAGCTGGAAAGCAGGAGGTCTTTGGAAGAGCGTAGGGGATGGTTAGGGTGATACTTTGAGACAAGGTTTGAGATATATCCGGGGCAGAGTTGTGGATGGCTTTGTAAGTGGTTGTTAATATTTAGAATGTTATCCTTTGGGCGAGTGGAAGTCAGTGGAGGGATTGGCAGAGAGGGGTGAGGGAAGGAAGCAGGGGAAGGATTGGCAGAGGGGGGTTTCAGACACTGAGCAGTTGGTTAGGTGTATGAGTCTAGCAGCAGCATTCATGATAGACTTAAAGGGGGATAGCCTGTGTAGTGGTAGGCCAATGAGGAGGCCTGACATGACACATGACACACTGATGTATGTACAGGCAGAATTAGACTGGGCAGGGACAGGCAGGTCTTATTGGTAATTAGCTTTAGTTTTAAGTTGCAATTTTTGCATACCTTGTATGTGGGTATAGTCTCTCTGTCCAGTTGCCGAGTCACGTTAAGCCAGCCAGTATTCCTCTCCATGGCGAAAGTCCCTATGGGTTGAGAGTCGGCCCCTTGGCCTGTGATGCTGTAGTACACGGTAGTCTCGGTTGCCCTACTGGATTTGACCTAAAGGGAAGCAATATGGGGAAAAAAGAAGAGTGATCACATATCATAAAGGCAAACTATTTCCAATTATATATTTTATATGGGTGGAAGTTCTCTCTTGGTTTCATTGTCGTGGTTCTTTACTGTGCTCTGTCCTTTTGACCCCTCCTACTTTTATTTTCCAATTTTTATGACACCAATGGATGATGTCTAGGATAGCACTACTGTGACAACACTATATATCTAAAGGTGTGTGGACATCTAACCACAACTCCACTATCTGGCCACAGTATGTGGACAACCCTCCAAATGATTGAGTTCATGTGTTTCCAGTGAAGGATATTAATATTGAGCTTTCTACTTTGTAGCAACAGTTTGGGGAAGGCACTGTGCACTAACCCAGCTCCATAAAGGCATGGTTTGGTCTGGAAGAACACAAGTGGTCTGCGCAGAGCCCTGACCTCAACCCCACTGAACACCTTTGGGATGACTGTGAGGCATATCTATCATTAGTATCTGACCTAACAACAAGGTTCTTTTGGCTGAATGGGCACAACTTAATACATACGCACTCCAAAATCTTGTGGAAAGCCTTCCATTGGAGATTTATTTGGTCATAATAATGGGTCTAATGCTCAAAGTTTTGGGAAGAAGCATCCAACAAGTTCCTATAGGTATGATGGTCAGCTGTCCACAAAATCATATAATGTGCTAGACATGCAGAGTGTGGCGCAATGTCAGCAGGGAGGTTTATATGTTCTCTGCTGCTAAAATCTCTGGGCAATAAACCAACGTGTGTTTTATTCTGTACTCGAGGAGCTTTGTGTCGTAGGTACCTGAATGAGCCTTTTGGGAAATGGGCCTCTTTCATTTTCAGAGCATGAAATCGGTGGAATGACCCAGTCTCTCTTTTGTCTCCTAAGCTCACGTACAGACTGGGAGGGATGTGAATGTTCAGCCTGTAGATGACACAAACAATGAATATAATTAACATATCACAATCAGAAAATTAAAATACTTTTTAACTAAAAAATAGGCCTGTCCAAACATTTTGATTGGATGAAGGTGGGTCAAATCGTCTGTTTTCTCCCTAGGTCATTCTGGGTCCCCAGCAATCAGATCTCCCCATTGGAGTTCCCAGCTCTGTGACTCTTCACCTTGGAATAAAGCAACAGCCCAATACCAATAGTAGAAACCCTTGACAAGTCCTCCCTGAGATGACCAGCGCTGGGAAGGAGTCTCTTAAACAAACTCTCTAAAACATGTAGCAGTTTGGGTGAAATGAGTCCTTAACCCCTTCATGACCGGAGACATTGTTGTCCTGACCAAATACTGCAAATACAGTGACAGCGGCAGCCTCCGAGGTCTGTTTACAAACAAACCTCATGTGACCCCATATCAATGCTATTATGATGATCACATGATTGGGAACATAGCTGATCATTAGTGAAGTCTTGAGCTATCAGAGACAACATGGTTTGATGGCTGAAATTGTGTGTTCTCTCAGCTGTCAAAGCTAGAACCTAGATTATTGTCCCCTTGGCACTGTGCCTAGGAATATTATTCTACAGTTCGCTGATACCAGCTGGTTAACCACCATTACAAATTGCCGTAAGATGCACAAAAACGTTTTTCTCTTTTGCTTCATTAGTGTCATCAATTAGATAGGAACTTCCACATGCTGTTATCTACTCAATTCATGCAATAATGCATATGCCATTTCCACTGGCACAGCTACAGGTAGTAAGGGGCTTGGTGCAAGTCCTCCACTGGGTTCTTTGCCTTTGCTTCTACCTCTGCCCCTTTACAGCATGGATGTTGCATTGTATAGCTGTGCAAGGGAACCTGAGCACAATGACTTAGGCCCATTGATCCCCTGTCCTTGGTCATGTGATCCAGATTACATGACTAACCATAGGGTACATGCAAAGAAGCATCACTGGGCCAGCCTTGTAGCTCTCCTTGCATGGTTCGGCTGTAGACAATCCAGCACTTCTCTGGGTGAGCTTAGCCTTACTGTAGGTTCACAGATCTTCCATAGTATAGCTGAGCAAGGAAAACTGAGCACAATGACTTAAGACCCATTGATCCCCTGCCCTTGGTCATGTGATCTAAATTACATGACTAACCATGGGGTACATGCAAAGAAACATCACTGGGCCAGCCCTGTTGCTACCCTTGCATGGTTCTGCTGTAGACAATCCAGCACTTCTCTGGATGAGCTTAGCCTTACTCTAAGTTCACAGCAAACAATATGCTGTTGAATGGTGAAGCTGAACCATTGCAGCTGTCTTGATAATATGTGCACACTAGTGACCACATACAGCTAAGGATGAATATCTTCAGCATCCATAAGCCCTGTTCAGTCTGGAACTTCCAATTCCAATGGTATTATTGTAGGTAGGAACAGACACAGGTTACAGCATGGAAAGGGAACCCAACCATTCATAGAGCCCAATCTACCAGCACTGTATAGCAGACTCACCTGTTTGTGATGAGGATGTTGTTTTCTCAGTGTCACGGTGGTTTCAGATAAAACATTGTTACCCTCCAATGCCAGAACACTGAACTCTTTGTGTCCATGAAGTTTTAGATGATCTTTTACTACGACAGAGCCATCAGCTTCAACTTCAAAATGAGAGTCTTCCGATTCATAGCGTATGTTCGATTTCAGCCCACAGGTAACGAAGACCACTGAAAAATAAAAGGGTGAGAGTCGTGAACATCGAGGTCATATCACTAGGATACACAAGTTACTTTAATACTCTCTTTCTTGTTGCAATGTTTTTCTCATCAAAATCTTCAGTTTGCTTTAACAAATATTGCGTAGAAATGGAATCATGTTTTTGCATTAACATATATATATCTAAACCCATTTTTTGAATCTTTTAAATTTAGTTATTTCAAAATTTATATTTTTTTAAATCTTGTACGGAAAGGGTAAGGGATAGAAGCACTGGCAGGCTTTCTAATGCAGTCTATATTCCTGCTGGGGAGACTCACCCTCTGTATTTGTCCTGGTCACCAACCAGGGCAGAGAGTAAGGGGAGACCCAAGGCCGGATTTCCCACAAGGCCAACCAAGGCCCGGCCTCAAGGCAGCAGGGAGTAGAGAAGCAGCAGGGGTGTGGAATTCCTATCTCCCGACGCCCGGACATGCAGTTCCGGGCGTCGGGCAGGTAGTTGTTTTCTACATTTAGCCCTGCTTTTGGCATGCAGAGATAAATGTACAGCGGGGAAGCTGCCGCTTGTTCTGTACAAGTGATCTTGGCGATGTTGCAGAGATTACTTGTATGCAGCCTGCAGGTCTGCCATTCTCGATTGGGGAGGGGGGGGGGGGGGCACTTTGAGGAACCTGGCCTTGGGGCAGCAGAAAGAGTAAATCCGGCCCTGGGGACACCCACATTTTTACAGTTGTCACCAGAACAGGGGAGGTTTCCTTACATTTCCTGTTGTTTCTCCGGGACAGGAAGCGAAGGGAAATCTCTCCAATAGGACACAGACAAAAGAAATCTAATAAAAAAGGTTTAGACTTTTGATATATTTTTACTATTTAGTTAACCACTGTGACTCTTTATTTCCCATGAGTTGTAATGTATGTCTCTAGTGGTATTGTAAGGAGGGGAAACCCAATGCAATAATATTTGTCATTGACTGATATTGACTTGACATATCAAATAACAAAAGGAATGTTGATATAATGTACAAGTGGTAAATCCTGGTGATGTGTGTGATATAACCGTGCGATATAAATGTCAGAGCCATGTGCAGCGTTACTATTAATACACAATGTTTTCACCTGAAACCTGCACCTCCCTCTGTAAGAATTGAGCTCATTCATTATACTATAACAAGTGCTGGCTCTAATTACAACTTGACACATGGGGCTGTTCACTGGAAGGGTGGAATACTTAGCAGTTCCTTTTATTATAAATAAAAAAAAACTGCAAGGCGGTCCCTGTTTTCTAGTAATTACTGGCTCAATAGCTTACAAAACGGATGCATATGCATTCCCTGCATGTAGTGCCTCTGTACAATAGGTGCAGTACCATAACTCTCCTGTAGATGTCACTGTCACAGCTAGAATCACAAATATACAAAAGACTATTTTACGGTATATGTCAGAGCTACTACACTAAGTTGTTCACAGTAAAAAAAAAAATGGAGGAAGGCTGCGTACTTAAAGGGAATCTGCCAAAAAGAGAAATATGTCTTATTTTTAATGCATATGCTGATTTCTTCACCCAACAAGGGGATTTCTATTTGGGGCTTTCTATTTATTTCTATTAAAAGTACTTTTTGGACTCAGCTCCGCAGCAAGTGACACCAGCTTGCATAATGACGCATATTAAACCACTCCAAAGCATTCGCCTTCGTGCCACTGCTTCGCTTCTTTTCTGGTACAGTGAACTCCCCATTATCTGGCATCCACGAGGATTGGTAGATTCTGGATAAACTTAGTTTCTGGTTGCTTGAGAGTTACTATTAAAAATAGGTCTAGCTAATGCCCTTCCCCATACTATACCAAATCATAACATAAACTCTGTATTGACTTCATATTAATATTGAAATGCCGCAGATCAGAACAGTGAGTACACAGGGGATTTTTATTCTGGTTAGATGAGAGTTTACTGTATTTGGAAATGTAATGAACACAAGGACACCCTTTGCTCCCTCCCTATAAAGAGTCAATGTATCACCCGACAGATCTGGGACAACTGAAGCCTTATTTTAACTTTCATCACGTGGAATCTTAAAATGAAGATTGATTTCGGCTAATCACCAGCACACCCAAAAAAAGTATTTTCTGACCTTTGGAACTGAGAAGGAATCTAAAGGCGGCTCTTTTAAATGATCATAATTAATCATAAAATAAAGTCATGCAAGCTTCCTTAGGCTGCTCTGTGCTATCGGCTTTATAAAGACACGCCGAGAGGTGTGCCCGGTGACAGGTAGACACAAGCCAAGGCCTGTCTATTACAAAGCCACTCCAAATTCCTGTCAGGAACCCGGCTGCCTGTTCATAAGCCAGTCACAATGGTGCAGCAGCAAAGGTCACCAATGCTGATGTGTGACTTCCAAACTCCTACGGGAAAGTATACCTTTAATCTTCACCTGTATTTAATATTTCCAAATCCACCCTACAAACATAGCTCAGTACAGGGGTTCTTACCTTTATATACAATTACAGGCTCCCAATGGAATGCCCAATATGTCCCCATACCCCCATCATCAACATAACCAATCATATAAGGTGCCAGTATGACTTTAAAATATCAATAGCTTGATTGTTATTTACATAAGAATAGCTAGAGCAGCTAAAAAAATGTATTTATATTAAAAAAAAACAGCAAATTGCAATTACAGACCCTCAATGGATTGCCCAATATGTCCCCATACCCCCGTCACCAGACTGTAACCAGCCGTATTAGGTACCAGTATGACTTTAAAATATGTCAATAGCTTGATTTTACTTTACATAAGAATAGATAGGAACAGAACAGCTGAAAGAAAATGTATTTATATGAAAATGACAAATCACAAATACACAAGCTAGCTACAACTAGTAACATTATTGTACAATGAAAACATGGATTGAAGTCCAGTTACTGACAATGTTACTCGAGGGTCATCTGACACATCAAGGTGATTGCTTTACTTTAATTTAAGGTTTAATAATGCTGAGAATCCATTTATTTTTTATTATTCAGAAATCCAATAATATACCCCCATCATTTGGTTCCCATGCCCCCAAGGGCTATGGATACTCCCAACCAAGAACTCCTGGCTTAGTAAACTTGTCTTTGATTAATATTCCATGCGTCCTAACCAAAGTGAAAACCTAGGACGTTAAAAATAAAATTCAACACATGGCAGCTAAAAAAAGAAAGAAACCAATTTAAACAAGAAGACCATCATCTGATGAGGCCTACCTATGTACTGCAGCTAATACCCTCAAATCAAAGGATTACGTGGGGTGTTTGTGTTTCTGCGCTTGCTGCTAATCCTGTTCATCTAAATTTAATGGTTGGGTTAAAACAGCGGGTGTTATTAAGGCCTGCTCCCTCGGGGGCTCTGGAAGTTTCAGTAGAATAATTCTTCCCTGTGGAAGATATTCAAATCAAGGGCCTGTGCCAAGATTATAGCTACAATGTAGCCACTGCTAAGATCCAAAGATACATGGAGTTCGCCCGTCCACGTGGGACAGCTCTACCAAGGTATGGCCACTCTAGATGATAAAAAGGGCACTTTTAGGTTCTCCTTATACTTTCTGTATGTAGCTAACTAACTGCTTGGAGTGTGCAGGTTCTTTATTTTTATATACAGCTAAACATATCTTTTTTTCTATACAACGCACAGATCTACCCTACATTCCTAACTGGATAAACTAACCTATATTTGCCAAATGTTTCTGGACACTTGATGACCATCACACATAACTGAATGTCCAAAAGCATGTGCCCTCCTCCCCCAAATGGTTGAGTTTTGGTGTTTCCAAAGAAAGGGTTCTGCTAATGTTACATCATACAAAGACATGTTAGACAATGGTGCTCTGTCAACCTTGTGGAAACATTTCGGTGAAGGCCCTTTTCTTTTCCCGCATCATTTCATGAGCCAGCACCATAAAGACATGGTTTGATGAGTTTGGTGTGGAGGAACGTAAGTGGTCTGCACACTCTATGTACAGTGGCATCTCAACAGGGGTGCGGCCCGCACACGGGTGACACCGTTGGAGGGGTGACACCAAAATGACCGACAGTCATTTTGGTGTCACCCCCTCTAAAATGTCGGGCACACGGTCATGGACCGAGAGCCCGACAGTGTCAGGAGGGGACCCAACGGCATACCTCATCACGCCGGGTGAACGTCTCCTCCTCTCTCTGCCGCGTTCATCACCAAGATGGCCGCCGACAGGCGTCAATGAGAAGACCGCGCTTGCGCGATGACATCGCCGGGCACGCGCGTGGTGACTTCATGCGCGATGACGTCATGGCGGGGTGTCACTTGGTGTCTACGGTGACACCCGGCCTTGGGACGTCCCTGTCTATGTAACACCTTTGGGAAGAACTGAATTGGCAACAGTAAGCCAGGTCTTATCCAATATTAGTATCTGACCTCAAAAATGCTCCTTTGGTCGTGAATTCCCCCAGACACACTCCAAAATCTTGTGGAAAACCTTCCCAGAAGAGTGGAGGCTATAGCACCATAGGGGCATCAATTCCATATTAATGCCCATGGTTTTGGAATGGGATGTCCAACAAGCTCATATAGGTGTCATGGCCAGGTGTCCACAAACATTTGCCCATATATGATATTTTCACACAGCAGCTTTGCAAGAATAAATATAATAAATACAAGCCAATCAAACGACAGGGGATGCTATTTTGTTACAGCTTACAGGTGATAGTACTTTTGGCCACCGGTTTGGAACAGCTTGTATAGGAATAAGCTGCTTCGGCTATGAAATATTAATGCTAAGCTCTTTGTGAACGGGAAGTCAGATGCAGCTGTCAATAACAAACAAAGCTTACCTTAAACCAGGTCTTACATCGGTACTAAGCACAAATAGAAATACACATCTGCCTTGTTCTGAGCCTATTCTGGATGACGTCCTCTTATAAAAATATAAAGCAAGCTTATTTCATAGTACAGTAAACTCCCCGTTATCTGGCATCCACGGGGATTGGTAGATTCCGGATAAATGTAGTTTCTGGTTGCCTGAGAGGTACTATTAAAAATAGGTCTAACTAATGTCATACCGCATACTATACCATATCACTCTGTATTGACTTCATATTAATATTGAAATGCAGTAATCAAAAGCAAATTAAGACAAATAGACACGTGATTGTTTCCAGGATAATACATGCCGCAGAACAGAGAGTACACAGGGGATTTTTTTTTCTGGTTAGATGAGAGTTCTGGTTAGTTGAATACCGGATAACAGCAAATATACTGTATAAGGTGAAGCAAGTGTATATATACAGGCATATACATGCAGCTGTACTGACACTATACTGGGCAAGGAACGTTGAAATGATAACACCTTGTTGTAGAAGCTCCGCCCCCTGCATTGTGAGATTTTTTATGATTGGGGTTAGTTTCGGATACAATGGGGAAGGGTTATAACCTCTGTTTTTACTGCGGTCTGTGTGAGATTCACCTTTGTCATCTGAACACAACATGGAGACAAATTCAAAATGTTACAGTTGTCACTAAAACAGCAATGGGGGGGTGGGGGAATGTCTTCAATTGGGGACAACTTTTAGGGTGACACACCTCAAAACTCCAAGCACCAGGTTGCCCCCCCCCTCCCCCCAATTGCCCCCAGCAGCAATATTTTATGCTGTTTTTTATACCTACCTTTGTCAATCAAGTAGTCAAGCTGGTCATGTGACGCTCAGGATCCTCTTTGGATCATCTCCAAAATGCAATGATAACATGCTGATGTCAGTGCCACCTTCTCTGTCATCACACTGCGAATGAAGGGCACCGTGGTGTTGCCCCCTTAGGGGTGGCTCCATGACACCCTCCACTCACAGTATGACAACCTGGAAGACTGAGGATGTCATATGACAAAAAGGTAACTTCTCCCAAATGTGGGCATTCCTTGATGATGTAATGGTAACATGATGATGTCAGCGCCACTTTCTGCATCATTACACTATGAATGAAGGGCAGCGTGGTGATGCCGCTTAGGGGGTGTGTCCTTGACACCCTGCACTTACAGTACGACTGAGGACATCATGTGACAAAAAGGTATTACCGTCTAGGATAGCTCTGAAGAGGAAGTGAGTATTGTTGCTGCTTTTATTTTAAATACTGCCTTAGCTGCTTTATTTTAAACACTGCCCGGGTGAATATTTAAAAAAAAAAACAAAAAAAAAACCTGGTGCTGGACTTTACCAGTAAATCTTGATGTGCATTTGATTCACAAGACAGAACAGTGGCTCATCATTGCCAGTAGCAAATGCCGGCTTTGCCAAATTACCATTCTGGGCCTTTAAATAGGTGTAGCCAGGAGCACATCACTCAGTTGCTGCTATTACTAATATGGCCGCCACATGGTGTCTTCTAATGGGCTCACTCCCAAATCTCAGCGTTAGCTCTTGTCGCAGGTGTGGAGGACGCTGGGAAAGCGGGTGATCTGATACCGCCATCATCGTACAATCACATCCAAGCAGCTGCGATGGGACGCTGTAATCAGATCACTCTGGCTCACAATACACCGCTTGTCTCGGCTTTGTTAAATCTACACTATAATGCAATCGAGCCGCATTAGAAGACGAAACAAGATCCAGGCAGAGAGCGCTTTAGCGTGAATACAAGCGCGCTCTTGTACATGGAGCTGTGAGGAGTAAGCAGAGCATGTCCTTCTGTAACAACACAGCTCAGTCTCATTGTGCAGACACAAGCCAGAGGAAGATAGCATCCCCGGCTACAGCTTATAAAGTGCACCTGTCCCCGGCACACAGCCATGTTGTTGGCTAATAATTTCAGGAACCCCAACTGCTGATATATTAGGAACCGTGGTTATTAAAGTCTATATAAACCCTAACAATCAACTTCTCTTATTTACTTACCTTTGCTTTGTTAATTATACCATTAAAGAGGTCTTGTTATATAAATGCAAAAAAAACCTGTTTATCCTGCCAGAAATCCAATGAGCCAATGGCGTCACAAGGGGGGAGTGCGGCCTGCCCCGGGTGGCACCATCAGAGGGTGTGACACCAAAATGACTGACAGTGATTTTGGTGTCACCCCCTCTACATAGTCCATGACCGAGTGCCCGAGAGTTGCACGAGAGAGGAGGCAGGCATACCCTATTCCAGCAGCGAATGTCCCCTCCTCTCTTTGTAAATCACCAATATGGCCACCAGCATGTAAGCATGCGTGACGTCATTAGAAATGCATTTTATTCTTTTGGTTTTTTTTCAATTAGAGAGGGAATTTAGTTAGTACCAAAATTAACCCTTGCATTAGGGCTACCCCCACACTGCAAAGATTAATAGCTTTGGTCTAGGGGCTGGAATACAGAAGATATGCTCACCTGATCCTCGGTCCTGCAGCAGTGACCACTTATCTCCAAGGCCAGTGCATCCACTGCAAGCCATTGCCCAACGCAGGCACCCTTCTCTTCAGTTGTTGGCTGGTGTCCTAGCAACCAATCACATCAGGTGTCCACCTGCTCTGCAGTCATTGGTTGCTAGGACCGCTGATGTTCTAGCAACCAATCATGTCAGGTGTCCACCTCCTCTGCAGACAATGGTTGCTAGGACCACTGGTGTTCTAGCAGCCAATCACGTCAGGTGTCCACCTCCTCTGCAGTGGTTGCTAGGACCGCTGGTGTTCTAGCAACCAATCACGTCAGGTGTCCACCTCCACTGCAGACATTGGTTGCTAGGACCACTGGGGTTCTAGCAACCAATGACATCAGGTGTCCATTTCCTCTACAGTCATTGGTGAGGTCAAACAAGTCCCCCGTCCCGCAGCATTTGGCCCTCCACAACAGCCCCAGTTTCTCATGTGGCACCTTGAGAAAATGAATTGCCCTCCTCTGCCCTAGACCAAAACAAGCACTCCAGGAAAAAACAACATTAGCCCTTGCAGTGGCGCTAACCATGAGTTCCTCTTTACTTTTGGAATTTGTAGTTGTCTGTCTGGCTCTCTGTACTACAGCTAGACATGACACAACCCCTTCCATACTTCATGACTACATTCATTAGGTTGGAGGTGGAACGCAGCACAGACCTTATTTGCATTCGTTTCACATACATCTGCCTTGTCTCTGACTCTGCTGGGAGGTTTTATGATCTATTTATGATAAAAAAGCCAGCCAACACTTATTTGTATATTGTGACTCATTGATTCACAAGCAGACAAAAGAGGAACAATTATACAAGACTGAACCCCCTACACCAGGTGTAGGCAACCTTGGCACTCCGGCTGTGGTGAAACTACAAATCCTCATCATTCCTTTACCTCTGGGAGTCATGCCTGTGGCTGTCAGAATCTTGCAATGCCTCATGGGACTTGTAGTTCCACCACAGCTGGCTTGCCGAGGTTGCTTACCCCTGCACTAAACACTGCAATTTGCCCCAGTGGTGACATATGTGTCATTATCCTGTTGACTACCTGTAGACATTCAATTTGTTCTGCACTTGGATGACTGTTGACAAGCCCCGATCATTGATCATCCCCATGAATAGAACAATGGCTACATATTAACCCTGAAGAACTAGGCTCAAAATAACACCCCACCCTGCTGCCTAGGGCCTTGTACACAAGGGCTCCGGATTGTATAACAGCAGTGTGTACAGATTTTACTATCTGCAAGTTTCAATCAGTATTAGTTAAGCCTTTAAAGTGTAAGTCTGGGGAAAAAAAAAATATGCAGTACAATGCATATACAGTACATTTCCCCATGGTTTATCCCTCTAAAGACCCGACAACCATAGAAAAATACCCGCTGATCTGCCTATAAGGCACCACATTCCCAGTTTCTCATTGGCTGACAACACATGTCTTTCTGGACTGAAATCAAAGGAAATGGTGTCAGCCCTGCCCAGTTGTCTTTTTATGAACTACAAATCCCTTTCCTTAGCTACTCAACGTAAGGGGGCATTTACATCTCTGGCAGATATTTGTTTTCAATTACAACAAAAAAGCTTTCAATGGTATTTATAACAGAGCAAAAGGAAGAACATTATTAAAGTTCATTGTCAGGGTTTATATATATATCGTTGAAAGTAATCTTTAATTGAAGTTTAGGGATGTTAAAATCAAAACTACCCTTGTAGGGGGGCTCGCCCCGTACTGCAAGGGTTAGGTACTCATTCTGGTCTAGGGGGCTCAAATAAAGCAGATATACTCACCTGATCCTCAGTCTGGCGGTGGTCAGTGCTCACCACTCTTTTCCTCCACTCCGGTTACGAAATCTCCCTCAATGTCTTCACATGTAATGCAAGTCAACGGGCCTGTATTAGATGTGATGATGTCACAGGTCCTTAGACCCCTGGAGCCCAGGGGAGAAGAGGCTACAGGGATTGGTCTAGCAGCCCGACAGAACCATGGATCAGGTGAGTGTATCTGCTTTATATGAGCCCCCTAGATACACTTGCAGTGCAGGGGTGACATCTTTACGTGCAGACCTAAAACCAACACTGTCGCTGTGCGTGTAACCAGATCTCCTTCATTGTTACAGAGACAGCGACCTGTGTACACAACCCATAGAGGACGACATCTGAAGGGGAACTGGAGCGAGGTCTGTGCGTGACGTCTATGTGAGCAGCACAAACACCTTTTATTTGTACCATTTAATAGGAAAAGAACGTGTGTTTGTATTGGGGGCGGTAAAAGGTAAACTGTCGCATTTTTGTGAGCAGCCATTGCTCCAGTCAGACTTGTATTTTATTTTAAATGTAGTCACATTCAGAAGATGCAGCTTATTTACCGGGTGTCAGGATGAATCCTAGCATTCTTTTCATTAAGCTGGCTGCTGGCTCATTGAATTCCTAGGATTGCCGGAATCCTTCTATTATGAAAGAGGCCGGAATCTAATACTCTGAGAATGCAGGCCAACTGGGTGCCAAAATCAAGGCCAAGTCTATTGGGTGAAACGCGTACGCGGGGGTGGTCCAAGCAGGGAGACTATATATGTCTGTCTGTCTGTCTGTCTGTCTGTCTGTCCCGAACAATAAAGTTACACCTGCGTTGAATGTTAATGGAGTGCCGGCAACTTTTTTTTTCCTGGATCCGCTAATACTACAGGCTACTGTGTTCCATGGCTCTACTAACCCCATCTAATGAAACCCAGAAAGAAGTGCTATCCGCTTCCACCCACTCAGCTGTGCCCAGGGAATTCCCCACCCTCAGCTGCATGTAAGCAAAGGGGCAAAATGCTGTGACGTCATTGACCTTATATCAGGGGTAGGCAAACGCCAGTCCTCCAGCTGTGGTGCAAATACAAATCCCATTAGGCACTGCAAGACTCTGACAGCCCCAGACATTACTCCCAGAGGCAGATGCATAATGGGCATTGTAGTTTCACCACAGCTGGAGGGTCAGAGTTTGCCTCCCCCCTGGTCTTATATGGTCACATGGCTGTATTTGGTCAATTACATTGACCCTAATATGACCATGTGGCCATGTCAGTACAAGCATCCGTCCCTTTGTTAATGTCCAACTGTGGGGCGGGGCAGGGGCGTCCCGAGGCCGGGTGTCACCCGGTCTCTAGAGCGGGTGACACCCCGCCATCTCGTCAACGCGCGTGACGTCACCACGCACATGAAAGCAGGCATTGGTGATGGACACCGGCAGAGAAAGGAGGGGACGTTCACCCGGCGGGATGAGATATGCCGCCGGGTCCCCTCCTCTCTCCTGACACTGTCGGGCTCTCGGTCCATGACCGATGTGCCCGTACTTTTTAGAGAGGGGTGACACCAAAATGACTGTCGGTCATTTTGGTGTCACCCCTGCAATTGTGACACCCAGGTGTGTGCCGTACCCCCCGCATCCCCCTTGTGATGCCACTGGGGCGGGGAATGTCCCAGCCTGCAGCGGATTTGGTGGTTGGTTCGGAAAACTCAGGTCCGGACCGGGTTTGGTCTGACCCTAAGCTCATCCTTACTCACAGGATGTTTCTGGCAAGGTTAACAGTATTTGATAACAGGTATTTTCTGTACTTGCTAAAAATGCTCTCAGCCTGCAGAAAAGAAGACAAATGCAGCCACCACATCCTTATTTTTGAGTTTAAATACACTTTAGGCTGTTTTGTCAATCATAACCATGGATGCTGTCCAATAAAATGGCAATGAGAAATGTGAGAGATGTGACGTTCTACATTTCCTGCACTGTGAGGATGTCGGATAATATTAGTTGTACACGGCTAGGAAGAGAAGGGCATTAGTGACTGCAACAAGAATCAAGGCCATAGGCCATAATTAGAGGCAGGATGTTATCTGCCTTGGTCTGCATAACCCTGGAGATATATGTAGCGCTTCAGAAGGCCACCAAACTTATCCAGAAGGTTAAAATGTATCATTGTCCATGGTTTCAAGTTAACTAACAATAAGCGGCTCAATAACTGGAATCCCCAAACAAAATGGCTACCACATATGTGACGTCACCATTTCAGTCATGGAGGTCTCCTTTGTGTTCCTTGGTTCGGCCATACTGGTTCACCTCATAACACGAATGCCCCCTCTGATGTCTGGACTGTATGGATGGGATGAACTGACAACACAGAATGTATGTTATATAGAGAACATTGGACCGGTCACTGCTCACCAAAGGAGCTCACAATCTCTATCACGGTTGGGCCAAACTGTGTGGAAGCCGATTAGCCCACCAGAACATTTCATGAAGAAACCAGAGAACCTGGAGAAATTCCATGCAGCATGGATTGAAGAAAAACATTGCCATGCAAAAAGCATCCTTGGTAGTAATGGAACATTGGACTCCAAAACCACGAAACGTGGAACTCTAGGCAATTTCTTTAATTTAGGAATATAACCTCTGCCAGATATGTATTGCTGGCTGTGTTCCTGTTGTGGTGATTGACCCTCAATTCTGGAGACATAACAGGATGTGAGAAGATATATCTCCCAAGTGAGGATCCCACCTTTGACAGCTGTCCCAATAAGAGAGACACCCCCTTCTGTTCCAAAATTATACAATTCCTTGCGCTTTCTGTCCCAGTGACAATTTTCACCAGTAAAGAAAGTGAGAGTGATTCTTTAAAGTAGAACTGAAGCCAAAACTTTTTTTTTTAATTTTGGATGGAGTAAGGGAGAGTTATGTGCCCTGACAGCTTTAATTTGCCAGCTCTGTCCCATTGGCTGGATTTCCCTTAACTTCCTGTCTGACAGCCACAACAGGAAGTGAGAGGAAACCCCTCCAAAGTGAGGGAAATCCCTGGTGGTCAGAACTAGTGTCCCCATTGGAAGACCTATCTATTCTTGTTCTGGTGACAACCTAAAATATGGAATTTTCTTCCACTTTCAGTGATAACGGTCACCAGGACAAACAGGGACGCAGATATCAATAAAAACCTGACATGGGTTCTAATCCCTCTCCACCACTTTATCAAAAATGTTTTAAACAGTTTTGGCTTCAGTTGCACTTTAAATTGGTGCACAGCGAGCAAAAAAAAAAACCCTGTCAGGGGATCCAACCCTGGGTTTTAAAGCTCAAATAAAGTTTTGAACAAAATTTTAAAGTGCTCGTAGACCAAGTCCTGGGTTCCCACGCCCCCTTCATCAACAGGGGTTCTCCTTTTCTGAGGAGAAACCAGTGTTTTATCAAAGATTGTCACTGGGTTGGAATGTGTGACCGGTCATGTGGTCACACATTTTAAAGTAGTCACGCCCACCATTTCGGCGGTGGAATATGTGACCGGTAAAAGGTGAAAAATTCCAAGGCTTTCTCAGCTGTTCCAGGGCAGATCGGCATCGCAGATGGTATGTGCAGGAGTATGTGCAGTGCGATCTCACATTCCACGAAGTCAGATAGAAGTGAAATTTCAGGACTGATCAGCTGTTCAAGGGCAGATCGGTTCTCCTGCACATACGATTTGCGATGCCGACCTGCCCTGAAACAGCTGAGAAAGCCTTGGAATTCTTCTCTTTTTGCTGGTCACATATTCCACCACTGAAAAACTGGGCGGGATTGCGTTAAAATGTGTGAAGGATTCATATTTTTCAAAAAGTGGGTTATTTTCAGCCAATGAGATTTGAAAATAAGAGTCACATGACTAAAATAAAGACCCTTATCCTTGTGCTCAGGCTTTGTGATCTGAGTCAATAGTGAGACGGTCCCATTGGGCATGCACCTCCGGTCACTTCCTGTTCACTAATGTCTATGTCCACCTCTAGTCACCTAGCACCTCCATGTTAGAATGTTTACAGACTCTCGGGAACGCTCTGATATTTTGGAGGATTACAAGAGAACAATGCATTCTTGTTAAAACGCCAAACTTATTGACTGGGTGACCTCAGGTAGACCTTGTGTACCCAGAGACAGTCCGCACCTCTTAGGACATCATTTATCTCTTTAATATGTCTCCATGAAGACCGGGGTGGGGGGGGATATAGTCACCTCCCTGCGCCCGTCTTTTCAGGTTGGAATGCAGGAAGTTTAGAAAAAAAACATGTCTGTGCAATCCTCAAGATAGAGACAACTCGCTACATTGCAGGTGTGTGGCCCCCAACGGAAGAGAGGAATGGGCCCGCCCTCCCCTCCTCTGCACAGGGCCGTATAATACAGTCAAGGTGACAAACCTGTTTTATTTGTACTCCTTTCATTACTGATAATGACCTGCTGTGCACGCTCAGAGAAGACACACCCTTGGAACAGAATACATTGGAAGTCATGTACAGGAGCTCAGCTATAAATCATGGAGCACATAAAAGAAGAATTTAAACAAAAAGCAGCAAAGTTTATAAACTGGACAGGCTGAACTAAAAAAAAACTATTAGTGTATGACCAGCTTAACTAGAAAAACATCTGCATAGTCCTGTAGGTGGATGGAGGTGAAGGAGTGATGTCCCCTAATGCAGATGCATGTATAATCTAAGCTTTAGCTACTGAGGTCCGTAGGCAACACAGGCTATTCATTGCAAAACAGTTTAAAAAAGCTGCAAGTTTAAATAATCAAAGTTGAAAACAAATGGCACAGAAAGAGTATTGATAGCACTTGGTGTTGGGTTGGACCTCCATCCCTGCGGCGGGTATCTGTCTCCATATAAGGACACTGCAGGCAGGTTACACAATACCGGTCCGCCTGTTTCCAGGATGTTTGTCTTGTCATGTCTCGCATTGCTCGGTCGGCCTCGCTGCTGTTTCAGGTGAAAGGATGATGTCATCACCAGCAGCCAGAGCTGAGCAAAGGTGAGTCAATGAAACCTGGAGGGGGAGGGGAAGCAGCACACCTTGACAGGCAGGAATTTCACTTCTACCCCCACTTGGCCGAAACTTTGCTATCATCCTGATAAGAACGCTTGTGTGATGGGAAAGGCATTTAACCTCTACACCTCCGAAAACAAGTCCAGGATCAGGTCACATTACATGGCTGCTACGTCGTCCCTGGATGTTTTATCCCCTTCATTCCAGCTATTCAATCATGCGTTTGCCTTCCAAAGGTTAAAGCTCTGAGTTGTAACTTTCTAGCAAAAAGCTATTGATAAAAATAACAACTATGACAGTTGAAAGTATATGTAAACCCATTTCGAAAAAGTAATTTTCTTACAGGCACTTCCTGTTAGGGTAACAACACTTTGTCCCTAAGATCCAAAGAGGTTCCCACCGCACTCCTTACTGGTATGTCCCTTTTAAAGTGGTTGCTGCTGTGATAGTGGATGGCGCCACTTTAAATCCAAGGAGTAAAGTATATCACCAGCACACCAAAGTAAAATCTTCAACGAGTGGTCATTTTATTGATGTGCACACATCTCGTCACAAAGCAACGCTTCGGGGCCACTTAGGGTCCATTCATCAGGTATGACACTGTGTCCCTGTCCCCCAGCTGTTCTCCTGCCATCCACCCTGTCACACAGGCTGCCGATGGAGACTACAAGCGGCCATTTCAACACACATTCTTCAAGTATGTTCCACTGTTGTCACCATCAGAAACCCCACCCTATGGAATGCCATAGCTGAAGTGCATGTAGACAGGAAGTGGCTGTAAAGAGACTGCAAACGATCAGTAGCACTGAGATGCAACAAAGGATGAGCAAAAGGGCATTTGTTTATGAAAGAATGTGCTAAGGTAAACTAAATGTTATGCAGTTAGGGGTCGTTCACGCCATAGCACTGCGCTAAACACACGGGTTTGCGTTGCCATTCAAAAAGCACCTAGTGCACGGTAACGCACACTAGGTGTGATAGCATGCGCTGAATGCATGGATGTCATGCATTTAGCACAACACTATGGTGTGAACTGGCCCTTAGAGTTTACATCTACTCTACACTCTGAAATTCCAATTCCAATTTGATATCTTCTATCGATCAGTAAAGTTGCCCAAAGCAATCATCTATAGTCATAGGCCAGGGACCCCCAGAGCCATTCTGTCCAATCCTGGGATCAGCAGGAATTTTTAGTAGCCAGCTCCATTAACAACAAATAGAGGAAACATCAAAAGTTAGGTGAGCATTGGCGACCTGGCTCCTGGGATCTGTCCAGCCCTGTCGTAGGCACCATTGAAGTAGCGCACATGAACATGGAGATGATAGATGGAATTCTTGATCGGAATCTGGGAACTTGATAATTTAACTGACGCATGTGTGGGTATTGTCAGGGGTTGTGAATCTGAATCACATGACGGTTTCTTTATAAACAGACCCCCTTCTCCGGACATCCATTGATTACTGACTGATCAACATTTCTCATCGACTGCATGTCTAAAAAAAGGTAATTTGATGCAACACAAGCAGTATTTCTGTCTCCAGCAACCATTGTTTTCAGTGTAAAACGCGTATTGGAAAAAGTACGTCAAATATGTAGGTAATTGTCCCGGAATTGATCGATCGGCTTCAAAATGAGTGGAATTTTCCAGCACACCTGACAGCTTTCTCTTCTTCAATTCCGTCTGACAAAAGTGGTCATATAGGAAGAGCAATAGATAATGGTTACGTTTGATCAGAATATCGAATTGATTGTTTTATATATGCGGTCAGCATTAATGAGGGTTGTGAAAGATCAGCATCGTCGCACGCTGCTGATTGCCTGACTTTTTCTACTTTTAACCCCTTCGTGACTGACGACGTACAGTGTACGTCGCCAGCATCGGGGCTGTTTAAACAGACTCCCGGTGACTTTTGCCGCCGGGACTCTGTTTAAACTTGTAGAGCCGACTGTCGGCTTTACAACAGAAGCGATCCTGGCGACTTACCTGTGTCCAGATCGCTTCTGCGTCCCGAAGAACAAAAAATGAAAAAAAAGGCCTCAGTCATGAAGGGGTTAAAGGTGCTGGGGGCCTCCGTAACCACCCAAATGGTACAGACACAGAAAAGCTCACAAATGGGTTCAATGGCACCGACAAGGCAGTTTCCAAACAAGAGGACTCTCTTGTTGGGCAACCAGAACTAACTATGGGGTTAAGGCTTTTCCCCATAGTTCTCCTTAGGGTAACGGGAGGACACAAACTAGCGTCCTCCCGTCACCCTAGGCTCAGTATACCGCGAGCTGTAGCTCAGTATACCGTCACAGTATACCGCGAGCTGCTGCTCGCGTTATACTGAGACGCTGCAACTGAAGCGGATCCAGACAATTGTGCCGGGATCCGCCCAGCTGCATGACTGACAGCTGGCTCTGCCTATCTAGAGGAAGAGCCAGCTGTACCTGCCCCCCTCCCCCGTCCGTTCCGCCAGTCAGCACTGGCGGATCGGAGCGGGGAATCCATCCCCTCCCCTGTTACGGCAGAGAGCCGTGCAAGGATCGAGAGGGTGGGAGACGCCGCGGTGTGTAGTGTCCGTGACAGGATCGAGAGGTGAGCGAACGCCGGTATGTGTTCGCTCACCTCCCGATCTACTGAGCCGACCTGTGACAATCTCATTGTCACAGGTCGGCTAGAACTATGAGGTGAGTGAAAAGCACTCACCTCATGGTTCTCCTTTAACTGTCACAGTTCCTGCGAACAAAAAACTGCCAACGTGTTTCAGAGGCAACCACACCCTTCATCAGGGCTTAGAATGGGACAAGGATTTTAATACTCTCAAATGGATCTCTATATCATTTGATTAAAAGATCTCCTTTTCATTGGAATTGGCAACAGTAGATGCTACCCTTTAAAGTACCAAAGCGTACATAGTGAAAGCTTTGATACCTTAAATGGGCTTTCCACTTTCATCCAGGACATGGTATAGTCCTTCACATGAGGATCCGCACCTGTATGTGTGTGAATGTCTCAAAGGTAAGCATGGGTCTGTCCAAATATTTCCAAGCCAGGTGGATCTAAATGTGTCCCTGTCTTTTTATTTCAAAGTTGATTGGTGTTTTTGTAATTGGTGTTTGTCGTGCTAAATCACCCTCAGGTACTCCGCATCTGACAAATCCCAAAGAGCCATGTCGCCATTGCTGGCTCCCAACTCTTGAGGTTTCCTCTACCTGTTGTCACATGTAAAACATCTTACTGGCTCCTGGATTGGACAGACTGGCTCCTGAATTCCATATTCATTTGTCCACCCCTGACCTAAATGGAGATATTTCCCCACCTGATTTCTTGCCTTAGAACTGCATATAAGAGTCTCCATGTTGTAAATGAATTCAAAGCCCTAAAGCAGTGGAAGGCCACAGGCCTGACTCCCGGAGGCAGATGCATGATGGGATATGGAGTTTCACCACAGCTGGAGGGTTGGAGTTTGCCTACACTTGCCCTACAGGAAAAGTGAGACTAATAAAACTGGAAGGACCTGGAATGATCTGTGATTGCAGCATTCAGCCAGGCTTCGAATGACGCAATCTTTTTGCTTCCACTCCCTTTTTTATTCATTTCATTAGCACGTTTATTTTGCAAATCCTCAGGGAATAATACTAAGATATTATAATTTCATTAGATGCAGGCTGCAATTATTTATATTACTTGGATGGAGAGCAGTTAGCAGCCACAACCATCACAGAGGAAAGCATGATAAAAACGGCCTGCTGGGAAATGGCGTTCCGGCCCCGTCTGCATCCAATGGAGCTGAGCGGTCAATTTGAAGGAGATCTCTACCGAAATGTATATTTTAATCATTGCACTCAGACTCAGGCAAAGGAAGCCAGAGCAGACATGGCCACCTCTAGCCGGTATCCGAAGTCTAAAGCCTGAAGCAAATGGCATATTGGTGGCCTTTTAATGGAAAGCTGTATGGAGGAAGTATGGAGGCGGCCATCAATGTCTGTCATGCCGATTACCTACCCCAGGAGTAGGGAACCTCGGCCCTCCAGCTGTTAAGGAACTACATGTCCCATGAGGCATTGCAAGGCTCTGAGAGCTCCAGGCATGACTCCCAGAGGCTGAGGCATGCTGGCATTTGTAGTTTCATCAACTGACCTACTGTAGCCAAAACTAAAGAAAAAGATTCACTTTAGGCAGCCATTTCCTCTTAAACAGATAGAGCTGACTAGACAATCCCCACGGGCTCTACAAAACAATCCCTCAGCGGGCCAGCCCGAACAAGGAAATGCATTTCATTCATATTATCGAGCGGCCCCATAAACAAAATGGCTCTTGGCCTTGATTCACTCGGGACAGCACAATGTAATGAATGCGGATGGTAAAAACTGCTGAAGCTGCATTACACCAAACCTGAGGGCCTCGCGCTCAATGTTCATTGGAACAGGCCGGTACGGTTCCTGTCAGAAGAGCTGCGGTAACTGTAAAGAAAGGGCGAGCCCGTCCCCTCCCGCACAAAGAGCAGCCATTAAATATTCATGGGGTTGTATGACTGCTTGTACAGATTGCTCACATTCTAACTGCTGCTTTGAAGATAAACAATGCAGGAAGTTTTCATCCGTTGTCTCTGTATTTATGTGTCTGACACAACAAGTACACAACTGCGGGCTGTGCAGCATTGTGTACCAACCGCAACACAGTCATGAGCGCTACTTCATCATTTATTCATGGAAAACAGACACCGGGGGCATCATGTCCGCTCTAAAGACGCCATGGCGTGGTGGGACACGTTGGCTCACTGTGGCCTGGAAGAAGAGGCGGCCTTTAGTCCGTTGCTTTCATACGGGCCGCATGTGCGACAAAAAACAATGGAGGATCGTAGAGAGAATTTTGTTTTGACTGAGGAAGGGACTTTGTTGTTCCGAAACGTCGCCTTTGATGATGTGACACCTTAGAAGTCAATAAATATGGACTTTTCCACATGCTGGAGTGCCTGTGACTTTTGTTTGCATTTTGGTCTTGTTTTAAAAGAGATCTAAGGCGGCAACCTTGGCACTCCAGCTGTTGTGGAACTACAAGTCCCATGAGGCATTGCAAGACTCCTGAAAGCCACAGGCATGACTCCCAGAGGCAGAACCATAATGGGATTTGTAGTTCCACCACAGCTGGAGTGTCGAGGTTGCCTACCCCTGGACTAAAGGGTTCATTTACAAAAATTGTGCCCGGTTTACATGGCACTAGTGCCCCTAGATGGTGCTGACCAGTATAGGAATTCAGCTCCATCATGGGGCGCTGGTGACGTGCAAACCAGGTGGAGCTTTTATAAGTGAACCCCAAAGACAGCAGTAAAACACTTTTAAGCAGAGTCTGTTTTCATTGGTGTCTGTGTCCTTGTTGGGGAGATTCCCCCTCACTTGTTATACAGGTAATAGGGTAACACTGGGACAGGAAGTAAGGGGAATCCCCCTGATGAGGACACAGAGCAAGAAAAATCCAAAATGAGAGGAAAAGACGGCACTATATCACTATTTATTTATTACATATATTTATGTAGCACCGACAATTTACTCAGCACTTTACATACTGTACATTCACATCAGTTTCTTCCTTCAAGGAGTTTACAATCTAAGGTCCCCATCTCACATGCATACATACGAGGCCAATTTAGACAGGAGCTAATTAACCTACCAGCATGTCTTTGGCGTGTGGGAAGAAATCCACACAAGCACAGGGAAAACATGCAAACCCCATGCAGATAGTCACTAAGCTAACAATCACTTGTAGGTATCAAGGTGACACCAGCACAGGAAGTGAGGGTAATCTCCCCAATGCGGACACGTACACCAACAAAAAACTGGCACATAAGACACATAAGGCCCTATATCAAGAAAACGTACATTATTGGTAAGGTACATATTTAATTTAAAATCATTTTATATAAACCAATTTCCTTTTATGTTGCCTATGATAAGGGGAACCCCAACTCACCTCCTTCTATTGACAGGCAGTATATGGCGCATTATGACCGGGTACTGGGTATTTGTGATTTGCTTCAGCTTGCTGAAGTATTATTGACGCATGCGGAATGCCGCGTTTGGGTATTAAACTAATATAGGAAGCAGGATGTCACCAGCGCACCAGAGAATAGTGTCCAAGCAAAAGTCTCTTGTTGACGCATATTGTCACAAGAATGGCAACAATGCGGGCCTACGCAGGCTCAGTATGGGATTAAACCAGACACAGAACTGATCTTAAATGCCCATGTATGCTAACAACGCTATGCATGAGAAACAAAAATATTCAGGGCATTTAAAAGATAAGCTAACCCTTGACCTCGGGGAGGTCTCAGAGGGTCAGACAAATTCCAGCAAAACAAATCTCCACAAAGGGTGACGGATCTGCCATCCTAATTCTTATGAATTCAAATGGATGACCACGAGGGAGCGGCATCAATAATAATGAGCTGGCTCTACAAGTGCAAAATTCCTGTGCCCATCCTTGACTTTCTATGATATATGGGCACACAGTTAAAGACTGAAATGCAATTAATAAGGTTTAAAATGACCTTTACTGGGCTTAACCAGCTCTCCACTGGACCCGAGAAAAAAAAAAATATTGTTTATTGGTCAGCCGGAGAGAAGAATTTTTACATACTACAGATAAGCGAGTTAACATTTAACTAGAACCTTGGCACAGCAGAGCAGGTTTTCAGGCGGCTATAGGTGGGAGGCGAGCTCGGGCGCACTGGGTTTATCAGTATATAAAAATACAAGGTTGAAGTCCGCAGGCTGGGCCAAACTTTCACTCAAGGCCCATCCTTTGAAAATGTAAGATGAGGCTTTGCAGCCATCGAGGGCCGCACAATCTGGTTGCTGGGATGCAGCTTTGTAAAAGCGTTTACGTAAATAGCGAAGCTGCTGCACGCGTGTTGACAGAAGGGTTAGTATCTGGGAAAGTGGAAAACATGAGTAGCCACCTTGAGGGCTGAATTTAAAAAACATGAGACCAGGTATAGGTAGCATTCTCTAGCGTGCCAGGTTTAGACCACAACATGGCTGCTTGCATATTCTGCCCCTTACATAACGCAAAAGGGAGAGCGTTGTTTTAGGCGGCCTGAAATCTGGTATCATGGCCCCTCATTGTTACCTATGACACTACCGCCCGTTCACACCTATGCATTGCAGTAACACACTGTACAGTGCATGCATTTCTGCAATTGCATGGCAATGCATGTACCGCAGTGGGTTGCTATTCATCTTGAATGGCAGCCCAGCGCACATACGTTGTAACGAACCACAGCGCACAGATGTGAATGATATGTGCGTTGCGATAAGAAAAGTGTGGCATGCAGCATCTTTGGTGTGTTGAGGCACATTCAATATAAATGAGACTCTTAACATAGCGCGCGTAAAACTGCAACGGGCCCTAAGGAAGAAGCGCAGCTTCCCGCGTCACGGTCAATAGTACGACCCAGCCCTGACCAGTCCACTTTCCCTCAGTTGTTGCCTGGTAAAATTAGGGACCAACAAGTTATTTGTATACTGCAATAAAGCATGGCTATTTCCAAACCAGGTGGATCAAAATGTGTCTCCATCTTTTCATTTCAGAATTTGTTTGGTATTTTAGTAATTAGTGTTTGCAGAGCTAAACCACCCTCAGGTACACCACATCTACCAGGCACCTAAATCAGGGCTGGACAAATCCCAGGAGCCAGGTCACCAATGCTCCTTAAAAAAATGACAGCTGGCGCCGAACTTTTGGGGATTTCTCTAGTTGTTGTAAATGGAGGTGGCTACTAAAAAAAAAACATGGTGGCTCCTGGATTCCATATGAATTTGTCCACCTCTGGTTATAGAGACCTGGAAAAGACACGCCGTTAGTGGTGTTTAAGGACAGCTTTTTGAAGCTCTGCTCCAGACTCCTAGCCGCGCGCTCCTGCCTTCAGAAATGAATGTTAGAGGTGCCTGGCTTTGAACATTGCCTGCTTACGCAGCAATTATTTCAATAGCCTGGGAGTGTCCCTTTTAAGCCTTTCATGTGGGGCACCTTGATTGCCGGTAGATCTGTTGCCAATGGGCTGGGCCAGGACCAAGTTTCCTCCCTGTGCCTTGGGCATCATTCCTTTCTGCTTTGTCACATACATATCATCTGTTTATACCTGACACAACAAACAGGTGTATAAAATATATTTTACAGCATAGCAGACCCCTAGGCAACCACAGCCTGTTGATGAACTACAGCCCTCAACTTTCTGCGGTCAACGCATCTCCATTAAGTCTGTAGTAGATAGCAACAAAGGATGAAGATGGATTCTGGATTAAAATGTACACTCATGGTGTGGACTTTGGGAACTATTTTCCCAGTGGCGTTCTCCTAAAACTGGAGGAGGGGGCTCTAGGGGCTGGTGCCAATAAAGTATAGAGAGCTGCAGAAGAGTGCGGCATCATTGTTGGACCCAACTGTATTCTATAGTCTTATTAATTGGACATAATGCACTATATTCCCCTCAAACAAAGAGACTCTGATGCTAATAAATAAATAAATAAAAACAGTCTGTAAAAGAAGAGTAATAATATTCTCTTGAAGAGCTACACTGGCTGAAGAAACTTCAGCATCCGACACTTCCGGGTGTGTCAGATGCATGTGTCCCCCAATGTGTGCTGTGGTTGCAACTAATATTAAAAAGTCACCTGCACTCCATAGAGCATACAGACCTTCACGGCAGTTTGGTGTTTGAAGTGACAACACGGATGGCGCCGTGTCAGATGCAGTGCATAACAGAAGTCACCGGCGCTCGATGATATGTGCGAGAAGTATAAGCACTTTTATTGAATTGTCACATGTGTCATACATCCAACGTTTTGGGGTCATGCAGGGTCCCTTCCTCAGGGCAACATAGTGACTTATACTTCTCGCACATATCATTGAGCACTGGTGACTTCTATTATGGACTGTGGTTGCAACCGACGCGGCTACATCACAGCAGGGGCACCAGTAGTGACATAGGAGCTGCCAGGTAAACTGCAGCAATGTAGTAGACAGTGCAGACATCAGAAGTGTCTGATTTGGAAGATTCTTCAGCCATCCTAGCTCTTTTTTTAGACAAAGTCACTTTAAGAACGTAATGTGCTTAAAGGCTAAGTCCACCTTTCTAAACATGTTTCCATATTCTGGGTGTAACATGATACATGGTCACATCACAATCCTCCCGCCCCCCAACTTACCTGAATCTTCTTCCTGGAGGCTTGAGTTCAGTTTTGAATTTGGAGCGGCTGTGCCTGACTCTGCACACACAGCCGCGGCATCCATCCAGACAGGATCTGTGAATGGAGAAACTACAGCTTTCATCAGCCAACATGGCAGAGAGACTTGTAGTTCTCATTGGAATATGAGTGTGATGGCGTCACCACACTTGTAGCCCATTCATTCTTCCTACCTCGGCACAGACATGGTGGGGAGGAAGAGTCTGCAGGAGCCAGAGCATCGCACCCATGATCCACTAATACTAGTTGCAATGCTTTGCTGACTCCAATACAAAAAAAAATAATGCTAATATTTTCCTTTATGAAGAAGTGCGCATGTATTATTATTTTTTTTTTTTAAATGGTGGATTTTCCCTTTAAGCTCGCCATACACTGGTAGATTTTCGTACGAACGCTCATATGAAAAATCTCGTCAGAGCATTCGATGAACATTGATGAATGGCATTCGAGCTGTCATTTGATTTTAACATTCGATTTTGGAATTAATTATAATTATTTTTAGGGATGCACCGATACAGGGTAATGCTCCCGATACTTATCTGGTATCAGGAAGCCGGGCAGCGAGTCATTGCACGTGCCAGGCTTTCTGATTGCCCGGGAAGCCGGCTCCATGCTCCCTCGTCCCCTGGGAGCATGGAGCTGGCTTCCCGGACAATCAGGAAGCCGGGGAACGGGTAATAACTCACCTTCCGGCTTCCAGACAGGGGGGGTGACGGGGGAGCATGGAGCCGGCTTCCTGGCCAATCAGGAAGCCGGGCAGTGTGTAATGACTCACTGCCTAGCTTACTGATTGGTCGAGAAGCTGGCCAATTGGGAAGCCGGGCGGTGAGTCATTACCTGCCCCCCAGCTTCCTGATTGGCCAGAAAGCAGACTTCATGCTGGGAGCATGGGGACGGCTTCCCTGCTAATCAGTAAGCCAGGTGGTGAGTCATTACATGCCGCCCGGCTCCCTTAATGGGACTTCCGGTATTGGTATTCGGTATCAGCAAGTACAGAAAAAAAAAATATCGGTACCCGTTCTCGATACTGAAAAACCGATATCTGTGCATCCCTAATTATTATTATTCAGGATTTGTATAGCGTCAACAGTTTACACAACGCTTTACAATATAAGGAGGATATTAGAGTTAAAATACAAATCAACACAAGATGGTAAGGAGGAATGGAGTTTCCTGAAAGAAAACCACATTCACTGTTAGAACCGGCTCCTTCCATTTTTCCCGTCACTGCGGTCGAAAACGATTGTCGATTTGACCCCGTTAATCAGAAAATGGAATGAAAACAGATTTTTTTTCAAACCAAATTCTGCTGGTGTGTGGCCGGCTTAACTAACAAACCAAATTGTACCCGGCAGAGAATTGGCACTGTTGGCTGTCGATATCCCTGACATTTACAAAGTGTCTTCTTTAACCACAATCTTGACTCTTGTAAAAGCCCACCAGATGTGGATACAAGTGAGGGCATGTCACGTTCCAGGCAATTTGCACCGGTCTGTGTTATAACGTTCAGGAATTTGAGGAGCAGACGAAGCCCTCGGGAGTCTGTGTAACAAATAAACGTGCTAATTGTCTCCAGTAAACACAAGCACATCTCGCTGGGCACCCTATGGAGAGCATATGATTTGGATGTTTGTGCAGCAATTCATGAAAAGACAGATGTACTATTAGACTGACCAACCTGGCAGACCTATACACCCATTGCAACTTGTCTCCCCAAATCTAATGTCTGCAGGCAAACAATTCTCACATATGGAAGGGCTTCTGCACCTTACACTTATATTGTACCTTGGCCTGCCCCTTGCAAGTCTCATATTCACCTGTCCCCCGATCCGGTGTGATATTGCCCCCAAACCCAAAGAGCAGGCTGAGCCAACTGCAATCATGCGTTGTAGACTGGAATGGAGAGTGCATGGTGCATGTGTTGCTCTGAAATTTTTGAGAAGCCAAAAAATATCAAATTGCTTCTGTAAAAAAGTACCTCCTGTTTCTTAGTTTACATCTGCAACATGAAATCATCTACGGCGTTGCCGCCTCTGATGAGATTTGGAGATGTCACTACTGCGCTATTCACTGTTCTCCTTGCCGGAGAGGAAGCTGTACCTGAGGGCCTGCAGTGCAAGGATCTCCCTGTTTCTGGTTCATTCATACTGTGGATCTGTGTTTTCTCCGCACCTACTGCTGCTTTTGATCACGACCCCATCAGATGGGCAGCTCTGACATGTAGAAACAAAGCCCTGCTTCTACCAAGATGGCCACCTCCAAGAGTCACAGTGCAAAGCAGGGCATGGCAAGTCAGTAATGGGCAGCACAGTGGCATAGTGGTTAGCACTTCTGCTTTGTAATACTGAGGGTCCATGGTTCGAATCACTATCTACAATGAGTTTGCATGCCCTCCCTGTGCTTGTGTGGGTTTCATCTGGAGTACTACAGTTTTCTCCCACATGCCAATGACAGGCTGGTAGGTTAATTGGCTCCTTTCTAAATTGGCTCTCACATTGGCCCTTAGATTGTAAGCTCCTTGAGGGCAGGGACTGTGCAAAGCGCTGCGTAAATTGCCGGCACTATATAAATGCCTCTCTGGTCTGTAGGGCAAAGGGTGATGTTTTTATTCACATCAGCCAATCAGATTCACTGCCTGGTGAAAATGAGCAGGTCCAATAGCAGCATTTTACCAGTAAAGAGGACCTGTACTGTAGAAACTGAGGCTAAAAAAACACAAGCAGAGGGCAAAGCAGAGTCCTTTGCCCCCTGCTTGGTTTTTTGGCCACAGCGTCTCCGGTACAGGTCCCATTTACTGGTAAAATGCTGCTAAGGACTCTGCTTTGCCCTCTGCATGCCTTTTTTTGACCACAGCTTCTACAGTACAGGCCCTCTTTACCGGTAAAATGCTACTAAGTGGACCTGTACTGTAGAAGCTGTGGCCACAAAAAAGCAAGCAGAGGGCAAAGCAGAGTCCTTTGCCCTCTGCTTGCCTTTTTTTTAACCACAGCTTCTACAGTACAGGTCCTCTTTACCGGTAAAATGCTGCTATTGGACCTGCTCCTTTGCCCTCTGCTTGCCTTTTTTGGCCACAGCTTCTACAGTACAGGTCCTCTTTACTGGTAAAATGCTGCTATTGGACTTGCTTATTTTCACCAAGCAGTGAATCCCATTGGCTGATGTGAATAAGAACATTCCCCTTTGCCCTATAGACCAGAGAGGAGCCCCATCCACTGCACAGGCCATAAAAAGGCAGCTTTCTCCTTCCGGTAACTGGAAATATTGCACACAGGTTGCCGGGGAAAGGTGGTGATCCTATATTTACACAGTGAAATGTAGGTGTGAGGTATTTGAATTATTACTCACATCTTTTATCCAAGCTTGTTTGGTCTTATCTAAAGAGAACACGCCAGTGACGGCACCATCAGCAACATGAACCACACGCAACAACTTAAAAGCTTGTTAACATATTTTTTTCCCTGATATTGCCCATATGCCCCGGGCGGATATATACTGTAGGTTTACAGGTTTACAGATTTTAATTACCGCCAATAAATGTGGCTTTAGGCTCCTTTCCCCACACTTCCCAACCACTCCTCTGTTTGGATGAAAAAGCCTCCATTGGACAAGCTCAATAGCTCAAGCTGAAATTTACACAAAATGAAACGAATTGGAGCAACCCCTCCTTGTCACTGTCTCCCCGTACAACCCCATTTGGGCTCCTGCACCCTATATTGAATTGTATTTCCTCTTTCGCTGTCAAATTTGTAAAAACCCCATTATATATTTGTTATGTATTTCAATTCACACAGCATACAAAAAAAAACATTTAAAACACCTTTCTAGCTGTTTCTTTGGGGCAGGCTGTTGAGCAGAATGCCTAATGTGAACGTGGAGGGGAACAAAGTGGGGGCAGACCCCTCAGAACCCAAGCCCTGAAATATTGAACCCTTTGTTAGGACAGTGTTTAAATCTACTGTAGTTTACAACTGACAATGAGACCTTGAGATCTGCCAGCACAGTACAGGCTTTTTTTTCATTTACAGTTACCTTTGATGTATAAAAAAACATAAACTTTAAAAAAAAAATGCAAATAAAAGTGACCTTCATTTATATATGAATCTGTGACTGAATCTCAGGGATGTTTCCATTGGGTGGCCATTTAGAGACACATGTCCATTGAAAAATGTGTTCGATGAGGGTAATTAGAAAGCTTAATGGAGGAAAAGCATCTTATCTCCGCTCTCCAAGTGCCAGCGCTATCTGAATTTTGTAATCAAAGTGAGAGATCAGACACACAGGACTGATATCTCCACCAAACAGGCCTGTACTCATCCGCCCCCGGGCTGTGACACTTGGCCTGGACTACGACCAAAGACTTATTATCAGTAGAGTCTCCCAAAGACTTGTCTAGTTTTAGAATGTGTCTGATACAATCTGAATGTTGATATGATATGCAACAGGAGCTATTCCATTTACAAACACAGCAGCAAATGCTCCATGTTATATTGACTACACATTAGCAGTATGCATCCACCACAGAGGTGAGTTCAGGAGAATGCTGATGTCCCAAAGAGGCCAAATAGATCCTGTCACAAAATCACAAACTTCTGAAACTAGCAGAGGACTGAAACGACACCTTAGGGCACGTTCACACATGTGCTGGGCTACTACGGTTGCCACCTGTCCGGGATTCACCCGGACAGTCCGGGTTTTGAATATTGTGTCCGGGTTTCATGGCAGCTGAGACCTGGACACACGATGTCAGGCAGACAGGGGCAGCCAAAATAAAGGTTAGGGCTACTGGCCCCCCACTGAAAATAGTCTTGACTGTGCTATTTACATATGAATGGGTGGTGCTATTTACATATGAATAAGCCGCGACTCATTCTCCCCCCAAAACTTCCATGCGTCGCTAGAGTGTTCGGGTTTCGCTGAAAGAAAAGGTGGCAACCTTATGGGCTACGCCGGGCAACCTTGCTCAAAGCATAAACAAGGCGACCTGCCTGGTGTCCCATGGTGTTAGGTCTTAAAAAAAGTAGGACATGCAGCACTCCGGTGAACAGAAATGAATAAAATGACACTTTGTGACAGTTCAATAAATACAATTAAAAAAACAGTAAACTGTGTGCTGCAATGTAATTAGCGCATTGCACCTCTTCCTTCACAGCGCCCACCAGGGGACCCGCGGAAGTGCACGTTGCTGGTGTGAACTGGCCCTAAGTGATTCAATCTCAACAAAAAAGTGTACACCATAAGCTTCACACGGGGGACACTAAGTCCTAATCAGTGCTAATTCATCAAGCCACACTAAAACTGCCTTAAAGTGAATGCAAATATATAATATTAGTGTATGTCATTTTAGCATGCCTTAAGTACTAGTTAGCACCCTATAAGTGCAATTGCAGCTTATTCTTCATATTATCAGGTGCTTCTTGTCCACCCCATATTTATCTATCTATCTATCTATCTATCTATCTATCTATCTATCTATCTATCTACTATCTATTGATCCATTTATGTATCTCTCTGCCTACCTATCTCTTTCACAAATTTTTATTATTATTTTCATAGAACATACAAAGACATGTGTAACATAGAACCATATAATATTATAACATCCGTCTAACGAAACAAGAGGGACTGTTCCCCATTCATTTTTGTGTTCAACATACTATGCAAATATACAATCAAATAACCTCTGCCTACCTATCTATTATATATATCTCTCTCTCTCCATCTCTCTCTCCCTGCCTATCTATCTATCTATCTATCTATCTATCTATCTATCTATCTATCTATCTATCTATCTATCTATCATATCTCTCTCTCTCTCTCTACCTATCTATCATATCTCTCTCTCCCCCTACCTATCTATCCTCTCTCTCTCTCTCTCTCTCTCTCTCTCTCTCTCTCGCTCTCTCTCTCTCTCTCTCTCAGTTTTAGTGCATGGTATGGACTTTTTCTATAATTCCCAAACAACCATGGAAGGAGAATGTGACACAACTGGTTTTCTACTATTTTTCCAGCGCGGCCCATGAACACACCTCTGACTGCGGCAGGCCTGTGATAACACGTCGTTGTATGCCACAAGTCACGAGGAAACAAAAGCCCTATCAAAATAAAAGGTGTGGAAGGACGGGCAGGCGTTGTGCTACCTCATACCTCTCAGAATGGGACATTCACTATACAGCCGTATCCTGTCTTCCCAGCTGCTGTAACACTGGAAGGTCCAGCCTGGTCTGTAGATCTATGCTGGACCTTATAGTTCCCATCAGCCGGAGAACCATGATGTCGGCACATATTATACACATGCTGATGAACAATCTATCAGATCCTGTCGCATTAGAATGGCCGCTCCACGCAGAAAATAAAACAGGAGCCATTGCTTCCATTCCATTTCCCATGTGCTGCCATTGATTCCTAATTGATACAAGTCTTTGATACGATTCGTCTATTGAACGATCGGTGTGTGTGGCTGTTATGTGCATTCTTAAAGCCAATAAGAACTGATCAGGGGCGTAACTAGAAATCACAGGGCCCCATAGCAAAATTTTGTATGGTGCCCCGTGGTTTCTAGTTATACCCCTAGCAGAGCCCACTCGAGATCCCACCTGAGGGTGACGCTGCAGAGCCCACCATAGACTCTCTAGGGTGGGCTCGGCAGGGTCACCCTCAGGTGGGCTGGTCGCACGCCTTACCTATCCGCCTCCTCTTCGTCCACGGTCGCTGATGGGCTCCGCCTCCTCCATCGCCGGGCCCGCCTCCTTCTTCATCACCGGCCCCGCCTCCTCCTCCACTGCCGGGTCCAGCCTCCTCCACTGGCTCTCATTGACTCTGCGGAGAGGAACGCGCTGATGCACAGATTACTGTCAGTGATCTGAACAGCGTCCTGTTCGTCTTCAGCCGCCAGTGAAAGCCTCCAGCAGAGGATCCCATAGCGATGGCGATGGGTCGCTATGGTGATTGTTACGCCACTGCTAGTATCGATATGGGTGCATCCCTAGCCATGATGGCTGAATGGATCGGCGATGGAGCAGGGGAAATGTGAGTATGTACTGCTGGTGGTACCACCATTAGACCCCGTTCACACTGAACGGTTTATCGCGCGATTTCCGCTACGGAATCGAGCATATTTCCGCGCAATATCGCTCTATGTAGCTCGTCCAATGCATTTCAATGGAGCTGTTCACATCTCACAGCTCAATGTCGCCTGTAGCTCGTCGCTCAAGCTTGTCGCTTGTACATGAACCTTTTTTCGGCGGATG
>NW_017306548.1:1449028-1456629 GCF_000935625.1 Nanorana parkeri
TGCCGGCGGCTCCTCCCTCGCAAGTGTCACTTCCCATTAAGATGGAGACGAATTCGATTGCTCGGCGTTCTAGTGTGGTAGAACGTTGAGCAATTGTTTCCTCTCTACTCACCCTCAACCACAAGCTGAACCCTGAACCTACTGGCTGTCTCCCTGGACTCACAGCCAGCTCCCTTATGCTACAACTCGCCTGCCTCAGATCCGGAGTCCACTAATCCATCAATCCATCCTGGCTACAGCTCACCTGCCTCAGATCCTTTGCTCACTATGCAGCTAAACTCCTAACAGCAAGTACCTGTCACCTACGTGCAACTTATCTATATTACTGCCTGCCATTACGCTGTATGCTACAGCACTCATAGCTAGGACTTGTCTTGTGAGAAATACATGGTTACTATAGAAGGGGGGCACTATAATTGTATTTCCAAATAACCTGCATACCATTCCACTAATAATCAGGTGTGACAGCTACTGATCCCATCACGCTCCAACAGTATCGTGGGCAGTGCGACCAACCTAACCCCTCCTTATCGTAGCCACTATTGATACAGAGGATCGCGCTGCTGCAAAGATTACTGTCAGTGATCTGAACAGCGGCGTGTTCGTCTTCAGCCGTCAGTGAAAGCCAGCAGAGGATCCCATAGCGACCCAGGCGGCCCACACGGCATCTGGCCGGGCCCCACTGTGCCCCGGGCCCCATAGCGGCCACCTGGGTCGCTATAGTGATTGTTACGCCACTGGAACTGTTCTGTCCAAATAGTATTACACATTTACCAGAAATGGAGTTGTTCTCCTTTATTAGGAGCTTCCACTGAAGTGTATAGACCAGGGGCATGCAACCTTGGCCGGCTATTGTGGAACTACAAGTCCCATGAGACATTGCAAGCCTCTGACAGCCACAGGCATGGCACGGTGTACGATCGCGTACTCCCATAGGGAAGAACAGGCTGCTGTGTGCAATCACATGCAGCACCTGTCCTTCCCGGGAACGGCCCGATACGGCTGTGCACGCTTCACGGATCTGTACCGGCCGACACTTAGCTGTGTGAATGAGGCCTTAATGTCACTATTCAACCCATTTTCTGCCGCTGTTCTTCAGACAAGAGTGCTGCTATATGCTGGGACAGGATTGCATTGTTGGTAACTGCATATAAACCCATTAAACCGCTTATTTCCATATCATTGTAATGGTCAATATTAATGTAAGCGTGTCTGAACTGACAATGTCAGAGAGAAAAAGGAAGTATTTCCAGCACACAGAGGCAGTTGCACAATGGCTGTAAATAAATCACTTCAATCACAAATGTATTTCCACTTTTGCAATCAAATTTGAGAACACCGCTCTCTCTCTGTTTGTTGTGTGTTCCTATTCACGCAGCATACCTAAAAATAATATTTCTTGCCTTTTAGATGTTTCTTTGGGCAAACAGCAAACAGCAATCCGTGCGATAAATCTCCTAGGTGTGAACCTAGCCCCAGGCGATCCGTGACCACGCAGCAATCGAGCACAATACCACGTGGATTGCTGTGCGGTCACCACCGCCGATCACGCTGGCGGTGCCATTATTTACTAATGGCACCAGTCGCGCTGGGCGGATCGTGCGGTTTTCTAAAACAGCCGCGCGTCGCGAAAAAAATTGCCCAGGTCGGATCGTCCAGGTCTGCACCAGCATTCAGCGTGTCCCAAGACAAAGCAGGGACACACTGAACTTCCTCTCATTAACATTCAATGCTTCTGGATATTTAACCCTTTGTTAGGACGGACATGTTCACATCTACCTTACAACTGATAATGAGATCTGCCAGCATAGAACAGACGAGGTCTATTATGATGAACGTCAACTCCCCAGCTCCCCTTACATTATAGAGGAAAATCCCATTTTGGAGTTTTCAGAAAAGAGCAAGTATAATGGAAGCGGCACATTTTTAAATAAGCTATGCAACAAATACCAAGCAGGATGTGTCCCAAATCACAAAACCATCAAACATCACACGTCTCAGATATACGCTTTAAAGACTGTAACCATAGAACACAAGTGTCCTTTTAGAATGGTCCATCCAAGACTATATATTAGGGATCCACCGATACCGGTATTTCGGTATCGTGTACCGATATTTTTTTCCCGATACTCGGTGATACTGAATACCGATACCGGAAGTCCCCTTAAAGAAGCCAGGCGGCGTGTAAAGACTCGCCACCCGGCTTCCCGATCGTCACTATGTGACGAGAAAGCATGGAGCCGGCTTTCTGGCCAATCAGGAAGCCGGGCGCCATGTAATGACGCGGCGCCCAGCTTCCTGATTGGCCGGGAAGCCGGCTCCATGCACCCTCGTACGAGTACTCACCCAAATACACAGCATCGGCACCGATACTAGTATCGGTATCAGTGGATCCCTACTATATATTTCAGGGGATAGGCAAACTCAGAATATCCGAATTGAGCTAGCAGCTAACTGGCCGCTGGCTCCATTTGGCCGAGAGTTTTCCAGCCGGCCCCTTCAATCAGCTGATAGAGGGATGCCGGGTGAAAGGCTGACAGCAGCGGCACCCACGCAGCAAATTTCGTCCAGTCCTTGATTAAAATTTGAAGCGTGTATACCCAGCTTAAAGCAGGGGTAGGCAAACCCCAGCCCTCTAGCTGCTGCGGAACTACAAATCTCATGAGGCATTGCAAGACCCCGATAGCCACAGAAATGACTCCTAGAGGCAGAAGCATGATAGGATCTGTAGTTTCACCACAGATGGAGGCCTTGAATTTGCCTACCCCTGGGAATTACCCATCCCTATACATACTCTGCATTGTATTTGCCTTTTCTACAATGCTGTCAGTCATTTCAGGCTGGGAAAGGCTACATTCAAATTGCATGCAGAACACTCTGTGACTGTACTTTTTATAAATATAGATCTATATTAGAATCATTGCCTACTTGTTTTCTCATTCCTCGTGAAGAAAGTGTGCATGTTCCCATAAGAAGGAAGCATACGTCGGGCGACACTTACATTCTCTGAATTATAGATGTCAATCACGTGGACGCCGGGTCTTTTAGAGCTGCACTCAATGTTTTTAATGATATAATTATGTGCAATCGCTCTGCTACTCCGCCGTTCTATGGAGAGTAAAGTGCAATTATAGAAATGCTTCTTTTTTCAGAACGTGGATGATAGAAACTGAGAAGCAACCAGGACAGGAAGAGGCAACAAACAACCGGCACGCCTGTCCCCTGGGCCGGGAGGGACCAACACCAGACCGCATGGGGTCTTCCCAGGTTTATTGCCCAATGGCAGCCAAACCCTTCCTGGGAATCCAGCTTCATTACACATAAGTCAATGGATCGGGATAAAGGAGCATTTTCCTAGAAACATTCATATGGGAGATCTCATCAGAACATTGATAATGTCATGTGTGTCTTGTGATCATCCTCTCCCTGCTTCCTGCATCACTGAATGCATCAAAACAGCGATGGACAACTCTGGCCCTCCAGCTGTGCTTTAACTACAAATCCCATAATCTCTTCTGGCTTTGGCAGTCATACTGTCAGCCTTGCAATTAGGGTTGCCACCTGTCCAGAATTCACCCGGACAGTCCAGGTTTTGAATGCCCTGTCCAGGTTTCATTGCAGCAGAAACCCGGACATAAGATATCAGGCAGACAGGGGCAACCAAAATTAAGATGGGGCTACTGGCCCCCCCACTGAAAATAGTCTCAACTGTGCTATTTACATATGAATAAGCCACCACTCATTCCCCCCCAAAAATGTCCGCGCGTCGCTAGAGGTTCGGGTTTCGCTTGAAGAAAAGGTGGCAACTCTACTTGCAATGCCTTATGGGACTTGTAGTTTCAACAACAACTGGAGGGCCAGAGTTGCCCACCCCTGCCTTAAAACTTAACATTACCTTATCTGTAGGTATCTGTCATTTATTCCCTCCTCCTTGTCAGTCCTCCTGCGCACCAACCCTGAACAACCTGATATCACATACATAAAAGCTTGCCATACATGTATAGCTTTCTACCGCTCAGGCCTGCTGGAACCACGCGGCTCAAAGCTTGTCATGCTGGGTGGTTTCCGGCAGGGCCCCCTAAAGTTAGCCTTTTACAGGAATGCTGGCCATACACGCAAAGCTGGCCATACATACAATAGTCCTGCTGACTAGTGTGTGTCCCAGTTGGCACCACAGTATTGGGCAAAAGTACATTTTTCAATCAACCTTTCTCGAAGGTCTGAAAAATCTCAACCGGGCAGTGACTGCAGTTAATCAGCTCTAGACACTGTTTGGGTATTCTAACAGCAGCACACCCGCCACTGTCAGAATAGGTTACCACATTCACGTTGATAGTATGGATTGAGGAATCAAGCATTTTCCTCGGAATGAGCAAGGAAAACGTTGAGTGTACGGCCGGCCAGTTTTACAGTATTTCCTTCATCCTCTGTGAAGTGTACTTTTATCAACAGTCAATGAATATTCACTACTCCTGAAAGACCGAAGCCTCCGGCCCTTTAATCCTGTATGGCCACTTCATTCACTGATAACATTCACATTCAAAGGACAAGGTAAACAAAATCTGCAGCCTGAACAATGCCCAGGATTCACCTGAAGAGGCTACAGAGCCCACCCAGCCAGCTATCCTCCCGATAGCCGTCTACGGCCTTTCAACAAGATAACAAAAGATACGAGACTAAGAGCCGCTCCCGGATTCTCCGTCACAGCAGCTGAACTACAATCAAATCAAAGCGAAATGACGACAGGTCCTCTTACCTTGACCCACCAACATGCCAGGCTCCAGGGATCTGGGCACCGAGAAATGGTATTCCTTATCAGCAAAATCATAGCGGCAGATCTCCCAATTTGCCAATGATCCCGTAATCTGACGCAGGGAAAGAGTAAGAAAACATTGGTTGGTGTACAAAAGAAATCTTTGATCATTAGACATACATGGGAGTATCTAACAAGACATGTGGAGTATAACGAGCCACATATAGGCTGGAGATACACAGATGGAATTTCAGCTGAATCAGGACAAAATTGGGTCTGTAAGTGGCCCAACAACCACCCGGTTCCACCAAGGTCGATTTTTCATTCAACTTTATTAAAGGAGCGGGGAGGAAAATTGTCATCCAAACAGTGACTGCAGCCAATCAGCTCGGAAATGGTGACATGGGCGGGCACTGGATGTCAGAATACTATAGCCGGCTGGGCTCATCCTCATACAATGGGCACGAGAAAAAAATACCCTCGCAGTGCCCACCCCAAGTGCAAGGGTTAAATGTTTGTTAACTCTAGGAGTAGAGTAATAAGGAGTAATACATATCTCATCCCCAGGAGTAATACATACAGTATCTCATCCCCAGGAGTAATACATATCTCATCCCCAGGAGTAATACATACAGTATCTCATCCCCAGGAGTAATACATATCTCATCCCCAGGAGTAATACATACAGTATCTCATCCCCAGGAGTAATACATATCTCATCCCCAGGAGTAATACATACAGTATCTCATCCCCAGGAGTAATACATATCTCATCCCCAGGAGTAATACATACAGTATCTCATCCCCAGGAGTAATACATATCTCATCCACTGCTCCGGCAGGCTCCCTCCATCTGTGTGACCGGTCCCCAGCAGCCTCCTTTCTAAGGTGCTCCGGGACGCAGTCGCAGGCTTTCCGCCTCACATCCAATGCAGGACTAATAGTCCTGCATTGTACCTGATGACGCCAAGGGATTGCCCACAATCAGGAGGGTAGTGAGAAGTACGTAAGTTATCTGGTTTCTTTCCACTAGATCAAAGGTGGTCAAATTAATATGGAATTCAGGAGCCAATCTGTCCAATCTAGGAGCCAACAGGATTTTTTTAGGAGCCCGCTCCATTGGCAACAACTAGGGAAAACCTCAAAAGCTAGGCGCCAGCTGGAATTTTTAAGGAGCATTGGCGACCCAGCTCCTGGGATTTGTCCAGCCTGGTGATGTCAATGATCTTGATGTTGTTTCCCGGCCCCCTGACTGACATTTGGTGTAGGGCTTGGTGCCACTGCAAGGGGAACATATAAAGGTTTTGTAGATATTTTCTTTCTTTCTGATGGTTAAAACAAAAAAGGATTTTTTAATTATTATTTCTCTTTTTTTCAGTCACACAATAAAGGAAATACTGCCTATCAATACTATGTATTAAACTCCTGAGCCAGCAAAGGGTTTTCATGTCTTTCCTTTATGTCTCTGCTTCTCTAATGATGAAAGCCCTTTGCTTACAGAACTCAATAGCTCAAGCTGAAATGAGCCAGAGCAGTGTCTCGTAATGAGTTTTTTGTCATTCTGTTATGAACTAATAGTTATGATAAAAGAATTTGCAACCTTGGACCTTTTGTTTGGTGCTCTAATTATACTTTCTACATGTGGATCCTCAACTATTTCTTTAAAGGGGTGCTCTGTTTTAATCTGACTGACTGTTCTCGTTTTCACTTGGTTGGGACCATTGTAATGAGTGACGGCTCAGACTCATTCAGGCATGTGTACATTTCAGTTTTAGCTATTAAGTTTGGCTCAGTATGAGGTTTCAATGAGACAAACCTAGCTGCAAAGCAGGCAGCTTGTGCTGTGCTGCTTCTTTAGCTAATCCGCAGTGCTCTGGGAATCATGAATTAGAATTGTATAAGGAAAACAGAGATTGCAATGCTTACATGTAGTAAACAAGGCGCTATAAGACAACAGTTAAAAAAATGTAAGACTTTAAAAGAAAACTAAAAAAAATGACCTAGAACCAATGATAGCCATTGGATCACATAGGGCCATATACAATACACAATCTGGAGCCTTTTCTGATCACCACCTAAAAAATGCTGCCCAGACCAGTGACTTCAAAAGTAATGAGGGCTGGAATGTGTATATTGATCTCGGCACCTCACGGCATTCCCTACAATAAGGCCAAGGACCGTGAAGAACATTCGCTTTCACTTCTGATAGATGTATCCCTTCCGGGAAAGAGACCTGAACCTTCACCACACCAGTTTATTGTCAAAGGCAGCAACAGAGAAAATTAGGGAATTTCCGATTATGTACTTCGAATTGTGGTAATGACATGGCGTCACAGCTCCATATTGCAAACAAGACCTGAAAATTGATCTCAATCAACTGCTAATTGTGATGAAACCAGAGGATAGAGATGGCAGGAAGGCTGCCTGAGACGTGCATAATAACAACATCCTGTGCCTTACATATCCACCTTTTTTTGAATAAGTTCAAACTGAGTAAAATAAAAGATTCTGATTGGTTGCTTATCACCCACTGGCCTGTTCCCGGGATTGCCCAACATCTGGAACAAACAGCCGGCTAGTTACACAGCTGATACAACTTTCACCGATACTTCCTACAATGTAAATACCTTTCTTCACATATAAGGCCCCATGAGCCAATATAGAAATCAGACTTTTTAGTCCTATCACTATTATATGGTAACTGGCAGAGTTTAGGGATTCTATGATGTTTGTAAACTTCAATTTTCATTTGGAATGAACATTTCAGGTTTTAAAGAAAAAGAATAAAAAAGCAAAACAAAAGAAAGTATATATACATACAAAGTGTATGTATATATATATACATATAT
>NW_017306548.1:1457118-1472646 GCF_000935625.1 Nanorana parkeri
TATATATATAGATAATTTTTAGTGAATACCCACTCAGGTGCAGAGCATGCAACCCACAATACTGTCTTGGAAGTCTACTAGTAGTTACAATATCCAAAATGATGAGATGTACATTAGACCTGGGTGTTAAAAGACAGAAAAAGGGGGAACTTTATCCTAAAATGGGTCAGATAAGCAAACCAGAAACATGACAAGGTACTAGTTATGTGTCTGTGAAGTTCCATCAAGGTGCCCATGTGCTAGCAGCTAAGTGTCTACAGGTTTTCAGATTAGTAAGTGGTTTTAGGTAGGTGTCCACACAGTCACGTGTTAGTTAATAGTTAATATAGAGAAAGAAAGGTGTATCACACACGTCACAATCTGACCATACAGCCTCTCTACAATCAATTTTAGATTTACCAAAACAATGTAATATAAAAAGCTATTTAAACTATCCAATCATTCTGACCCTTGTGCTACAAATGTATTGCTAGATCCAAAGACAGATTGTACAGTTACATTGCAACTCGTTTGCTTAATAAACAGACGGGCAGATGTCCATAAGGCAGTAACAAATATAGAGAAAGGTTGGTAGGCATACGAAAGTAGCTAATATAGGGTAGGTGTCCATAGGTAATGGTAGTGTATGTCTTCATAGGGTAATAGGTAATACTTTGTAGAGTAGGAGTCTATAGGGTAGTAGTTGATACAGAGAACGTTAGGTGTTCAAAGGGCAATAACTATCATAAAGTAGGTTAAGTGTCCAAAGGGCAATATCTAACATAGAGTTGGTTATGCGTCCATAGGATAGTAAATAACATTTAGTAGAGTTGGTTATGCGTCCATAGGATAGTAAATAGCATTTAGTAGAGTAGGTATTTACAGGGCAGTATTATAGAGAAGGGTAGGTGTCCATAAGGCAGTAGCTAATATAGAGAAGGGTAGGTGTTCATATGGTAGAAGATAATACAGAGAAGAGTAGGTGCCCATAGGACAGTACCTAATATAGAGAAGAGTCGGTGTCCATAAGGCAGTAGTTAATATAGAGTAGGGTAAGTGTCCATAAGGCAGTAGCCAATATAGAGAATGAGTCCACAGGACAGTAGGTGACAGAAGGTGACAATAGGACAATACTGTAGGTGATACTTTGTAGGGTAGGAGTCGATAGGGTAGGAGCTAATACAGAGAACAGTAGGTGTTCGATGTGCAGTCGCTAAGAAGAATTGGAAAAAGTGTCCATGGGACAATAACTATCATAGAGTTGGGTAGGTGTCCATAGGACAGTAGATAATATTAGTAGGGTAAGTAGCTAATATAGAGAAGGGTAGATGTCTATAAGGCAGTAGTTAATATAGAAATAGGTAGTAGGTGTCCAAAAGTCAAGTAATTAATACAAAGAAGGGCAGGTGTCCATAAGGCAGTACCTAATGGTGGGTGTAGGTTTACACAGGGTAGTAGATTTTGTACAGTAGGGTAGATGTCTGTAGGGAAGTACCTAATGGTGGGTGTAGGTTTACAAAGAGTAGTAGATTTTGTACAGTAGGGTAGATGTCTGTAGGGAAGTACCTAATGGTGGGGGTAGGTTTCCGCAGAACAGTAGATAACGTAGAGTAGGGTAGATGTCTGTAGGGAAGTACCTAATGGTGGGGGTAGGTTTGCGCAGAACAGTAGATAACGTAGAGTAGGGTAGATGTCTGTAGGGAAGTACCTAATGGTGGGGGTAGGTTTCCGCAGAACAGTAGATAACGTAGAGTAGGGTAGATGTCTGTAGGGAAGTACCTAATGGTGGGGGTAGGTTTGCGCAGAACAGTAGATAACGTAGAGTAGGGTAGATGTCTGTAGGGAAGTACCTAATGGTGGGGGTAGGTTTGCGCAGAACAGTAGATAACGTAGAGTAGGGTAGATGTCTGTAGGGAAGTACCTAATGGTGGGGGTAGGTTTGCGCAGAACAGTAGATAACGTAGAGTAGGGTAGATGTCTGTAGGGAAGTACCTAATGGTGGGGTAAGTTTCCAAAGAACAGTAGATATTGTACAGTAGGTTAGATGGCTGTAGGGTACTAGCTAACAGTTGAGTAGGTGTCCATAGGGCAAAAGCTAATATAGAGATTGGTAGCAGGTCTCCAAAAGGCAAGTAGCTAATGGCAGGGTAGGTTTCCACAGGGTAGGAGATAATATTTAGCAAGGTAGGTAGGCACCGTAGAGTAGGGTAGATGTCTGTAAGGTAGTAACTAATGATAGGTTTCCATAGAGCAATAGGTAATGTAGCAGCAGGGTAGAAGTCTATAGAGTAGTAGCTAACAGTTGAGTAGGTGTCCATAGGGCACTAGCGAAGTGTCCACAAGGAAAGGAAGATGTCCATAAGGTTTCTAGTTTGATGTCCGCATCATGTTAAGAGTCCAGGGGACACTGGTAAAGCCACCACAAGTATTGTATATCAGTCCTCCAGAACTTTTAAGGGACATTCATCCTCCATCCCACTGTTATCACTAACCTGCAGCAGAAGGAAGATGAGCGCAGCTCCCAGGCAGCTCCTCTTGTTCCTCCCCATGGGGACTCCGGCTGTGAGTTCCGTTCTCCGGGCTTGTGACACCTCCTGTACAAAATCCTGAGCGGTATGACTGTCCCGTCCCACTGTCCTCGCGCTCTCCTCTGTGGTGGGCGTGGTGTTTACAGGTGTGGCACCTGGAGAAGTGACTACAGGGCGACGTCACCGGGACTGGCGGACTTGGTATCAGTGGCTTCAGCTTAGTCAACCGGGGGAGTCTCAGTCATCTGGAGAAGAGGAGTGACATATGACACTATCAGGACTATTTAGGGACTATAAAGTGTGTGTGTGTGTGTGGGGGGGGGGTCGCTCCTTTACACACAGGCTCCAAGACCATTGCGATCTCCAGTCGTCCATTAGTGCTAAAAGCTGGGAGTGCCCAGACTACATCATTGACACTGAAATGTGTGTGGAGTGGCGCTGCCTGTGATGGGTTAATCTGCTTGAAACATTTTAAAAGTGCCAAAACATGAAAGAAACGATCAGATATGAGAAGAAGAGACTTTGGCTTGGCTAATACATATACATACATCACACAATATAGGGTAGAGAGAATTTGGCAAACAGGAAGCCACACAAATACGAACAGAAATGGAACTAAAATACACAAAAAAATCCTCTAAATAAAGAGAAGAGCACATGTTGCCCAAAGCTGGCCATAGACGGCACCAATTTCAGCCGATTCCTGCTGAATTAGCCGAAATTCGAGCCATAGATGGCCCTATGGCACCACGCGGCTCCTCAAAAGTCAATTTTAAAACTGACTGACCTGGGTGAAAAGTTATCCAATCAGATGCAGTCATTGTTCAGCAGCGCCATTGTATGCAGGTTGCCGCGAATGCCAGTGTTGCCAGAATGAGAGATTCCGCTATCAACTCTAGCGGTGTATGGAGAGCTTTAGGAGCCCAAAACGTGGAATTTCACAGAGATCAAAATCAGTCATTTAGCGGCTTATACATTTTTTTGCTGTCTGGTTTGATTTCTTAAAAAAAATAAACACAAGGCTAATAGGGAGGGGGGTCCTTTTTTTGGTGGGGAAGGGCACATCCAGCTTCTGTTATCCTTAGAAGCCAATTAATGCCCAGGGCACCCTTAAGGTGATAAAAGAAAATCCAGCTGCACACAGTAGACTGCTGAAACTCTTATAAATCACATGGCATCATAAAGTCACCCCATTGACGCGTTTCACCCAATCATGGGCCAAATCTCATGATTTTGGATGATGCTGTGTGATTTCTAATAAAAAGAGTTTCTGTGGTCTGCGGTGTGCAGCTGGATTTTCCTTTGAATTAGGCTGCAGTGAATGCTGGAGCATGGACGTGTTGTTTTTTTGCCATTTCACAGGACGCACGCAATTTTAAAGCTTGGCGTGTTTGGTATCTCTTTACCCCATGACCTCATCTTTTATATTTCATTAAAAAAAATGGGTATTATATTGTGTTTGTGTGCGCTAAAATTCATTTTAGTGTATTTTATCCTAAAAATATTGATTTGTTAAAGGAGAACTATGGGGTCAGTGTTTTTCCCCATAGTTCTCCTTAGGGTAACGGGAGGACACAAACTAGCGTCCTCCCGTTACCCTAAGCTACAGCTCGCGGTATACTGAGACGCCGCAGCCGGAGCGGATCCCGACTTAGACGACGGGATCCGCCCAGCTGCGTGAGTGACAGCTGGCTCTGCCTATCTAGAGGCAGAGCCAGCTGTACCCTCCCCCGTCCGTTTCGCCAGTCAGCGCTGGCGGATCGGGGCGGGGGGAATCCAGCCCCTCCCCCTGTCACGGCAGAGAGCCGTGACAGGATCGAGAGGTGAGCGAACCCGGTATGTGTTCGCTCACCTCCCGATCTACTGAGCCGACCTGTGACAGTCTCATTGTCACAGGTCGGCTAGAACTATGAGGTGAGTGAAAATCACTCATCTCATAGTTCTCCTTTAAACATTTGCACAAAAATCCTGCAGCAAAAAAAATTGCAACTACCATTTTGTTTTTATTCTACAGGACCTCTGCTTCCACAAATAAATGTTTGAGGAATTTATGCGGTTTTCTAGGGAAAAAATTCAGATTTGAATGTGTATGCAAAAATGAAGAAATCGCTCCAGACAGGAAGTGGTTAAAGAAAAGAGAAAATACTTTGTTTTCGCCTCCCCTGTGCAGTTCAATGCATTTAGTCGAAATGATGACATTTTGCAGCGATCGCCTGATTGTGGCTGAAATTTCAGGGAAATGTGGACTCTGCACTTCACCCGTCCCTAGAGCTGATGTGTTCTCACACACGTAGCAATTTGTTGCCAATTCCAACCATATTTTTATCACTAATATGATTGAAAGAACAAAGGTCCTCCGCCCGTTAACAAATTCGATGGACTGCTAAACGTTTTTTTTTTCAAATTGACAATTTTTTTATTGATTTTTTTGTTCAAATTCAGGTAATACAGGAATAGCAGAAGATATAAACCATAAAAGTGAATCGTTTACCGACCATAGCCACTAGTACGGCACCCGGTAATGCGTGGTAAACCCATTACGACCACAAGTCATTAGTAAGAGATGGTATATGCAACCAGTGTAGGGTAAGAATACATGGACTAGCAAACATTACCGGTATGCAGAAAGAAAAATTGAAGTGTACATTTGCATCACATTCACTATTTGTTTTTGTGCACTACGGGGAGCATTATATCTGCTATGATGGCATATCTCTAAGTAGAGCGCTCTCAGACTGCTAAACTTTGATGAATGTTTTTCAGATTTATATGGAGGATGCTATGGCTGAACTCTTGAAAATTCTTCTTGCCTGGCATCCATGCCAATGAATTGACTTCAATACTTGGAGTGTCTGACCCATTCTGCAGAAAGTGAGGTCTTAGCAAACTCAGGTCTTACCCCAGGGGCGGGCCTAATTCACACCATACCAAACACAGAGGTTTGTTGTTTTACTACCCATCCGGCTGGCAAAGACTTTGTTATGCTTTTTTACTGGATTTACCGTATTTTATAAGACGCCCCCATGTATAAGACGCCCCCAACTTTTCTTACCCAAAATTCAGAAATCAATATTTTAAATGATATTATGTATCACACTTACCTCTGGGCCAATCACTTTATGCTCCGACATTACCGCTCTGGGCACTGGCTACACACTCTCCCCAGCAACAGCTGACGTCAGGTACAAAAGATTTATGATTGGAGGAAAACTGTTATCTTGTCTCTGCAATCCTAAGTTTCACTCGTGAGGCTAGTTTGCAGTGGTATCGGCACTTTCGGCAGTTTCGCAACCGCGGTTCTCCTCTCGGCACCCGTGTATAAGACGCCCCTCTATTTTTAGGTAAACATTTTAATGAAAAAGTAGCGTCTTATACACGGAAAAATACGGTAAATAAAGCCCTTTTTTGGAAATATTACACAATGAAGAGTTTTCTCTGGGTATGAGTATGGAGACACGTCACTCTCTGGAAACCGATCTGAAAAAGACACAGTGAGGACGCTACGGCTCCGTGAGTTACCATACAAGCGCTTTCGGTTGCTTATCACAGCCATCACATCACGGTGAGTGCGCACTTTGAGGGGAGACTTGCGGCATTTGCCTAATCCCCAGCAATCTTCACAAGACCTCCAAGATCCGGTGGTCTCACATCAGCGCACAGATTGAGATAAACTTTTTTGCACCAGGAATGCTATGTGATTATACGGACTATTCACGGTGTTTCAACACTATTACTAATATCTAAAGGGATATTGTGGGGTTCACTATCCACAAATAGTGTATAATCGAACCCTATATACACAGGTGTATGTATAGAGTTATGGGTATATAACTCAGTCACTAATTTTTGCACTGATTCACTTGTATATATTGTCACATACTTACTTTTGTATATGTTTGGCACATATAGTTTGGACACGAGGGAGTCTCAAATGTATATAGTGACCTATGTATATTGATTGATTATTTATTTATTTACCTTTCATCACCAATCATGGTTGATTATCAGGTCGATGGACCAATAGAGTTGTACACATTACTAAGCTATCACCAAGTTAATACACATCCATAAGATTAGCGCTGCATATTCGATAATACACTTACTCCAGATCAGGCAGGGACTCAAAAATGGTTGATGCTTTTGGATCAGCATGGCAGTTAGACAACTAGAACCTCAGGAAAAAGATCAGCAGCAGCGTGACAAAGTTCAGATACTTTAATACTTTTATTGTACGTCTGATGCTCGTCCGCCACACACACATATATACACCGACCTGAATATAGAATAATATGTACACATACTGTACAATATATTGTATGCTAAGGAGCTTCCCAGATAAATGTACAACCTCTGCTAGTACTGTGTGAAAAGAAAGTGTACGAGGAAACCAATTCAATACTATCAGACAGGACTGGATGTCTATGGACTCACCAAACGCTAATTATCTACTGACACATACAGTTTACTGTTACTGGACTCTGCGCCGGCAGCCATGCTGGAATTTGTTTGAAAGATAACACAAAGAATGTCTAATGGTGAAAACCAAACTGTAATATAGGTAGATAGATAGATAGATAGATAGATAGATAGATAGATAGATAGATAGATAGATAGATAGATAGATAGATAGGATATGGATGGATAGACAGATAGATAGGATATGGATGGAGAGAGAGAGAGAGAGAGAGATATGATAGGTAGGCAGAGAGAGAGAGGGGGAGAGAGAGATATGGAGAGAGAGAGAGAGAGAGAGAGAGGTATTAAGGTGGGATAGATAGATAGATAGATAGATAGATAGATAGATAGATAGATAGATAGATAGATAGATCCTTGGTGCAGTGCCCGGGCTCCTGCAGACTCTTACCCTAGCCCCAGGTCCATATGATGGTAATGACCAACCATTAAGGGGCTGGACGAAGCAATTACTGGACTACAAGTGCAGTGACGCCACTATACTTCTCCTTTGAGATTTACAAGTCCTTCTTCTGTGGAGGAAGATGGAACTTGTAGTATTCCATTGTTACATAGTTACATAGTATTTGAGGTTGAATAAAGACATAAGTCCATTAAGTCCAACCTATTGTGTGTATGCATTTATGAGCTGATGTGTGTGTCAGATCCTCAGATCCTGTGACTGGACCAGATCTCAGATCCTGTGACTGGACCTGTGAATGGATGACGGAGCAGAGCCATTTAAAGCCTATTGCATTCTTAAAATCCACTTTAGTTTTACCCCCCATTGGTTCCAATGCATGTAGCAATGTTTTATTTATTTATTACAGGTATTTATATAGCGCCGACAATTTACGCAGCGCTTTACATAGTTGCACGTTCACATCAGTCTTGCCAAAATATGCAGAATTTTGGGTAAATTAAAGTTCTAAGTTGAACTCATCCCTAGTCCCCATCAGTATATTGCGTGGCCCAGAGTGGAAGGCCTATAGAATTTGGTGGTCTTCATATCAATACTCCTCAGGAGCTAGCCAAGAATAGTCCAGGCACTCCATGGAGTCCTCCAATAATAGTCTCTATGTGACCAACAAAACCACTTCAAGGAGGGACACTATTTTATTGAAGTTGTGTGAGCAGACATCTCCTGCCTCTCCCTTCCTAATCAGGAATGACCCTCTGGCTTTTTACATGCCTTTGTCTCATGGCCACCTGAAACTGGGTGGGGAAGGAATTCCATCACCTTAGAGGGCTTGGTCAGTCCCTGAGCTAAGGATCATCTCACAAAAGAGAAATTTCCTCAATATCATTGCAAAAAAAAAAGATTTGTTTTCCTTTAAAATGCTCACCTACCTCTCTGATAGGTGTAAAGTGTATTTACACCCAAAACCAAAACTATAATATATTGCAGCTCACTAGTCCTTAGGATTGGTGGCTGCATTAGTGTAGGTTCCCCTTTATTTTCACATGGTAATCCTGCACATAGCACACTTCCTGTTCTTAGGTGGCTACCTTCATCCCTCCACTGTATTAATGGAGGGATCCATGGTTGTCACTCATGCGAGACCTCATATCTCACTTATCTGCCTTTGTTCATCTCCATTACATAGTGGGTGGGGGGATTAGTAGTTTACAGAAGGGTGATGTGTTACAAGGGCACTGGATTTCTGCCACAATCAAATGGTACTTTTTGTCCTTTATGAAAATGTTCTAAAAAAGAAAATGAATGCAGCCACCACATCTAAGGACCGGTCAGCAGGGTTATATTACATTTTTGTTTGTGGGTTTAGCTATTCTATAACATCGTCATTAGCATAGTACAATTATCAACTGTTTAAATCATAGCGTTTTTCCTAAACTACTTAATGGGAGGGACTTATCAAAACTGTGACAGACAGAATCTGGAGCAGTTGTCCATGGTAACCTATCAGCTTCTATTTAAGGTTTGAAAATGAAACAGAGAAGCTGATTGGTTGCCATGAGCAACTGCTCCAGATTCTGTCTGCTCCAGTTTTTACAAATTCCCCCCAATGTATTCAGTGACATATTCCTCGTGTTCCAATAATACAATTCAGAGATTGTGTTCTTCCATAGATGATTTTTGTGGCCACTCTGGATAAGCGAAATTAAGAGTTTCCATTTTCTGCAAAAGTTTGGTAAAATTTAGTTTTTTCAGAATGTCACCATTTTGGGGGCAGGAAAGGTGGTTTTTAAGGGTGCTATGGGCTTTGGACGGTTCTTTAGGGTTACAGGAGCTTCCTCCAACTATCCTGGACCTTGTGCCATGAAGTGGCCATGGTTGGCGAGAATTTCCTTCTCTATCTGTGCCATTGACAATGTTGTCACCTGGGCAGGAAATAGGGGAAATACTCCAACAGAAACATATACAGCAATAACTAGTGGAAACTTGAACCAGTTTTTATTATTGTGTCCTTGTTGCAGATTTTCCCTCACTTCCTGTCTATGTAGTCAACGCAACAGGAAATTAGGGTAATTCTCCCCAACAAGCTGGTGGTCATTCTTATCACCAAGACAGGAAGTGAGGGGATTTCTTTTTTTTTTTTTTGGCTTCAATTAACCTTTAATTTTTAAATATGGCAGAAAAGTACCTTCCATTTCATCAGGTCTGTGCTAATGTATTCTGGTTGTTGATGATCTAATTCTGCTTTCCCTGGGGCACAGGCTTGCAACTTCCTTTTTAATGAAATGTAAATAGGTTTATCGTCTATTTAATTCAGAATAGAAAGATTTCCACAACCTCGTATTTGCTGTCAGTGCATGAACTTGTCTACTCTGCCGTCCAGATCGGTGATGTCAGCTGCTTGAATAAATAGTGACACCGGTTCTCCCGAAGTAGGAACAGGAAATCACTTCCTGCAATGTATGTTTGGGATTATGTAGGAGATGGCAGCCTTCCCAGGAACCAAGGTACCCAAACATACAACATGAGATCCATGTGTGGAATAGCCAGACTGGGAGACAATGGAAGCCACCTGGCTGTGTCATCTCAGGGGAAGACTTGACTGGCCAAACACTATTGTTCCAGGAAATAGGGCCAATGCCAGCTTCCATTGTTGTACAGACATAGAACCCCACAAAAACTGGGCGCTCTAACATGCGAAGGGCTACCATCTTCAGTGAGGGCCGGCTCAGGGCTGCTCTTTCCATTGTCTTACTATTGACCCATCTCTATGCAGAGTAACCTTACTAACCAGTATAGAGAAGAGCCAAAGTTGGTGACCATTATATCAAAGAGCTCTGGTTTTCTGGGGTTCCTGGAAAGTAGGAAAGTAGTAGTGTACCTTTACATCAGATTACCCACGATCCGGTCCGTCTGTTTTTTCGGACATAGCCAGCTCGTTGCATGGGGCATCCAAACGGGTCTGCCTAAAAAACTGACAGGAGAACCTGATCGGAGCAGGTGTCTGAAAGGGTCCTTAAAAGGGACCTTGGGCTCGTTTCACACGGGGCCCCTTTCAGTTCCTGAAAAATTCACAGGCGGACCCGATCGGAGTGGCCGTCTGAAACGGACCTCAAAAGGGACCTTGGGGCCCTTTCACACGAGCCGTCCGATCGGGTTTGCCTGTCAGTTTTTCAGACGGACCCGATCAGATGCCCAATGCTAGTCTATGTTTACACCCGATTACCCCCGGCTCCAGCTGGGTCCGTTTCGACAGACTGGATCGGGGGTATTCTGATGTAAACGGACACATGTCCATTTAAAAATCCTAGCATCAACATGTCTTGATGCTAGGATTTTGTACCAGATGCATCTGAATGCATGTAAACGCACGTGTCACTTAAAGCATATAGAAGCATAAACATATCATCTAGCCTGACAGATTTTTCTCTGTAGATAGAGGACAAAACTGCAAGTGGCATGTGTGAATAAAGCCTAGGAGTCATTCTACTGTATGGCATCAGGAATGTCACACAGCTCCCACACTCTGATTGGCTGGATGACCAATGTATGAAAACAAAACGTTACATTGTATGAACCGTGTGAAAGACCTGTAACGTTTGTTCATCCCCTGAGGGGGGACTTAAAGTGAGCTAGAAAAATCACATCAACATGCAGCTCTGAAATTGTCTTACATTCATTAGTTAAACAAACATATTTTAATTTTACTTAAAATTATTGTTTTTCTACTTCCTGGTCCTTCAGGATAAGCGATGTAATCTGTGCCCAAGCATTGCATCCTGGGAAGGTTACATCAGCAGAGCATTGCTGGGAAATCTCATCTGTAATCTCACAAGACCTCAGGGAAAGGCATCTTCCTCCCCTGAGATGAGGTGCATGCTCACATGTCCTTGTCACATGTTCCAGGAAGTAAAGGGAGATAGTGATCTGCCCTTAGTTAAAAAAAATGGCCACTGTCAGGAGAATGGAGAGGAAAAGAAAAATAAGGAATGCAAAAAAAAAAAAACCTGGCGGTTATCTAGAAGTATGTGTTTGTAGATTGTCATTACTAAACATTTCTAAAGGTGTGTTTGCTGTTTTTTTGAAGGTAAAGGTGAAGTTCCTCTTTAAGGCACCATGATAGGCAGAAAGGACCAACACAGGAAGTCATCTGTGTGTAGGAAAGTAGTGTCCTCCTAATATACCACCCTTAGGGTCCATTCATTTGAGTGGTGAACTTTACTTTACTTTTGTAATCTTCCGGTGGATAGCTTTTCAGGGGGCGGTAGAGCAGCAGGGGCATTCAGGAGGCGATACTGAGGCCTTCTAAATGTCTGGGGTTTTATTTATCCCAAAGGGGATTACATGGAACTATCGTGCCGCAACTGTGTGCCAAGCATGTGAAACACATTGTGGTGCGGTCCCATTCACCTCAATGGCCACATTTGGCAGGTGGCACCCCAAAGCATTGCAGCCACAGTAATGTGTCCAGCTGCAATGCCGACTTATGTACAGGTTGCCAGGGTGCTGTAAAAACACAGATCAACCGCCTGCTTTTATTGCCCCTCGGGTGCACATGTGACCCCCTTACAAAATCTGCTAATTACCCAAATCTATGAAATATTTATCCACAAATAATATGAAAGCGTCTGATATAAAGTGATGTGATTCATGCACAGAGGTTGTTTCATTGCATTAATGGTCCCTTGTTATTATTTAGTTGTATAGCCTTATAGTCCCCCCTTGGCGCCATTGTTATAAATCAGCCAGCTGAACGATTTGATCAAAACAGGATTTACTTACATGACTTGTACAACTCTATGGCTCCTGGTGGCATGGATAATGGTTGGTTGAAGGAGATTGAAACTCTCTGATCTTAGCAGGTGGGTGATGATGTACCTCTACTAAGTTATCATAGCTGTAGATGGAGGTCGGACATCACAGGCTGAAGGGGTCCCATGTACAGTATTACTCTTCTTTCATCTACAAAGCCTCTCTACGTGCTCAGCACAATGTCTCCCTTTTATAGAGAGCCATTGCCTTCCGCATTTTTCACAGTGTGGGACAAATATGTGACAGATTCATATTTGTTCCCAAGTCCAAATGCAAAACATGATGTAACGCTGAATATAGAGAGTGGGCACAGGGCAATACGGAGCGCTCTATGTTGACCACATCTTCAAAATTCTAGATTTAGATTAGACTTAGAGCGTATCTAAACCCAAAAATAAAAAATAATAATGAATATTATATATACAGGTGAAACTCGAAAAATTAGAATATCGTGCAAAAGTTAATTTATTTCACTAATGCAACTTAGCCGTCTACCAGGAGATTTTGGAGCACTTCATGCTTTCTTCCGCAGACGAGCTCTATGGGGATGCTGATTTCATTTTCCAGTAGGACTTGGCACCTGCCCACACTGCCAAAAATTTTCTGAGATTGTGGATCTGGGTTTTCATGAGCTGTAAGCCATAATCATCACAATTATGACAAATCACGGCTTGAACTATCTTGCTTTGCATGTAATGAGTCTCTCTCATATATTAATTTCACCTTTTAAGTTGCATTAGTGAAATAAATGAACTTTTGCACAATATTCTAATTTTTCGAGTTTCACCTGTATATTATAATATATGTTTACCAGTCCTTAGATGTGGCCAGTGGTGTCACAAGGGGGGGTGCAGGGGATGCGTCCCGGACCCGGGTGACACCATTGGATGGGGTGACACCAAAATGGCTGACAGTCATTTTGGTGTCACCTCCTCTAAAAAGTTGGGCACTCAATCATGGACTGAGAGCCCGACAGTGTGAGGAGAGAGGAGGGGACACGACGGCATACCTCATCCCGCCGGGTGATTGTCCCCTTTCTCTGCCACAGGCGTCAATTAGATGGCCGCACATGCGCGATGACGACACAGCGGGGTGACACCCAGGTAGAGGGAGAGAAATAAAGTGGGGGAGTGAGTGAGGGAGACAGAGAACGGGAGTGGAAGGGAGTAGGGTTGCCACCTGTCCAGGATTCACCCGGACAGTCCGGGTTTTGAATGCTGTGTCCGGGTTTCATGGCAGCAGAAACCCGAACACAAAATGTCAGGCAGACAGGGGCAACCAAAATTAAGATAGGGGCAACTGGCCCCGCACTGAAAATAGTCTCACATGTGATATTAACATATGAATACGCTACGAATCATTCTCCCAAACAACGTGTTGCTAGAGTGTTCGGGTTTCGCTTGAAGAAAAGGTGGCAACCCTAGAAGGGAGGGAGAGAGAGCGTGAAGAAGAAGGGTGAAAGAATGGTAGAGGGAGGACGAGAGGGGAGCGAAAGAGAGCGGTTGATGGTGGAGAAGAGGGAGAGAGATAGAGAGGAAAGAAGAGAGAGACTCATATTGAAATGTCACTTGTATCAATCATCTATACTATATTCTATATGTAACCTCAATAAAAACTTACATGTTTAAAAAAAAAAAGAAGAGAGAGAGAGCGGTAGAGAGGGAGAGAAAAAGATAGGAACAGAGACTGAGGGAGAGAGAGCGACAGATAGGGAGGAAGAGAAAGAGAGAGGGGGACAGAGAGAAAAAGTAAGGGAGGGTGAGGAGGAGCAAGAGGGAGCAAGAGAGACAATCAGAGTGGGGGGAGAGAGAGAGGGGAAAAAATAAAAAGATAAGAGAGAAGTGAGGGAGAGAGAAAAAAAAAATGAGATGGGATGGGAGAGAAAAAAAGACAGATTGAGAGAGAGACAGAAAGAGGGAAGAAAAGAGAGAAATAAAACTGAAAGAAGATGAAAGAGAGAGGAAGGGGAAGAGAAACCGAATGAATTGAAAGTATTTGCACTGGCGGGGAGAGGAGTTGGGTTTGTGGGCACATTGAGCAATATTACACTTATTTAAAGTTTGTGTAAACCCAGACAATGAACTTCTCCTATTTCCTATAACAAATTGTTGAGTGCGTTTGTCGTTTGTTTTGCAGGACCTAGGAGGAGAGACACAGAAAGGTCTTCAGTCTAGGAGCGTTGGCCCGGCCGGCAGTCCTACACAAACTCGGCAAGGCCAGTATTGGTGGATGGTGGTGATGGGATTTGGTCAGAAGTCCGAAACGTAAACGGGACTTGAGTTCTGATGTGTTTTCGGGAAAAAGAATATTAATATGAGTTTTATAGGGTTTACTGGAAGCAGCTAAGGATTGGCTGAGAGTGGTAACAGATGCTGAGATGGAAAATAATTCTTGCAGTCTTCTTGATAAATGATAGCAGTATAGATCGTGTTAGCGGAATACAAAATGGAAAGTTGTAATAAGCAAGAAAAGGAGAAGTAATTGTCTAGACCCCTTGTGCTCAGCCTGTGGCCCTTTGGTACTTATTGTGTGGTACTTGGGCCCCAGCAGCCAGTAGTCACTGACTGATTGTTCATTTATTGTCTTCAACCATGCCTGTAGTATATCTGTAATCTCTGACCATCTCCTGTAGTATCCCACAGTCAGTAGAAAACTGTAACACTACATAAAAAAATACATAAACAAAGTATTCTGTACAGCCCTTTGGTGATGTCAGCGGCCCTTGCCCTTGAGGTCCTATATATACTAGGTTGAGCACCACTAGTCTGGAATGTCAGGAGGCGTGGCCCCTCAGCGACTGTGGAGGCGGACAGAGGATCGGGGCCGACAGGTAAGAGGGTTTGACCAGCCCACCTGAGACCCTGCAGAGCCCACCATAGAGAGTCTGAAGATTCAGACTCACCATAGAGAGTCTATGGTGGGCTCTGCAGGGTCACTCTCAGGTGGGCTGTTTGGGTTATCAGGTGGGCCTAACTAGAAATCACATACAAAATTTTGCTATGGGGCCCTGTGATTTCTAGTTACGCCCCTGGTTGGCACCCTTCCATCCGGCATCCTTCGATCACAAAATCACAGGTGCCACTGTCAGAATACAATAGCCCAGCAGGAGATTCGTCCATCCACACTTGTTAGCATGGATGGATGAATCTCTTATATATTTTTTTCATTCAGTCTGCAGGTTGAACCAAAAAGAAATATAGCGGTGTATGGCCAGCTTTAGGAAGTAACATAGTGTGGAGATCAAGAAGAGACAAGACTAGAGCTACTTATAGACACAAAAGGGGATTGGTTGACCATGATGAATTTTATAGGCGATCACTTAGGGATGATCTTCAGCTG
>NW_017306548.1:1472909-1561151 GCF_000935625.1 Nanorana parkeri
GGTTCTTTCCCCCCCCCCCCCCCTTAATATAAGCTTTTTACATTTATTTTATTTACCTGTTTGTATGTGAGGCCCTGCCCCCTATGCAATTTTCACCTAATTAAGAGTGACACATATCCCAAAAGGCTGCAGGAAGAGAATCCTTTCAATTTATAAAAATGGACTAGGTCAATTTACATACTGTTCTATGAATAGGATAGCAATGCCTCCTGAAAATTGTGATGTCACACAACACACCCCAAGAGACATGACTATCCTCTGTTCATACAAAGGTATGTAAATTGACCCGGAGCCAGATCTCTGCACATGTGTCACATGTGGGGGGGGCGGGGTGTGTGTGTGCCAAAAGTGACAAAGAATGCCTCCGCACATCAAATGCAAAATGCTACACACTTCCGCTGTTTTTTGCCTGAAGAAGGGACTATCTGGTACCGAAACGTCGCTTTGTGTATGTGACATCATGCTCAGTCAATAAAGGAGATTGACTGCTATCTACAAACGGAGTGCAAGTGACTTTATGGTATTTTGTATTTTATATATATAGCCGCCCCTTCACATTGTCCAGCAGACGTCTAGAGCTCTGACTGCACACCGAGTCAGGGAATAGAGGGAGAGAAAGCGGCTGTCAGAGGGTGTGAATACTTTATATCACCTATAACATCCTACAGAGTCATTTCACAGAGTAAACAGCAGTCTGTCATGTAGGAAGAAGTAGGTGCCGCCCGCCCATGTAATTATAGTATAACCTAATTATGAATGTCACATTGTATTATGCTGAATTACGGCAATATTGTACATGGGCTTAAAGGGCAAGTTCACACAAAAATCATATTGTTGTTAAAGGTGCAGCCCTGGTCAGCAGAGTCAGCCCCCGGCTTCTGGTATGTCTTGGATACACCGGCAGTAAAAATTCCGGCCATAATTCCAGGCACTGATCCTGACCGACTGGGAGTCATAGGTAGTGACTTTGACTTTTCTAGGCGCATGCTTGTTCAGGGCTAGTGACTTAGAATGCATTGAGGATACAGGCAGACATGCAGTCAGCATTTTCAAAAAAGGTGAGCCACTTTTCCCCGCAGCACAGGTTTAAATAAAACTAATTCGGTACAACTCTTCAATACATGCCCATTCCCTATGATTTGTCGCTGCATGGACAGACAATTACCTGTTGATCTGCCAGAAGTCCATTGAGCCCCTAACTTTCTGCAGTCAGCTGACAGCACTGTCTCTGCTGCACTGAAATCTAAGGTTGTCACCTGTCCAGGATTCACCGGGACGGTCCGGGTTTTGAATGCTGTGTCTGGGTTTCATGGCAGCAGAAACCCGGGCACAAGATGTCAGGCAGACAGGGGCAACCAAAATTAAGATAGGGGCTACTGCCCCCCACCCAAAAAAAATATTGACTGTGATATTTACATATGAATGGGTGGCGCTATTTACCTATGAATAAGCCGCGACTCATTCTCCCCCAAAAAATTCAATGCGTCGCTAGAGTGTTCGGGTTTCACAGCAAGAAAAGGTGGCAACCCTACTGAAATCCCAAGCAATGCTGTCAGCGCTACCTGATTTTCTTTCTGCCAGACTACAGAACACCTCCCTCTCTACTCAACATAAGGGGAGGAGTTCCATAGTCCAGCAGGGGGGAGGACTCAGGCAGTGCTGACAACACTGCTTGGGATTTCAGTGCAGCAGTGCCTCCAGCCAATGACAGGAAGGAGCGCCCTTTACAAAATAAAGGGAGACAGCATAGTTACAATACAATTCAATACAATTAGTATTGGGAGGGCCCTGCTCCTAAGAGCTTACAATCTAAAAGGCATCCACTTTAGTAGTTGGCTTTATAACTTTCCATGACAAATAAAGAGCTGGAGGCAGAGAACTGTCACCCCGCTCACCTGAATTCCTGATAACAAGCTTTCTCATGTTGCACGGCCGGTTCAGAGAAGTCACTCCAGTTTCTGTTTCATCATAATCCACGCCTTTCCTTATATGGCGGCCACTTCCTGCCCATGTGTACAGGGTCATGTGAGCGGGTGCTCATACATCGTATATACCAGGGTATATCCCCCCGCCATGGAGTACAGCCTCCAATAGAAGTCAATAGCTGTACGCAGTGTATGCATACAGATGTCAATCCCCGGACGTATACCTATGTACAGATGTTGACTTACCTGAAGTCACCAACCATCTACAGACCGCACCTCCAATGTGGTGCATAGGAATGAATGAAATGTCACTGTAACATTTCCATGAAGTTAAAAAGATAAACCGCGCCTTGCGATACCATTTTTTTGGTATTGAGTACTGATGACCCACCGCCCGGGTTCCTGATTGCCAGTGAAGCCGTGTTCGAAAGAACCCCGGCTTCACTTCCCTGGACACTGCGAGTCAGCCTGGCTTCCTGACCAATCAGGAAGCCAGGCGGCACATCATGAACCGAATGCAGTTTGAAAATGCGGATTCAGACCCATTCGGATGCATTAAACCGAAAAACACATCTGATTGGCCAGAAAAGTCACATGTCCGATTCAGTTTATTTTTTGAATGAAAATCGGACATGATCCTTAATTCGGAAACGGAAATTCGGATTTGGATGCATTCGGATGCATTGGGATTCCGAAATTCGTATGTGTTCGAATTTCGGAAAATTCGTACAAATTTTGATTCGGAACGAAGCGAATCGCACATGTGTACTGTAAACCCAATCACTAAAATCTTGTGCGAATTTTAACGTGTTACTGTCATTTCAGAAGTCATTTTCAAGATTTATGAATCTTCAGTTTTCATTAAAATAATATCTGGTGATCCTGCCATGAAGATCCTTGTTTAGGCACTTCTGTTATCCGGTGACAACTTTGCCCCTGTCTCCCAATGGTTCTCCTGTGTTGTCACCCTGTCACACCTGCACAGCCATGGTCCACTGTTGTCACCATCAGAATACCCACCCTAAGCAATGCCATTCAACCACTGCATGTGCATGTAGACAGGAAGTGGCTGCAGAATATTGGCAGCATTGAGATCATGAAAAAAGTTGAAAACATTTGCATTTGTTTATGTAATACAGTGTTATAGCAAACAAAATGCCATTCAGTGAGGGTTTACATCAGCAATTGGGAACCTCGTCACTCCAGCTGTGGTGAAACTACAAATCCCATCATGTGTCTGCCTCGGTGTGAGAAGGACAAACACTGGAGCGATCGTCTGATCACTCCGGTGTTTGTAAATAACTGGGGACACATAGTACTATGTGTCCACAGTTATGAATGACCAGGCTGTGATTTACATAACTTCCTGTTCATTCATGATTTCCTCAATGGGGTACTCAGTACACTCAGTACAGAGGCTCCTCCCCATTCAGAAACAGCTGATAGTAAATATTTGAATGGGAAGCCTCTGTACTGAGTGCTTCCCATTCATTGAGTGCTGAGGCTGCAGAAAAAGAAATTGAGGATTTGGTGTAACGGTTGCCACCTTTTCCTCATGCGAAACCCGAACACTCGAGCGAAGCACGAACATTGGGGGAGAATGAGTGGTGGCTTATTCACATGTAAATAGCCCCGCCCATTCATATGTAAATATCACAGTTGAGACTATTTTCAGTGGGGGGTCAGTAGCCCCTATCTTCATGTTGGTTGCCCCTGTCTGCCTGACCTCTTGTGTCCGGGTTTCAGCTGCCATGAAACCTGGACCGGCTCAGCCAATCCAGATGTTGCCTCGGCTGAGTTGAAGTCCTTCTGCACTTCGGCTCAGCCGAACCTTGCAGAGCTGGTCGGCTGACCAAAGTGCAGCCAAAGGCAGCCGATGTACGGCTGCAATCAGCCGTACAAGCCTGAAGTGACTAGCCGAACAGCGTTCGGCTCCATTAACTTGGCCTTCGGCAGCTTTGTAAATAGCCCCTTATATGTTAAGCGATCGATAGCTAATCACTCACGATTAATGACAAGTGACCTCTCATGTGTATTGATCCTAAATCTCCAACTCTACAGGTATAGTCGGCGCAGAGTCCAGAACTCCTGACTGTCCTGTGCTCGGAGTCCACACATGATCTACGATGAAGCTGCTACAAGGCCAACATTCTGTTCTTGAGTGATCAATCTTTATATGTCGTATAGAAAACAAAAGCAGTTTTTGTTTTAACTGGTTAGATACTTGGAGCTAACTCTAGACAAGAACAAACTTGTTACCTTTGGTTTTGTGACAGGAAATCTACAGTTGTATAATGACCTCCTCTGCTGAGACGATAAAAGAGCGTCACCTAGTGCCCAGAGTGTCACCTACACCTGACGGGTTCTCAGGGAATATTTTGTTGACTTTCTGTTTTCTTGGTCCATCACACAAGCTGGACCTGAAGGGTTCTCAGTAGGGATGCACCGATATATCGGCCGCCGAAACATATCGGCCGACAATGTCACTTTTGGCATTGGGTTCACACCTCAGCGTATTGGAAACTCGCCTTTGCCGCGCGGTTTTACCGCGATTTGCGGTAAAAGAAGCGCGCGGCAAACGCGAGATTCCGAGCGGGTATCCGGCTGTATCCTGATGGATACAGCGGGATATGCGCGTTAATACGCCCCAAAGAAGCTTCTGTACTTCTTTGGGCGTAGGGCGTTTTCCCGCGCGTTCGTAGTCGCGGAAAAACGCCCAGATGGGAACCATGCACATTGAAAATAATGGCATTTCCCTGTTTGAGCGTTTTTCCGCGAGTACGAACGCGCGGAAAAACGCCCAGGTGGAAACCGGGCCTGATAGCCGGCCGAGCGCTTCGGGAGGAGAGCGCTGTGAGCTGCCGGCGTCTCCTCCCACACCGCTCAGCCCTTTATCACAGTGCGGCAGAGCACAGAGTGTTCTTAGGTGGGAGGAGGCTACTAGGTGGACTGAAAAGCGGGCCCCAAGAGGTGCCACACAGTGGTACAGCATGACACCCCCCGGGGCCCCAGTGCAAAATATGAGCCAGTACCCCTGCATGTTAGTTCCATAGCCACAGCACTTTATTTGCACCTCTAGACCAAAACAAGCAATTAATCCTTGCAGTGCGGGGTTAGCCTCACTGCAAAGGTTAATGTTTGAAAATCCTGGAGTTCCTCTAATTGTATTTAATTTAAAGGCAAGCAGTGTAAGTATGAGAATGTAACTTATTAGGTATTAACCTCTTGCAGTCACCTATACAGCACAACTCTGAATGGGAGAGAACGAGTAAATTAGTTCATGTGCTAACAAGGAACATGCTGATAGGAGGAGAGAGCAGAAAGACCGAGAGATGAGCTCATCCCTGGGCTGCTTATCCTTTACTGCCCAGTCACAGGCTTGGGGAGGGACAAGACCTGACCTGCAGCATAGAAAAATCAGGTCTCCTGCCCTGCCAGACGGGCTGTGTGGCAGAACTGTTTAAATCTCAGGAGTGGATGGATAAGAATACAAATCCCATGGCAGGTAAAACAGCTCTCATATATGTATTCCATCTGTGTATGGAGCTGGATTTCAGCTTTATTGAAAGTGCGTGTGTGCGTGCACATACATACATACACATGGTCAAGCTTTTATAAGATTTTAGTCCGTTTTCTGTGCTGACCTGATCCGTACGCTCCTGCACTAAAAATGCATCCCAATGTATCCCTATGTGTTTTATGGGCTACAGTTCTCACGTGCGCAGTCCGTTCAGGTTACGACAGAAAAAATACTGCATGTCACATTTTGTATGTTCCGGAAACGGTCCGGAAACTCAAAACGTGTCAAGAATGCACTGCAGCTAACATACTGACAGACCCACTCCAGCAAAAAAAACTGGAACGCATGAAAAAGGCGGCAAAAACGCACTGCATCAGTAGCACCGCGTCTGCAGATCCGCACCTGATATCATGTGAACAGGCCCTTAAAGCTACTTTAATAAGTGGAAACCTGCATAGTGACATAGAGACCGAGTGACACAACAGGAGATTGGTGAACAATGTCTGCAGTGAGGTTTTGACATTTTTTTTTTTTTTTACCAGTAGAGAGATTGACGACCTTACTGACCACATAACATGATAAAGCTCCTCTGCTCACCATTGTATGTATGATTAAAAAAAAAACCAACATCCTTTTCTGTTACAAAGAAAATATACATTTGATGCTTGTACAGCTCTGTAGACATGGAAGACATGCCCTGTGTGCTTCCCCACAATTGGATAAATGCTCAGTCCAGTATTTGCTATATATTCATAGTGGTTTTGCATATACTTCCATGATTTATTATGCTTCTCAATATTTTGCCTTTCCATGTGCAGCCAACAGGTGGCGCTGTGGGCTCCTTTCTCCTGGTTCTGAATATCTGCTTTGCTGACATAAGTGCCCCAGCAATGTTATTGATTGTCCGTACCCTTGTTCCCATTGTCCGTACCCTTGTCCCCATTGTCCCCATTGTCCGTACCCTTGTCTCCATTGCTTTTTCTGGACAGCTTTGTTTTCCTGTAAAATAAAAAAGTAATTCATATACTGAAACCTAGGGATGGACTGATCCGCCTTTTCAGTATTGAGTACCGATATTTATCTTTCGGTACTCACCGATACCGAGTACCGATACTTCTGCTAGCATGGAGCCGGCTTCCCGGCCAATCAGGAAGCCGGGTGACGTGTCAGTACACGACGCCCGGCTTCTTGATTGTCCGGGAAGCCAGCTCCATGCTGTTTGGCCGGGTCGATGCTGATTGGAGGGGAAGCCATCAAGCCGGCTGTTTGGCCAATCAGGAAGCCAGGTCATTACCCGCCGCCTGGCTTCTTGATTGTCCAGAAAGCCGACTCCATGCTGAGTTGCCAGCTCAATGCTAATTGGCTGGGAAGCCGGCTTCCCGGACAGTCAGCAAGGAGCCAGCTTCCTGGCCAATCAAGAAGCCAGACGTCGAGTCATTACCCACCGCCCGGCTTCCTGATTGGCCAGGAAGCCAGCTCCATGTTCCTTGCAGCACTGCCGGTCAGAGGAAATGTTCCTGTTACTGGAAATTCCAGTATTGGGGGAAGTATCGGATCATTTGGGGATATACGAGTACTCGTCTAAATACTCGGAATTCGTGCATTCCTACCAAAACCGATTATCACGCGTTATCAGAATACAACTTTAATGATAGCGATTCTTTCACTACTTCACTGTGCGTTTCTAAAAGGCTGTGATCTGCGCTTTAATCTGATGGCTCGGGTCTAGGACGCAATCTACAGAGCCGATTGGAGCAAGGACAGCGATCACAAATGTAAACAGCGATCATGTGACCGCTATGACAGCCAATCACATCATCGGGAAGCCTGCCTCCAACTCTCAGCATTAAAGAAGAAATCTGGGCACACATTTGATTGACCCTTGTGGCTACGCCCACAATGCAAGGGGTTAACAGCTCGTTTTTTGCCTAGGGTAAAAAAAAAAAGTTATTCTCACCCGATCCTCGGAGTCAGCAGTGCTCCCTCCAGCCTGTCTCCTCTGCTGCAGCGATGGTATGTTCCACGGCGTTCATGTCCTATACCAGTGGTGGCGAACCTTGGCACTCCAGCTGTGCCAAAACTACAAATCCCAAGATGCATCTGCCTCTGGGAGTTATGTCTGTGGCTGTCAGAGCCTTGCAATGCCTCATGGGACTTGTAGTTCTAAAACAGCTGGAGTGCCAAGGTTCGCCATCACTGTCCTATACACTGTATTGGACCTGATGAGTCACAGGACCTTAGACCACTGCAGCAGAGGGGGAGAGATGCTATGGGGCCCGGTCTAAGAGTCAAGTCGGCTCCAAGGATCAGGTGAGCATAATTTATTTTTTACAACGCCGTGTAGAACCGGCATGGAAGGTCTCCCCTGATAGATCAGAGGAGAGACCAGCAACTTCCAGCCGCTGATCTCTCCTCTGATCACTGGACCCGGAAGTGATGTGCATTACATCACTTCCGGTGTCACTGGGCACATTCTCCGGCTCCTACAGCCAGAAGAAGCTGGTGAAGCAGATCTCTGCTTCATCAGCTTCTTTGGGATCCCTAGGTGACATTAGGGGTCTGAAAGAGGACCTGTCACATTAAATTTGCTATTTGCTTGCTAGCCCCCTATTCAATAGCAATAAAACTGTGAAGAAAAAAAATTGCTAACTTTTTTTTTTAAAGTTGCCCGCCCCCCATGTGCACGCACATATAATGCAAACATGCGTTGGATGTGCCCAAGTGCAAAAACAAAAATTGCGAGCGTCGGAGTGAGGGCACTATTTATAGGCACATCAATCACTGTTAGCGCTAAACTGATGAGCCGTGAATGCGTTTAAAGCGTCGCCTATGGGAAATTTTGGTTATTGTAGTTTTTTGCGGTTTCACGGACGCACGCAATTTTAAGGCTTCACATGTTTGGTATCTATTTACCCGGCATGACCCCCATCTTTTATATTTTTACCAAAAAATTGGGCATTATATTCTGTTTGTGCACTAAATTTCATTTTAGTGTATTTTATCCTAACAATACTTGTTTGATAAACATTTGCGCAAATACAGTGCTACATAAAAAATTGCAACTAGCATCTTTTTATTCTACAGGGCCTGTTTTCAGAAAATATATCATTGTTTGGGGTCTGAAGCTGTTTTCTAGCCAAAAATTCTGATTTTATCATGTGTGTGCAAATGTAAGACATTGCCCCAGGCAGCAAGTGGTTAAAGGGCCCCCTGGAGTCAGCTACACTGGTCACCAATGGGGAAACCATTTTTTGTTTTTTTGGAATACTTGCTTATGTGGCTCATTGGTTTCATCTAGGGTTGCCACCTGTCCAGGATTCACCCGGACAGTCCGGGTTTTGAATGCTGTGTTCGGGTTTCATGGCAGCAGAAACTTGGAAACAAGATGTCAGGCAGACAGGCAACCAAAATTAAGATAGGGGCTACTGCCCCCCCGCTGAAAATAGTCTCGACTGTGATATTTACATATGAATAAGCCACAACTCATTCACCCAAAAAAATGTCTTTGCGTCGCTAGAATGTTCGGGTTCTGCTTTATAAAAAAAATGGTGGCAACCCTAGTTTCATCACAGCAGTCCTTCCGCAAGGATGCACACCACACACCGAGGGACAAACCTACAAAGGTTTATATGTGTGAAGGTCACATCAGAATGTAGGCCACTGTTAGAATACACTGCAGTCTACTGTTCCGTGTTGTCCAATAACACTCTCAGCCAGGATCCTTGATCACCTTTGTTACCATCTTGGTCCCTTTTCCACTGCTTTTCCCACACAAACAAACACGGCCTTCTTCCTTTGTGTCACATGATCCGCTTTTTGTCCCTGTTTACACAACACGCAGCTGAAGCTTATTCTTCTCCACATCCGATGACTGTTGTGGGTAAATAATGAAGATGAATCTGTCCACAGCTCCAGTTCCTGAGCTCGGTGAAGGATAATGCCTTGTATGCATCCAAATGGAGCAAATGTACACCACGTGCCCGGCCTTGTGAAAGCAACATGTTCACATACAATAACCTCACCAAACAAACTGAAAATAGAAGCCATTGTAGTGCAAGCAGACCCTAGCTACACGCACTGCTGTACTAGATTGACAGCACTGCTTCCGTCAGTCATTGTGAGCTGCAGTGTCTCGGTGGGGAGCATATGAAGCACACATGGAGAATTGTGATCACTTGGTAAGGGAAGGCTCTTATGATGATCCAATGTTTTTAATAATTGAAATCAGTTACCAGGAAAAGCAAATCCACCATTTTGACTTTTCTTGTTGTAGGGCAGCCACCTCCTCTGATGGCACCACTGTAACCCAAGACAGAGTATTGGGTTACAGTGCACTGAGCACACTGAGGGCTTGTTCACACCAAAAGCGTGTGCGTTCCAGAGCGGTAGCTGCTGGAACACACCACGATCGTTTAGGAAACATCCACCGCGATCGGGGGCGTGGCGGTGCATGGCGCGGCGATGCATTGAATTCAATGGCACCGCTTCCACGCCAGCCCACAGTGCGATCGGACACGTGGCTAGACTTTGCCAGGGTTCCGTTCCACGGCAAGCAAAAATTAGAGCAAGCCCTACTTTTTGCGTTTCTTTCGGTGTGAACAAGCACTTCGAATAGTACAAAATTATGTTATTGATGTGTAAACATTATGGTCAAAAAAAAGAAAAATGTTGTTACCGTTTGACCATAATGTTCAACCTTCAATGAAGGCGTTTTGGACCAAGATCCTCAGTGTGCCGTGACACTCTGTCTGGGTTTGAATTTCCAGAGACTAAAGGTGCCCCTACACCCTACGACCATCGGAAGACTTTTGTCGATGGTCGTAAGCTTATTAAAAGCTCGTACAATCTGCCCATCTTGGATAGGCAAATCGTACTTGCGATCATCGAGGGGCGGGCTTCCGCTATCTGCCCCGAGGGGCGGGCTTCCGCTGACTGCAAACGGGCAGTTGTCGAACAAGCAGGCCACTAACCCGCCAAGAATCGTACGATTCTCAGCGGGTTTTCAAGCCTGCTTGGTCGACGGAAGACGTGTGACCGTACAGTAGAAACGGTCACACACCTTCCATACACTGTATGATTATCGTACGATCGCAGGATTTCCCGTACAGAATCGCACAGTGTATGGGCACCTTTAGACAAGATTTTCAACTCAGTTGCTTAAAAGACCAAAATTGCTCAACTACAAATTGAATGAACTTTTCGGAAGTTCATGTCTAGTGACACGCAATTTTTGATAATGTAGGCATCAGTGTAACCTAAGGTTGCTATCTCTAATCTGTGTCCCTCAATCGAGAAAAGTTTTGTCTTTAGATGCATACTATTGATTAGCTTAATGTTGTCATCAATGCATGCCCATGTTTGGATAACCTTGTTTCTATAAAGCCTGGAGGTACTAGTTCCAATCAGAGTCCGCTCGATGCTCCACTTAAAACAGCAGGATACAGCCTCATTCACACAGCTAAAATGTCGGCCCGTACAGATCGATGGGGCGTGCATGGCCGTTCCTGGAAAGGACAGGTGCTGCGTGTGATTGTACGCAGCAGCCTGTTATTCCCTATGGGAGGATGCGTCCATACGCTCGCACAAACTGCATATCCGTGCTCGGCCGCAGACAGGATCCATCCCATCTGTGTACGGGTACGGATACAAGCACGGATGAGCGTAAAGCCGCGTTCTCCCATAGAGAAGAACAGGCTGCTGCGTACAAATCACACGCAGCACCTGTCCTTCCTGGGAACGACCCGATACGACCGTGAACACCGCATGGATCTGTACGGGCCGACATTTAGCCGTGTGAATGAGGCCTAAAACCGGATCCACAGCCTTGCAGCTCTCTAGACTGGGCAATCCTTAGACCAGGGATCTCAAACCACCAGCCCTCCAGCTGTGGTGGAACTACAAATCCCATGAGGCATTGCAAGATTCTCACAGCCACAGACATGACTCCCGAAGAGATGCATCATGGGATTTGTAGTTTCAGCACAGCTGGAGGGCCGGAGGTTTGAGATCCCTGCCTTAGACAATAGTCACTGGGTGGCTCCAAAGGGGAGGTTACACCCTAGAAAACACATACACCATTATGCACATTTGAGGCAATCACATTCTGCTGCTTCAATTGGGAAGTTGGACAGGCCTATAGATTCGAGAGGGATTGACTCCAATGGATTTTATGTTGTAGACTCCTGTCAAGGTTTGCAAGTGCATATAATTGTGAGTAATACAAGGGAAGGAGGAGTTTTCACAATGCTTGTTATTTTATAGCAGAACCTTCTTTAGATATACATTTTTACATGGAGGCACACAAGAGCCCATTGAATCGCTAAAGCTGGCCACACCTATAGATTATCTGCAGATTATCTATGGTCAGATGGATAAACTGCAACAGATTCCTCCATCTACGCTAAACTGTGTGTATGGAGGAATCTCCCACTGGGCCGAGCTTCAGTATCTTGCTAGTCGGCCCCGCTGGCTCTCAAAATACCTGAACAATGCCTGCATCCAATCAGATTGTTCAGGTATTGGGGCAGCCAGCGGGCCGACTAGTAAGATACTGAAGCTTGGCCCAGTGGGAGATTCATCCATTCACACAGTTTAGCGTAGACGGAGGAATCTGTTGCACTTTCCCCATCTGACCATAGAAAATCTGCAGAAAATCTATAGGTGTGCGGCCAGCTTAAGGCAAGGCCCAGTGATGCTGGGCATTCGCTTGCGTCAAAGATTCTGCCCTCCCCACACAGGTCAATGGGAACATGAATTCCAAATGGTCTCAGAAGCATCTCTAAAAGCATGCTGCCTTACTCATGTATTTCAATGTCTCCCACCACCCTGGTTCTCATTCCATTCACCCATTAACACTAGCTCCTAAATCATTCTGTACAGGAGATTGGTCTTGAACACAGCTTACTGAATAGAACAATTCATCTTGTGGTCTTAACACTTCACAGGATTTGCTTGAACCGCCATTTTCTGAAACACTAATCTCAGCTCAATGGCAACTCCCTCGTCTGACTGTATTCTGATCTTACAAAAGGTTCAGTAGAGAATGGAAAAATGAAGCATTGAAAACAAAAACACAAAGCTTTAATAAAATGAATTTGGGCATTTTACATCATCTTTTACTTAGCCTTTAACATGAGGTACAAAAATTTATTGTTATAAATAACATTAACAAAAATATATAAAAGAATGTGCAGGATGTTTTCCCAAGAAGGGGGAGAAAAAAAACCTCATTAGACACCCGATTCCTTAAAGTGTCACTCCGGCCAAACTATTTTCAGTTTAAGGTACAGCGGGGAAGGTTGCTAATGTCATGTTTTTACCGCCATTTGAGTCTTCCTCACTTCCTGTCACAACCTTGTTACCAGGACGCAAGGAAAAAACACCATGTTACAAAAACACAACAAAAAACAAAACACATTAGTAAGGGCGATACTAGACCATTAGCTTTTAACTCCCCACTGAATGACACGGGACAGGATATAGCAGGAATTCTCCTGAATGGGGCCAAACACCTCACTAAAAGCCTGATGGAATCTTACCCCTTTCCTACTCTGTCCAGAACTTCATTTTGGTCTGGAACATTTTGAACTAGGTTTACCAGCAGAGTGAGTTTTAAAAAAAACATTACGTGATTCTGCCTCAATCACGGGTGCAAAGTCTTCTCAGTGTGACCACAATGCAAGGCACTAAAAAGAAAAATATCAATTTCCTAAAGACATCCAAAAACTTCACAACCAACTTACAAGTTGAACTGTTGATCCAGTGTTAAAAAGGACTTGTATTTACTACAGAAAACATCCAAGAGCTGCTCAAATACCAAAATAAAGGGGGGGGGGGGGGTTAAAAACAAAATGGCATGTGTAGAAAACAAAATTTATAGCAACTGAAAATTCAAAGCTACATCTTGAGTAGTGGGGCTAATATCAGTTTTAAAAGTTTGAACCTGACCACAGAAGCCAAGATTAAAAGGTAAAGTCTTTGCAGGATGGACAGACGAAGGCACACGGCTTAAACCTCTTCTTGACATCTTAAAAAGGTTAAACAAGGCTGATCCAGTCCAAAGATTACAGCTTGTAGCAGGCACTGAGCTTGTGGGGTCTAGTAGTCTTTTGTGGCATGAGGCCAACAATGTGCTAAGGACTGTGTCGAGAGCTCTAAAGAATATTACATGCCGGCGGCCATATATACAAAATAAGGCATACGTTCTTCAGTACTTGCTAAGCACAAAATCAAAATTGACCAGTGTGGGTTTGTGTTTAAGGCGATGGGTTACGAGTTCCATTTGGACAGATCACAACTGCCCGCCCTGAGACCTTAATCGTCTTCTCCTCCGTACATATCTGCCAGCTTCCGGAAGCGGGGCCCCCAGTTGTTCAAGCAGTCATAGTCCTGGTCAAGGTCGGAATTGGAGGAGTTCAGAGAACTGAGGGAAGCAGCCTCTGACCCGCTGCCTTCGTAATCAAAGACGAGGAGAGAGTCGTAGGGTGGAGCGGTGGGGTCATTATCTGCGGCGATCAGATTCTGAAAGAAACAACGACAAATTAGACTAATAAAAACGGAAGTTGGCTTTAACGATAATTTGCAATTGTGCGTCAAAGGCTGCAAATATCTAATGGGCAGCAGAAATAGAATGAGGCTTCCAGGAGACAGGAGAACATTAAGCTCGGAATGTTCTGTCAGCTTCTTCAGAGGTAATTTTTGCTGTTAATGAGGCAGAGAATCCATTAAGCAGTTTCCAGTCATAAGCAGCCCTGGACATCTCCCTGTAATGTCCACCCAGAGGAAATGGAAATTTAACCCTTGAATACCAGGTCCAGTTATGTGTACTAAAGTCTTTAAATCCAGTGTGTAAAGATTGGACCATTCAATGTTAAAGAGGGGGGTTTAAAACAGTTTCCGCCGTGCCTCTAAAGTGCAACCTCCATGCCGTTTCTTTATACGCACACTATTAAGTGCTTTTGCCGTGTGATACCCAACAGTATTTCCTGTGAGCAAGAGAGACCATGGATATAACTACCTTTGTTTAATCTGCCACCCATCACCCCAGAGCAAAGTGATTGTCTTTCTAAAGTACACCCCATCCTACTTATACCCACCTCTCCTCTACTGCACGCCACTTCATTCTCTCCTCAGGCGATAGTGGTCAAAGATGGCAAATGGCCAGTATCTTGTGGCAGCTCAGACAAATGCAGTAGCAGAGGAGCATGGCAAAAGAAGGTGGGTCAAGGGTGGGCTTTAAAGATACTGTCACTAACTTACAAATTGCCCCACAGAAAATAGTATATTTCAAATGCTTACTTGCAGTGTCTTCCTTCCCATCAACAATTTTTTATTTTTTATTCAACTGCAATTTGCCTTTGAACTTGCTAGGGAATCCAACCATTCCATGAACAGTCACTTGCCTAGCACAGGCCCAGTTCCCACCCTTTGAAAGTCATAGACCTGCCCTCCTCTTCTGTGAGTGTCTGATTACTGTCCGTGCTGGAGGCTTTTACACGTACATATGCATAAAAAAAGATTAAATGCACAAATATCCTCATGGGAAGATTGTTGTTTGAATAAATCCTGTGACAGGGTGCCTTTTAAAGACAGAAGACTGTCACTTTGCTCTGAACAAAGAATGTGGCAGACGCGGTAAACAATACTGTTACAAGAGTGCAAGCACAAAGTGCATTGATATACTTAAATTACAATTGTGCATCCCTTCCAACAGTGCACATGTAAATAGCAACTGACCTATGCAACAATGCCTGGGTATGGCCATAAGTCACAGAAACACTGAACACTGCCTTGTAGGATGCAGGTAGGGGTGTACCTACGTTACCCCGATCTGGACACCCATGTATGCGGACACTAAGAGGGTTGCTTAACAGGGATCCACAGGGAAACAAAACTTGTTACATCACCTTATACAAGGTGCGCTGGCATTCCCAAGGTCCATAATCAGGACCCATCTGGTGTTCAAGAATCAGCTAGCTCAAGCTAACAGATATTCTCAAGCGCCGCTGAATCAAGAGGTGAGCATTTCACCTCTGCAAATACCTTTAGAAAGCCATGTGTCTATACAATTACGGCAAAGCAGTGCAGCTGCTTTGCTTCAAAGAATAACTCACCTCATCAATAAAGTTCCCGATTTCATTGGGGTTTGATGGCCGTGGTCTGTAGTGTGGTGCCGGCATCAAAGTGGGGACCACGTCGTTCCTCATGACGTCAGGTCGAGCATCTAGGCCTCGGTGGAGCTGACTCAGATCATAGTCCTAAAAAAAATAATTTGAAAAATCTTTGTACCAATGTAAAAAAACTTGTTTTTGTAGTAAGATCTTCCATACCCTCAAATATTTAACAGCAATCCTTTGTATAGCTTGATCAACCTACCTGATCTTCCTCACCACCACCCTCTTCTCCATAGTAAAATATATTGTCCCTGGTATCCTCTTCTGGGAGCAGTAAGGGTTCCTTCACCACCTTCTTCCTCTTCAAGAACAGCAGCAACAGTAGAATGAGAACTGCAATGGAAGCAAAGTATTAACAATCTGCTCAGGTGCATGAACATAAAAGTGTGCTGCCAGGACCAACTTATTCTGATAAAACACAGAACTGAAAAAGAATCTGCATCTCTTTAGACCTACCACAGTGATCAAGAGGTTAATGAATGCAACAAGAAAAGGCAACAGCACTAAAGGGTATGTTACTGGCATAAAACATAACTAGTGCTGCTTGCGGAATCTGTCATACAGGTGACTTGATCTGTAATTGCACTGAACAAAGTGGCCCAGTCATGAGGGAGGTACAGGGACATCCATAGCATGCCTCAAACATTGATTCTGTCTGTCCAGCCATTACTGGGAATCACAGACCCCAAAAATAGCATGCTGTAAATGAATGTCAGAATACCTCATCTTTAATTGTTAGGAGAGACTATACTAAAAAGTACATTTCCACTTCTGCAGCCAAAATTGGTATAACACCTATTTTATATTACATGTTCCCATTCACATAGTATACATGAAAAAAAACGAAAAAGGACCATGAACTTATAGTAGAACTGTTCCCCGGACTGTCCCCTTTAAATAGCTGACATCAGCGGCTCACAAGCCGCAGATGACCACTATCAACAAAAATACCGGGCGCACTGATAGTGATTTTAGTGTGCTTTATCAATTGAATTGCGTATTTTTATCTGTTTAAAAAAGGAGAACTATGAGGTGAGTGCTTTTCACTCATCCTCATAGTTCGAGCCGACATGTGATAATTAAACTGTCACATGTCGGCTCAATAGATCGGGAAGCGAGCGAACACATACCATCGCTGGCTCAGGTCCCTGCAGAGAGCCGCGACCGTCACTCACGGATCCCTGCAGGGATCCCCCCTCCCCTCCAGCGCTGACTGACGGAACGGATGGGTGAGGGGGCGGGTACAGCTGGCTCTGCCTCTAGATAGGCAGAGCCAGCTGTCAATCACGCAGATGGGTGGATCAACAGTAATGACGGGATCCGTCTCGGCTGCTGCAGTCTCAGTATACCGTGAGCTGTAGCTCTGGTATACTGAGCTTTGGGTCACGGGAGGACGCTAGTTTGTATTCTCCCGTGACCCTTAGGAGAACTATGGGAAAAAACACTGACCCCATAGTTCTCCAATATTAATTTGAGAAACACTTGCGCAATTATCGCAGGGCCTACAAAATTTAGTAGCACCCTCTTTTTATTCTACCGGGCCTGCGCTTTCAGAAAATATGGTTTGGGGGGTCTTTTACAAACCGTAGCAACGCAGCAGTTGAAAATCAATGGGCAAAATTGCAAAAATGGAGTGGCCAGCTGAGGTGCAAAATGTTAGAGGGTTTGGCAGCGAAAGGGTTAACTTGGGTAAGGGTATTAAGGGTTAACATTTTTTCACATGCAAGGAGGGGCTGTGATGAGTGAGGGGTCTTGTCCATTCTGAGCTGGCTTGTCAATTGTATGTTAATGAAGCTCAGCAGATAAAAACACAATCCTCAAATTCTAGTCCCAAGTCTTTCTATTTAGGACAGACCAATGAAAGTTCCAAGACAGACCTGGAATCAGCCATCTTGCCTTTTAGATGTTTTATCAGGCAAGATTTTTTTTAAAAAATAAGTTAATTTTCAGTGTGCTGTGTGAATAGGGACAGAGGGGTTTTCCTAAATTTGACTGCAAAAGTGGAAATACACTTTTACCTTTACAGGAAGTCAAGAGTTGCATTCACCATCAGCTGCCTCGTCTATTAGGAATTGTGACATGCTGTCTTTGCAGAAGATATTTGCTAAATAATTTATTTATCACATGTTCAGTTCAAATTGCCCTGGCTTGCTTTTAAAATAATAAGTCAGGCAGCCAGCTCATTTTAGGGACCCCAAAATCAAAATGAGTACCAAACAATGTTATATTCAATACACAAGGGCAATCTTTAAAGCTATTTGTCAGCTTTTGATTACAAAAAACTGGTTGATTGCATGAAGGCAGCCGATCAATAATACCAATTATCGGCAATAGGCTGTCTCCAGTCCATAGTATTCACTACTTTCCATAATCCTGACAAGGCAAGAAAAGGAATAAACTAAAAATCAATGTAGTCGGAACTTACTTAGCAGAGCTAGAATGGATCCAAGAATGACCAAGATCACAGGCAGATCGACCCCTGCAATGATTTTGTCGTAATTACAGTTGACAGCCTTCCCTTCACAGTTGCAGATCGTTGCGTTTACCACCGTGAGTTGGGCTCGCTTCTGAGCATCGTATAAACGAACGTACAAGATATAGTCCCCAGTCTTCAGCTCTTCTTTGGGAACGAGAGTCATGGAAGCTAACAGACAAAATAAAATGGTTAATGCTTCATACTTACAACACTCAGTGTTACACACACGCATTTGACTAGCAGGTAGCAATAAATGGCCAGCAGCAGAACTTGATATAGATTAAAGCAAAGGAGCACTGAAGTCCTAGGCTCAACGTAAAACATACAACTGTGGGTGGCAGCAGGAAACTATACAAACTTGGGGGAGAACATAAAATCCCCAAGTAGACATCCAGTTACACACCCAGCTACACAAGTTTGTGTGTTTGTTCCACAGTCCAAGCACATACTGAATCTAGTTGGTGATCACATACAAGTCTTGACATAATGGTACAGACGTTTGACTGTAAGCTACAAGCCAGGGAGTGATTGCATTATTTGGGACATCACCCCCTTGAAGGTCAATTCTAGCCAAAACTTTATTTGTACTGGAGTGTAAAAAAACAGAAGTCTTTTTGCAGACGAAACAAATGAATTCATTTGTTTCGTCAAAGGAAACACATTATGTGGTTTTGGACTCAGAGGCAACGAGCCTCCGAATCTGAAACGGCACACTGAAACTGCAGAACAAGTGGTGGCCAACTGGAGTAGATCGTGGTAGTAGTCTGCCGTTCTGGAGTAGATCTTGGTTTACAGCAAGATGGAGGTGCCCCCATGTTTGAGCGCCGCCATCTTGGTGTAGACCTAGATCTACTCCAAAATGGCTGCGCAGAACATGCCAGCCGCCGCTCGTTCAGCGCACGACGTCACAGTCATACACCCTGCCTCTAAGATGGCGGCGGGCATGCACAAGAACATGCTAGTGGCCAATATGGCCGCTGGCGTGTTCTGAAAACGAATTCCTGCATGCCCGAATATCGTTGTAGTATATTCGGGCATATATTAAATTGGTTATATCAGATTCGGACTAACCGCCAAATCAACTGATTTTTGTTTGTCCGCATCCACATGTCTATAGCCCATGTTCCCCATTGGGAACATTTACCCATGCTTCATGTACTGTTTAAAGTTGTGCGTGTCACTTTTGAAAGATGCAGAGAGCAATAAACGGACAAACGCTTCCGCAATGTACTTAACGTGCTTTCGTTGCCATTTCTGTCCCCTTTAGAGATGTCCCATCACTTCCTGTCATTAGTGCAAATGCTGAGACAGACCTCACAAACTTAGATTATAACCTTTTTACCCACCACCCCCAAACAAGTTTTGCTGGGGTTGGATTTTAAGAAGCATCAGCAACAAGCTTATTTTCAGTTTATTTCCATGTACACAAATTACCTGTTCCTTTCATCTCAGCCGCCCAGGTGAGTTCAGATCCATGGGTCAGCTCTACATCATAGGGATAGGTGTTTGGAGGAAGGTCAGCATCACTAACTGTCAGCTCAAAGGGCTCTGGGTTCCGGCTGCACATTGTGAAGGCTCGTGGACTGGGGGCAGGACCATTGTCATTCACATCAAGCACCTGCAAGATGAGTGTACCGGTGCCAGTGGCAAATGGAATACCTGTTGGAACAGAGAAACAATTACAGGTAGGAGATATTTCTGCAGCAGAAAAAAAAAAAAGTATGGAAATGGCTACAAAAAAGGGAAAAAAAAAAAAGTAAAAATTCTCTACAAAGACAACAAAGGAAAGTCATGAGGCTCTCCTACGACTCAGAAAAATCTATTTCTAATGGACTTCTGAGCTCTTTATTGCCATAGTTCAACCCAGGGAATTATGTCATCCTCTGATTCAAGTAAATGGCAATTGGCCTATGCCTAGCCAAGGACAACAGATTTATATAGAGCGTCAACCTTTTACATCTCTGCAATACATGAACTTTTTCCTATCCCATTTAAATGCTTTTAAATATGCTGCACTTCAGAAAAATAACCTGATATGCTAGAAAAATAGGGTGCTCCCACCTTCCTCTTTGGGATAACTGGGTATTCTTGGCTCTGAATTTCAAAGCATGTGGTGTCAGCCCTGCCTATTTTATTTCTGATGCATTACAAAGAACAGTGCTGTTATCTCCCTCCTCTCCCTACATTCTCCATAATCCTACTTGTACACCGGTTCAAAGCACAGAAGTTCAAGATTTATGACAGGTTTTTGCACTTCTAGAACAAATGTACTAAAAAACATTAATATTTAGCAGATCAAAAAGGCAGCAAGATAGAGATTTTTTTTTTTTAGGGTTTACACATACATGTTTAAACCCTCACAAATCCTGTGTGCTGAAGACCAAGAAAACTCACTGCTAAGCATCAGACTGGGAATCCCATTGTGTGCCAAAGTTTAACTATAAGGCTCTGTTCAAAGCTAGGCGTATCGAATATGCGTGTTTGTCGCGCGTTTCGTGACACGCGTTACCACGATTTGCGGTAAAAAAACATGCGACAAAAGCGCGTTTCCGAGGGCTACTTGGCTGTATCCCAAAGGAAACTCGCGAAAAAAACTCCGCAAAGAAGCTCATGTACCTTTTTAGGCGTAGGCCGTTTTGTAGCGCGTTCAGACGGGCTGAAATATGGCAAGGTGTGAACCATACCCATAGAAAACAATGAGATTTTCATGTTTGAGCATTTTGTAGAGCGTTCGTAGAGCGTTGAACGCGCTACAAAACACACAGGTGTGAACCAAGCCTTAAGTAGGACATTTACAAAGGAATTGAAAATTTACTGTATGTACTCCGAGGTTAGAAGTAGACTCTTACCATCATCAATCACCATCATAATGATTGTGTAAGTGTTATTCTTGACATAGTCCGATTCTCTGTCCAGGTTGCCGTTGCCAGTGACAATGCCCGTGTCTTCATTCACAGAAACCCACTTAGCTGGATCATTCCCAATTTTGTACCTAAATAAAAGTGGGGAAAGAATTTAAGTAAATCAGAAAGGAGAAAATGACTAAGAGGGCCAAGGCACATTGCTGTCTTTTAAGGAAAGAAGTGGAAAATGAGGCACCAGAGCAAGACAATTTTATGGTGTTTAGGTAAAAGGGACCCCATTACATTTGTACCCTACTGCTTAGAGTGGGCAGCTAAATAAAAACGACAAACACTTCTGTTAAGTGCTGGTCACATCATTTGTTACTGTGATCTGATTTGACAGAGGGGTGTAAGGTTTTGTGTAACCATTTCAGCTCACCCATGTTCCATTTATCCACGGCAATACTTGAGACCTGTCAACCCGCCCATGCAAGGCAAAGTGACAGTATGTGTTTAAAGGGCCCCCATTTTCAAAAGGGCAACAATCCAAACTAGCCTAAATGCTCCTCTGCAACTGGCTCAGAAATGCCTGGTCTTTATGATCCAGACGAAGGGGAGATATCACTTGTTCAGCGAGGCCTAGCAATTGGCTTCTAGACCCAAGTCACAGAGGAGGTGGCCAAATCTTCATTCATACCCGGTAATTCCCGGTACTGCTAGGTATTGTCACCAGCTGTGGAGGAGGAAACTGCAGCAGAGGAGCACTTTGGAGTATAATAGGGTTAGGGGATGTTCTTTGCATGGGCAAGGTGGCAGTGTCTCAGACACTTGGAGACATGTACTCCAATGTTAGAGGACAAGCTCCTTTAAGGTTTTATAATGGAGCCAAACTTAGGTTTGCAAGCAGAAAATGCTGGTCAACCTAGTCCTGGTTTTAAAAATAAACCTGCAAATTCCATCATACTCAAGTGTTTTAAAGCCATCAGGAGCATGTATGATTCAACATCTCATCATTGTTGGAAATTAGTTATATTGGAAGAAGGGAGCTACACAGCCTGCTCAGTCTCCTGACAACCCATGGAGCAAAACTCGCCAGGGCAACCGGCTACTAACTTGTCAGTTTCCCTCACAGATGACTCAAGTCTGTTAGCTGGAAATTTGACTTAACAGCATAGAAAGAAGGATAATTATCTGGTAACCGATTCATGTCCTAATCAGTATACAAGATTTTTGCCGATTGCATTTTTAAACTGTAAAGGAATAGAGCCGGTAAAACTGCATAATCATCACAATGACAAATCACGGCTTGAACTATCTTGCTTTGCATGTAATGAGTCTATCTCATATATTATTTTCACTTTTTAAGTTGCATTAGTGAAATAAATGAACTTTTGCACGATATTCTAATTATTAGAGTTTCACCTGTATATCCAGTCGGATTACAGAAAGTTGCAATATATGCAAGAACTTTGTATTGCTACAAAAGTTTAGTAGTCATTGTATATGGTTTTATGGTCATGCTTACCTGAGTTTCTGGTTCTGTTGCTTATCAGGGTCCTGAGCAACCAGCGCAATGATGTTCTTCCCAAGAGGAAGGTCTTCCGATACTGCCTCCCGGCTGACAGTAGGAACAAAGAACGGGGCCTCATTCACATCCTCCACGTTTACAGTGACTGTGGCCGTTGCTGTCGGCAGGGGGACAGTAAAAGGTTCCTCGTTCTCCGCGGTGATCTGCAGAACAAACTGCTTCCTGGTTTCAAAATCCAGACCCTATGGTAGAGAGGTGGAAAAACACAAGACGACATTACAGTTTGCTAGAAAAGTGGCATCAGCTGCTGGCTGTGTTTTTATATATTAAAACTGGTGGAGAAGTTGGAGGACCATGTCATTCAGGCTAGAATGTGGCTAGGATCTTGGACAGTAAGGGGAGGTCACCATGTGTCTAATTTACCAAAAAGTAAGTGGACAAAAAAATCTACAGCAAACATACCATAGTGATGGCAAAGTCGTCTGGTTCCTTGCATAATATGGAGGCAGAGGGAGGGTAACAAAATTTTGGAATGGCAAAACCAGAGAACGGTTTTTAGATTCAGACTCAAAACAAGCAAATTATGAAGATTGTGCACAGAATTTGTATTATATGTCAGCTATTCCAGTATGCTAGATGTAAAAATGCAGCATGAAGGGCACAGCAAGGTCACAGGCACGAGAGAGTCAGGTGGGAGTCAGAAGACAAGACTGCACAATGGTGATTTCTATCCAGAAAAAAACAGTTGTAAGCAGTCACTGTGTATAAGACCCCGAAACAAAAATGTCTAGTGCAAAAACAAATTTTAAAAGGAGGAGTTGTTAAAATCAATACATTAGCTTTCAACACCAGCTTGGTGCAGTTAGCTTTTTGGTACAAAGAGTAATGCTTTACCACAAGGACCCCTTTACAGGATGGATATAATAAAAGGAATACTAAACATGCTCTATACAAACATCTCAGTACCTTGGCTGTAGTAAGGATGCCATCGTTGGTAGCTGGGTCAGTAGTAATTGAGAAAAAGCTGGCATCGGCGCCCTTTATCTTGTAAACCGCTCGCCAAGCAGGAGTGTGGATTTCGTCATCATCTGTTACTGACAGTCTCTGAACTTCAAAGCCCACTTCGTTTTCAGGCACTTGGGCAGTGTACTGTGAGGAGAAAAAAAAAACCCATTAGAACCCAAGAACACAGTTTAATGGAATTTTACATACAACCTTCAACTAAACCTTTAAGTGATTTGGATGGCGTGGAAAACATTAGGTTTTCATTTTTCCTCACTTCCTTTTCCCAGTGACTGCACAGGAAGGGAAAAGGAAGAACTGTAGAGGGGATGGACATCACAAACCTAATAGATTCTCCGTTACCACTGTAAAACTAGTTTATGAAAAGGCCAAAAGAGTTAACATGCCAAGGATGAACGTTTTACATTACTCATTATGACGTGGAATATTGTTGGCTAGAATTACAAGCGACAGGAAATTACACAACTTGTTCTTAAGAGGGTCACCATTACAGCCAGGTAACCTCCATGTTTGTGATTAGGCCCCGATGAAGCAATTCTCAACTCATGCTGCAAGACACGTTCTGAAGCAATAACCGTATACAGAGCTCCAGCCTTGGAGCGTGTACAAAAACACAAGTCAGGAATAGTTGCTTCCATAATGGCTTAGGCAAGTGGGTTTTCTTTAGGACCAATTACATTTCATTCAAAATTTATATGCGCTTTTTGCTAGACTGAACCCCTAAAGTAGAATGCAACCCTTACCTTGGTCATCATTGGGGAAGCAGCATGTGACCATTAAACTTTATACAGATTAGGGTTGTGCCGAATGAGAATACCAATAGACTGATGTGCAAAGTGGGTACACCACAGCCTGCAAATGTTAGGTGCTGACAGAATATCGGGTTTATTTAATCAAGTGCAGGTTTGCCTTGCATCCTAAAGAGTATCTAAACCCCAGAACAAAATTATATTATATTGGGCAGCTTGCCAGTCTTTAGATGTGGTGGCTACATTGGTTTTCTCCAGCTACCCCCTTTCACGTGCTGATCATGTCAGTATTACTTCCTTTCCTAGGGTAACACCTACACAATGTACTATATCTATGAAGCAGCAGTGTTGTGACTCTAGACAAGGAAATGTTTTAGGACTACAGTCCACCTCCCCAACTCCTTACCATGGGGAGGTGATCGAACTCCAGAAGGGCCGATAGTAGTGCTTGAGATTTATGTGCAAAATTGTCAGCTCACTAGAGGAAGTTAGGACCTCACTGGATTTTTAGCAAGAACAGGTTTTCTTGCACTTAACATGCTTTTTAAATGGTATATTTAAACACACCAAAAGGAAGCAAAGAATAAAGGTTTATTGTAATGGTTTATATACATTTTAATAACTGCCTAAAAAGCACACGTCAAGTCCATTTAAATCTACTCCCACAATTTTTTTTTCAGATTGCTGGACCATACCCTTGAACCCCTTCTCTTACCTTGACAGGGTCAAACACAGGTGCATTATCATTGGAGTCTGTTATCTGGATTATAACAGTTGCAGTATTAGTCAGACCTGCCCCTTCCATATCTGCAGCTTGAAGTATCAGGGTATACTCTGGAACTTTCTGCAGAGAAAAAAACATTAAGACATCAGTGACCTGAAATTAAATGTAGTCACTCTTTGCTTGCAATGGCAGAGTAACAGTGAGGCCAAGGATGCATGGAAGTCCCTAGGCTCCACAACATTCAGTGGACGCCCAAGGCTGAGAAAGACCAACTTAATACATGCTCCGCAAACAAGGGGAATGCTCACCTCTCTATCCAATCCTGCTGCAATGACACTGATGAGCCCAGAGACACTGTTGATGGTAAAAAGTCCTGCTATTGGCTCCTCCGGAATTTGCTTTAGAATGGAATAAGCAAGTATAGCATTTGCTGTTGTAGGATCATCAGCATCAGTTGCAGATACATTCATCACAGGAGTACCTGGTGTAAAAGACAAACCGTAAGATGAAAATGCAAGACAGCGAACCCTTGCTTTAATACTCGCAAGTCCATTTATAAATGTTTTACCCAAAATACATACATTTTTCTAATTCTATTAAGGTAAAAAAAAAAGTGTAAATCCTGGGTAAAAACCTTCATATGAGAGTCCACTTTTATCTTACTATGCCAAGATAGCAACTTTACAGACCAGCATACTGGTTCCAGGTCTGACTCAAACCTTCGTGAACCCAGTGGGTTAGCATAACCCCCAACCATCTGAGGGGGAAGAGAAGGGAGGTACACCTTCCAGCACAATGTATTTAGGCAATGGACACATCCATGTTATGAAGACCATTAATTTATATTCCAAAAATGATTGGTTAAACCCAGAATTGTTTCTTCCCCACCATTACTTTATTATAGTGGCTTTTCAAAATCGCAAACAAGACAAGATGAGATAAAAGGTTTTAATGCATAACCCCACTTTCTATAGCTTTTTAGAATATCTTCATAGATATCTGTACATCCAACCAAAAAGAGGGACAGCTAAAAGAGAAAAGGGGGACAACCCCTTAAAAGGGACCGTTGAGATATGGATCAGTGTTCTAGCAGACAACTGCAATTATTCCCCTTCTAACGATGCTAGCCAAATATTTCCCTCTGGAAAGGTTTATTTCAATCCTTATGAATTACATTTGTCACGGAGAACACTCAGCAGGGAATGCCCATCTCACCTGGCTGGACGCCTTCCCTCACAGAGCCCCGGAATACTGCCTCTGTGAACTGGGGTCGGTTGTCATTCTGATCAATGACAACGACTGTAATATCCATTGGTTCTTCCACCTGCTGACCATTTTCAGAGACCGCATGAGATTGCAGCTGTAGCACAAAATATATATAAAAAGGAAGGTTACTCTTCAGTTGCAGAAATACTACAAGCATTGTGCTGTCACTATTTACTATCCACACATTGTAATTTAGCCCAGAGCAGAGGATACTCACCTTGTATGAAGCGTATTTCTCTCGATCCAATGGGCCCGTTACCTGCAGCCAGCCGGTCTCCTTCTCTATGGTAAACACACCCACGGGAGGAGTGTCTGCACCCTGTCCAGTGATGCTGTAGAAAATCTTCACATTTTTGTTGGATTTAATCTAGGTGTAAAAAAGCAAAAACAATCAAAAGCTTGTAAAGTCATTTTGACATCTACCATTTTATTTATCTTTCTTTGAGTGCTAAAATATTTGCGTTTGTCCCAAAACTGGGCCATCTAGTCAGTGCTGAATCAGGCCTCTAAATCAGACCTCAGGGTTAACCAGGACAAATAGAGGCAATCCCCAAGGGGAACAAAAGTGGTTCTAACCCTGCACCACCAACCTAAAAGGTTTTGGCTCTAAATAAACTTAAAAAACCTCTCCCAATGGGTGACCTGGACCAGTTCTGGTCAGAATAACAGCCCAAAAAAAAAAAGTTTGCCCACTATTCCCAAGCAGATCATGAATTTCATTTTTAATTCATTAAAAGACCAAGGCCACCATGGGAAAATTATAGTGAGACTTAATGACCTTCACTACCAAATTCAAAAGTAGCCTGACTCTTACCTGTACCAAGGGCCTTGGGAAAGTCCCCCTGGCATTTTCAGACACCTGGATGGGTGGGACGACCCAGTCCCTCTTCCTTCTCTTCAAGCCAGCCTGCTTCTCTGGGAAGATCAGCACCGAATGTCTGCCTTTACGATGGTTTTTCTGCACACAAAAGAATTAAGGTGTGAAAACGGAGTATCGAATTAAACTGCCCTGTACAAACTGGTATCCTGCAGGTTATCTTGGCGCTGCAGCCATGTCAGATGAAGCACCGCAGCACTACAGCAAAGTTAAAATCACCCAGGAACATGTAAAATTTGGGTACTTAAAACAAAAAGACAAACAGGATAAAATGTAAATGTAAAACTTTTTCTGCCAGTGCACCAACAATGAGTAAAGCCAATACCTCTTTAGATCTGTGTAGTCTCTTTATAGTAACAGTAGCAGAGTATTTATTTCCCTGTGCATCCCACGTTGTGACCGGGAACTTTATTTCATGCCCATGAAGCGCGACATGCCGTTTTGGGATCAAGCCGCCATCCTCCGTCACCAAGAATCGAGAGTCTCCCACATCATATCTGCTGTGTTTTCGTGCTGTGCAGTCAACAAAATCCACTGCAGGAAAGGGGGAGACAAAAACAAAACCAGCTTAAAACGGTGCACAATAATAGCAATAAAAAAAAGACTGAGCAATATTTTACTGTGCACCTCCAATAGCCATTCAAACGCAACCCACTGACAAGTGACTAGAAAGATTACACAAGTGTATTGTAGAAAAGATGTATGTGGCCAGTATCCTTGGTGAAAAGTGGATTAGCTTTAATCCTGAAGAAGCAGCCCTGGCTTCTTACAAGTCTTAGATATTTCAGAAGGAAGATCTCCATGCCATAATAGCCAAATATGTTCCTGTCCATCTGGGGTCCTGGATGTTCCTCTTGCTGGATTTTTTACTGTATATTGACAATGCGCCAAAGAGTGTGGACCCCCTCACATGGGCACAACAGACCCAGGAACCTAGCACAGATCGAGGCAACTCAGGTAGTTTAAAAAACATGCATACCACTGGCAGTGCATAGGTTGGGGTGGGGTGACATTGTGAGCCTTCTGGCAACATCCTTGCAAAGCCGAGGATCCCAAATTGTGTGAGTAGACACTTCTGCACTGGGCCAAGGGGCCTTTGTGCAATATTTAGTATACTTATTTAGTATACTCAGGATCTCTTCTGAAGGCCTAGACTACAGCCTGGCATAGACTGCACAGGCAGAAGCTGGGGTATAAGGCAAGTATATTTTTTCACGATTAGAAAATGTCTGAAAACATGAAGGGAAAAAAAAAAAAAAGAAATGACATGCGATACAAGTCTGTAGTCCTCCGTTCTAATCCGACTTCAAATCTTTGGTCACAAGAGGCCATCAGTGCATGCAATCATGACATAAGGTCTCACGGGCCATCCAAAATAAATAAACTTACACCGGTTGGAGTTTTATTGAGGATAGCAAATCATCCTCAAACCTGCATAGATTAAATGCACACTACGACTTGGACAGAGGGGGTCCAATAAGATACATATATTGGCACAATTAACCACCTTCCCCAGAAGTCAATAGTACAATTGTAGTTCTAAACACAGATGTATAAGCCACACACAGCAGACTTGTAAGTGATTTCTTCAAACAGTTTAAATGTAATACAAGTCACCTGTTTAGTCATTTGAATCATTCACAAAAAGCCCAGATGTATCAGCAATCACCACTTCAGGTGTCCAAACTGCATTCCTCAAGGGTAACTTCAGGTCGCCTCTGAAATGGTCATGGCCAATACTACATACACATCGGGGCTTTTTGTCAATGATCCGTGTAACTCATCCTGTGGCATTTGACCTATTCTTCCTTTCTGAACAAGTCTGCCATGAGTGGCTTATGCATGTGTCCATAACTACAACTGCACTATTTCTGTGGAAGGTGTGTTATAACTGTGTGGACTGCAATATTAGACTATTCGTGAATTACAATATACGTATATAGGTGTCTAGTTGGATCCCGCCTCTATTCAAAGAAGTCGTGGTGCATGTTCCATGATGCTATAGGATTTAACTCCAGATTGGGTGCAATACGTACCCTTACCTATGAAATGCTTCTCATTTGCAGGCAATGGGAAGCCCAATACACAGTTTACACCGTTACATGGGGATCAACTGCAAATACATCAATGAAGCGCCAACCGTGAAAGTTTTGGAAAAACGGAGACCTTGATACATCATGATTGCGTGACCCAGTTGCAATATTTATTACAGAATATTGGATGCCTTTGTGACCAACAACTTGGTCATTTTGGAATGGTGGACTATATATTGTTATGCTCTGGGCTGCAACGTTTATACAAAGTGGAAAGTCATATAGCCTCAAAGACATTAAAATTGACACATTGATATACTTTACTGAACTTTATATGTATACCACACATATCCATGTTTATTCAGAATTTAATGTTTTATGGGCATTGCTGAATACCCCTCTACAATAAAAAGGATATATCATTTTGTATTATTTCCCCACATGAAGTATAGAGATCCAGGAATTCCCTTTTCAGGCTTGTGCTCAGTTACTCAGTCTGAAGAAAATGAGGGTGTTGATTTTTAGATGGCAAGAGCTAGAAAACATTACAGAATATATAGATGTCCCACGTAGTACTATACAAGCAAGCATGATGGACATGATCCATAGTGTTTTATTCCTTTTACAGGTGAACTAAACAAGCCCAGCCAATTTAGTGTAAATCAGGATATAACACAATGACATCAGCTTGGCTAACATCTGAGCTGGCAACAGGAAATGTGTTAAGTTCAATCAGTGAACACATGTTTGGTAGGTACAGAGGGTGTGAAGCACACCATAAAATGGAGTACAACATACTAGTGTGAGTGCAACAAACGACATGGCCTCTGGGAACAGTCAGACATGACAACTGCAACATGAGGTCAAGTGCATTTTTATTGAACACATTTTGTGCTTTTACAGTAACGTCTACCTTAAAGTAATTGCTATGGCTTCCATATTTGACATGCTTGCTCTTCCCCATTTATTGAACAAGGCTTAGAAATTCAGACTACCCACAGCAGGGGTTTGGATTAACACAATGAGGATACATGAAACTGGTCTCCGACATGTACATCTAAAACATTGATAAGTCTAAATAGGCAAATGACGTAACCGATTATAAAAAAAAAAGAAAAAAGCATTCACTGGCACATGTCCATGAAGAGTGACTTGCTGTGGCTTTACAGACAGGCTGAACTGTTACAATAAGGAAGTCCCGGCAGGCCAGGTAATCACTGGATTCAATATCGACTTGCAGATTCTAGTATGCAAGATTTTATAACTGGCGTTCAGCTTGTTTGCTATGCGGAAGAAAAAACGCTGAACCATGACTGGTTGCTGTGTGAAAACTCAATTGCAAATACAACCAACGTCTAAGGAAAGCCAATTTACACCTAGGGTGCCACAAACAGTATCAAAAATGATATTTTGATGGGATTTATGGAGCAGATTTGATGACAGAACAAGTGTCTTGCCCACAGCAGTTGGGTGTCTGGGACCACCACATCAGAAGTGCAGTTTAGAGCCCCAACACAGGTTGAACATTCTGGGATCCTCCACGTACAGAAATCAAAATCACATGAGGCCAGTGCAGACATGAAACGCCTGGAGGGCCCAACAGCATAAAATCATTTGAAGCTCCGTGCACCCCTGGGAAATCTAACAATACCAGTGCTGACATAACAGTAATAATCTTGTAGAATGATAGAAGTGCTGCCAGCTGAGGTGGTGACGAGATCACACTGAATTGCACACCATGCAGCCGGTAAACCTGAAAAACTCAGCCGTCTACACAGGCACATAGCATGGATCAAGTTGTAAAGACAGACCCAGAGAGACTGAGCAGAGGGGCTGCATGACTGGGGGGAGGAATAGTCCCTGGAGAAGTGGTTAAAAATGGGAATTAGCTGATCTTACTTGATTGGAGGTTGGGTCAGGTGTCTGGGAGTGTTGGGACTGCAAGGGGCATTTTCCGGAAAGTCGACAGAGGAAGGTGGTCTCACCTGCCCTCCCTTTATTTTGAGGTTTGATGGTTGCAAAGTCCTTTATGTCAGGACAGCTTGGCGGGTTAGGGGGTCACACAAATGGGGGGCCATCAGCTGGTATGGGTGCTTTCCCCTGTTGGTGTCAGTATATGTCAGGGGGCCTGCCCCCTCGGAACTTGGGAGCAGTAACCGTCCTCGAGCTGGCTGGGGACAGGGGAGCAGTTTTTTTTTTTTTTTAGAAGAGGCGTTATTTGGGCACCCAAATACCCCTTCTCAGATCAAACAGTCATTAAGATTATTTGCATATTTTGTTTATTACTTTGGTTATGAACTTTGGTTTGGTTAATAAAAGGGCTGCTGTGGCCATTTAAATCCATGACGCGCAGTCTGTTTATTGTGGTTTTTAATAGATGGACGTAATCGACGAATCCATCACTCAAGACAGACCACAGGTTTCAAAAGTTATGGTATAGAATATGCTGAACCGGCCCTAAACAGTGACATGGGTAGACGACAAGAGCGGACAACCTGTGGAAAGGACATATTAGAACTTTAAGCCCATGAACCTGAAGATTACCATCGCCTGCCTTTATCAAATGCCTATAACCAGCTTCTGTTTATGGAGTGCAGGGGAAGCCCATGTACACAATATATACAGTCAGCCCCTGGTGGAATGTTCATGTTTTTAGTTCTCCTTTATAATAAGCCTTTATGTCCATTTGAACCTCATGTCGTCAGCAAGGACTTGAGATGGACAGCCCTTCTCCATGATCATAGGAGGAACGTTTATACTACCATCACCGTAAGGATCTATGATGGAAAGACATTGAACTGAATTTTACATCATTTATTGCCAAGCAAGAAGAGGGGGGGGGAAAAAACCCTTGACCGCTCCTAAATGACCAACTGATGAGGCACGTGCCCAGAATGAGCTGCTGAAAACACAGGAAGGCTTAGGAGTAGGTCAGCACCTCGGTATGGCTCCTTGCTGTAGAAAAGATATCTGAATAGGAGGTACAGGAAGATAGGTAAATAATGAAACCTCTATTCATGGCAAACAAAGGTCATACTGTGCAAACACACTGAAGCTTCAAACCAGCCAACCACCCCCCCCCCCCACCACATTAATTTGGTCTTGGCATGCGTTACAGAAAGCCCCAACCAACCCATCTTCAAAATACTAATTGCCTAACATTTCATTTTGCTCAATGAAGGCTACGCAGTCAAGCAGAACAAAGCAGCAGCACAGAGGTTGATCACAGGTTATGATTTACATTGTGCTGGTAGCACCACCAAGCTTCAGCTGTGGCCTGCAACAGAGGGCAGCAAGTATTGCACAGAATCATGCAACAAGATACTGCAGTCCAGTCAGAAGCATTAAACCTGGTAGCAATTAAAGAGTAGTCAGATTTAAAAATTTACAGATACTGGTGCAATGCGACTGGTTAGAAGCAGGTTCACCTCAATATGTAACACTTTAACAAGGGTAACATGTAAAAGTTGTAAAATGCCTTTTCAGGTTGGCATTATGCAGGGGTTCTTATCGTGGGGGTATACATACCTCTTGGGGGTATGGGAATGAATCTCTGAATAAATTAGAGAAACTGATATGGGATTCTCTGCATTATTGGACCTGCAATAGAGGACATGCAAGTAACTGTCAATAACCCATCTCCATTCTAGGTCATCGTTGCCAAAAAAAAACTGCAAAAATCTATTTGAAGCTAGTTTACATATCTGATTTTTTTTTGGTTTTATAAAATTATCATATGATTTTCCTTCAGCTGCATTGTTCCTAGCTATCCATATGTAAATGAAAGGCAAGGGAAAGGCATGAGGTGTAACTTTGTGCCATGTTCCCCATACTTGGACTAGCCTACCAGAGGATCCTCCAATAGGCCCTTCCTAAAAAATACAGAGCTGCTGCCATAGTCTGTAGCCGACAGCCTAGTGAGCTGTTACAAAGCCTGGCCATAGTCCTGCCTATAGCTGCCACATAAAGCCTGCCTGCCCTATCCTCTTCCCCCTCATAGTGGAACGGCTAGCTGCTGAAGCAGCAGGTATGAGCATCTGTTTGTGAAGGAATTGGGCCTGATCTGAGGTCTTCAGTATGCCATTTTTCACTTTTGCGCTGGTTATCTAAAACTGGCCGTACACTAGTAGATTTCTGAACGAACGTTCATATGAAAGATCTTCACTACCCGAATGTCAATCGAAATGGTTTGATTTTAACATTCGATTTTGGAATGATTTTCCCAAACTAAGACCACATTCAGTTAGAAATTTGTTCCCAGAATTTTTTTTCCATCCTGCTTTGACTTTTTTCATCCCTACGGTCTAAATTTGTCAATTTGACCCCATCAACTAATAGAAAGTCAAAGGAAAGTGCTTTTGAAAACCTAGAGTGTACGGCCAGCTTAATGCTTGTAGATGGATAGTTGATGTAGAAAAGGTTGCTAGCCTGCTTTTGCCAGACAAATACATTGAGTGTCTAATGGTAAAAAAGGATCGTTCCCCTGCATTGCGTTTTTAACTTTTAGGATCCCATTTTCAGCTGAGCATCAAATTCAGATGTTAATATATTCGTTGCAAGCTACTGCCATTCCAAATACATCCCCTGCCCCCAGTCTACTTTATGAGCAGCCTTACTGTAGGTTATTCTTTGGGTCCATTCATTCATCTCTGGACATTGGTAACCATTGCTCTTGTAAAACCTTTTTGCTTAAATAACTTAGACAGCGCATGGAAGAGAATCTAAACTTGGCCAGTTTAGTTTCATCATAACGATTGTGGACAAGTTTGATTATAAAGGCAGCATTGAAACTACCATAAGCCTGGCCACACCCCACATGAAAAAAAAAAACCCAAAACACATAAAAGGACAAGAAAATTTACCCCACGGCTTTGACTTTGAAGTGTGTAAATATAGTTTTTCTGTGAAGTGTGATTCTTTATTGCAGATGAGAATCAAGGATCTCTTTGTATGTTAACACGCACATTGTACACTTAGATGAAGGACCAGTAGAGTCCCATCTGCCAGAACACACAAGCCCAAAAATATATGGGGCATACCTGAGTGAAAAGAACCATCAAGTATAAGGGGGAAATTGACAACCATCCTGCAAATTCAGGAAATAGTTATTTGAACTAATACATATTGGAGGGGGAAAAAAACAATTTAGGGAAACCTTGACCAATTTTAGCAACTTTCCCTGACATAGGCCAATGGGATGTCTACATAAACTTTACCTCTTCCAAATGTAAAACACAAATGCCCAATAGGTTGACTTTGAAAAAAATCATAAGGAATGAAGGGAGTGCTGCCATTGTTGAGATGGGAACTGAATAAGGGAACAAACATTCTAGTAACCATCCTAAAAGGGGCACTCTGTGCTCCCAAGCCGCCCGCAATCTATACAACAGGCACCTCAAAAGGCCATGTCCTCAGTTCTTCACATCACACTGGGATTCTCAGAACCAGGGGCATAATTCCCTGGCCCATATCCTCCTGGAAATATACCTTTCCATTTACCAGTGAAGCCACCTGACATACTTAGTGATGATAAAAAGGAGCAGGATGAGGACAGCTTGGTAGATGAGAACTCCCATTTAATGTATATATTCTTATGCATGTCACATCTTGCTCTTGCACTGACAGATTGCACAGCCATTAGGAAATCTGACCATCTATGGCAGACACTATGCATAAAATGCAGCAAGCAGCTGAACTTCCATGCTTCCTCATGCCTAGTTACAAACATCCCATGTCTGATCTGTATCCAAATTTCCAAGCAAGATCTGCTGACCACTTGCCTGCAGGCAGACATGTGACACCAGCCCTGTAGCGGGTACAATAGGCACAATGAAACATTGATCTTGTGACGCACTGGGAGTGGGATGCTCAGTAATGACATAATCCAGCACTCAATGCCAACAAAAAGCCATAGAAGGGTACAATGCAGCATACGCTGTGTCCCGAGGAGAAATTTTATGAAAGCCTAATGGATGTTCCAATCTGCAGGGCTGACTTTCCCAAGCTGGAAGCAAAGCATGCATGATCCAACCAGCAGCCAAAATATGTCTTCTATAGATACAAAAATGTACACACGCATGTATAGCCTGCAAATCAAGACAAAATCCAGGTTCAAATCCTCAATGGCAGGATAAGGTACATTTTAAAATACTGCAATGGGATGAACAATCTACTGAGCATCTGCACAATCATTCAACAGTGGTACAGCAATGTGACATCCAACAGGGATCAAGAGTTTTAACATTTTTCTTGCAGCATGTTGGGAAAGGTCACATGAACAATACCGTAGACAAACTCTGGCTGTGTTCAGAATTGACCGGTCACCTTAAAGGGATCCAGAGCTTGGCCTCCACAGCTCATTTACTTCCACGTCCTTTTACTCTCCCAACGCTCCATTTATTGTCAGACTGCGACAGTGTGCAAGTCATGAATGGTCTTACACCATACATATATCGGAGACTAAAGGGAAGATACTGGAAGATTGCTTGCTCAAAAGTTAAAGGACCCCCTGGCTGTAAATGACACAACCTTAGTGTGACCTCAGCATATAGAGGTTCAGGAAGGTCTAAAGAAACACAACCGGCAGATTTTCCCACGATCTAAAGGGCACTTCAATCTAAAGGAAGCATTTTGTCCTATTGACATCAGTCATGCTACAGTAGTGGTCACAGGTATAATGTAATGGTAGCTACCATCTCGCAACCAAAGATAGATGGACACAGTCTAGGTGACTGGATTGGGGAGGGGGGTGCTTAATCAGCCATCTTATCTATAATCTACCTTCCTGGCTTTAAAAGCAAACGTTTACAGCTCTGCATTGAAACGCTAGAAGAGTTTTTAGATCCGGGTTACTCATTGAGCAGTCATCTCCTCTCCCCCCCACAAGCATAATGAGGCTGTTTGCATAGTTCCACACGAATAACCATATTACAGTAACAGAATTACAGGCCACAATACAAGTCCTGTTTGCTCTTCCAATGGCCAGTTCAAGCATCAAAGTAATTTAGTGTCAACGCCACCCCCCCCCCCTCATCTGTCGAGAGGGAGACGAGCCAGTATGTAGTAAAACAAATGGCACCTAATGACTTCATCTCAGCACCCTCCAATGTTTAGCAAAGAGGAGCTGACAAGGCCCTTTACCTCACACATTATTGATAACCGGAGAGAACATTTCCTGCTCCCACTGTGCTAAAGAGTTTCATCAAATACAGGCGTCTGGTATCACCCAATATACACCTACGGGAAGGACCCATCCCAGAGCTATAAATTCCTGCCTTCCTCCCATAGCACCTTCACCCAGTGCAATGTGCTTGGTCCATACACCCCTTCCATCAGCTTACCAGAGCAGCTGGCTGGACTGGAAACCCCATCAATACCTCGACGCGATACAACATGGAGATTGAGGACATTTCCACATTCAGTTACATAAAGCCTTAAAAGTATTAAACACTCAAAATGTTTTTCAATAATGAATCCGGAACATATCTACATTGCTCCGCAAAGTATTTATTTACATTTTTTGCCCAAGCACTTACTGCCATCATGTTTCCAAACCGCTCCAACTCTCATCCACCCCAAACCAGTCCTCTAGACCAGGGGTAGCCAACCAGTGGTCCTCCAGCTGTGGTGGAACTACAAATCCCATGAGGCATTGCAACATTCTCACAGCCACAGACGTGACTCTGAGTGAGATGCATCATGGGATTTGTAGTTTCACAGCTGGAGGACCACTGTTTGGCTACGCCTGCTCTAGACCGTGCCCGTCCCACTTCGGTTGGGAGTTGGTAGCTACCATTTCACTATACCAAAGACCAATACAGCAGCCAAAATTCAAAGCATGCATACCTGGCTTTACTTTTTTTATTGTTGCACCAAGACACAAATGAGCAGTTGGTTAACCCGCAATGCAGGGGTAGCCCCACAGCAAGCGTTAATAAAAGTTATGCCCAGAGTCCTTTAAGCTTTTTACTTGTGGCACCCCATGCTAAACAGCTGCACTTTCACCCTGGCATCCACACGGCACAGCTGGTATCCTTATCTTCCGAACAGCTCTAGAACCAAGCCTGTGACATCTCAACTCCCCACGCAATTTCTCAGTAACCATCCCAATATGATTCTGCAACAACAAGCTGCATTGCTTATCAGGAGCAGCATTTTAAGCCTGCTGGATGCAATGCATGTGAAAAGTGATTGTTTCCTATACCCCATAGACAGTGTGACCAAGATCTGGGACCAGCAAGACTACTGTTCTTAAACTGATGTGACAAGTATGTTTAGACCAAGAATGGATAGCTGAACAAAGCAGGAAACAGAACCCACACCTGAAAGACTTTGCATAATGCTCTCAGGAACCGGGCCAATACTCAAAGTGGGAGGGAAGTAGACCGAGTGTACATTATACATAAGCAGGTAAAGATTATGGCCCTGGGAGGATGAACACAAACATGCAGCATATGGGAAAAAAATCCCACAGATGTTAGAGGTGAACAGAAACTGGAGTTAAATATTCATAACCCTACATCTACATATACCAGAGAGCTTTTTACCTTTTCCATTAGTTTCCTTGACAGCCACTGGATTATTTAGAGATGTCAAGTCTTTGACGTAAGAGACGGTTACAGGAAATGGAGTACAGCTTATAGATTGTGGGTGGACAGACTGGGAAATAAACCCAAGACATGGTATGATATCATGGTACATCTGCTGGACATGCAAGGCTTGCTTTGAGAGATAATCGAATATAGGGTTCTCTTTAAGATTACAAATCCCCAATGGATTGCCCAGCGTGTCCCCATAACCACTTCAGACTGTCAAAAGCTCCATTAGGAAAAAAAAACTAATTTTCCACTTTTTATTTCCCCCCCCCCAAATAAAAAAAAAAAAAGCTCCATTAGGAACCTGTATGACTTACGAGGTCAGACGCTTTGTTGTACCTTACAATAGCTGTGAACAGATAAAAGGCTTTGTCATTTCCACAAAAACTGCAACTTAAGCACAAAGTAGCGGCAACTAGCGAGATTTTTTAGTAGCTTTTGTTCCAATGAAAAACACGGAATAGAGGTACAGCTGCCCAAATGTTACTTGTATGGTACTGGACACATTATGCCAATTTCTCAACTTTTTTTTTTGGGTTCCATAAAGCAAAGAAGCACTTTAAGGAAATGTAAGCCTATACCCCATTGTTTGGTTCACATTTACCCTAAAAGATTTGGGTATCAGGTAAGGACCTCTTCTCTAGAGAATGTGACCATTTTGACAGGCCATCTTAAAATTTGATTGTTTACAGAGTTCATAGAGGAAACTGGTTGTACAGCTTTGTGTGATGGACCAGCTACAAACTCCCCCCCCACGTACATAGCAATAGAAACTTGAAATGTAAGCGATCCAGGTATAATGCTTACTGGTGTACAAAGTTGTGCAATACTGGATAGAAAGCAAACACTGAGACCGGGTGAAGTCACCCAAATGAAAGACAATACTGAGGTCTCTACTGCAGAGAACAAAGTGTTTATTCAGATACTTGTAAACTTACACAACTAGCAAGTTTCAAGGGTGTTGGCATCCAATGAAGGCTAAACAAACGGTAAACCTATCTGCAAATGAATCCTGTTCAATTCTCCAGAATTTAAAAATTCTGCAAGGAACATTGGATCTCAACAATGGCAATAGTTGGTGTGGAGATTTCAGAGCATCAGAGTCCCAAGAGCAAGACTACCAAAAAAACAGTTTTAGGTGAACTGGTCCTGTAACCACAGCTATGCGTAGAAACCAGTAAAACATTGTCCTTTTCCTTCTCTTGTGTTCGGACACCGGGTACCTATATGCAGCAAAACCTAGCTAACCAGTCCCAACACTCCTCTCCAGTCAGGGACCCCAAAACCCACTAAACCTTAGCCCCCAAAAAACAGTATTGAAAGAAACCCTGTCACCATTTTAAAAATTGCAGGTAAGCGCACAGAAAATATTTGAAAAGCTTGTGTTTTTCCCTTACATAAATGTGCCTGTAAAATGTGACTTCTTAGGAGTGTTCGTTCCCTAGCACAGCCCTCTCCCTCCAGTGGCCCAGCTCTCCCTCGAAAGAATGAAAGTGAATACCATAGAGCAGTCTTTCATACCCTTTTCATCATGGAGGAACCCTTGAAAAAAAATCTCAAGGATCAAGTCAACTAAAGATATTATCTACAACTCTGGGTGCCTTAACGTGTTCAATAGGTTTTAGATTGAAAGTATGGTGAATACCAAGCGTATTTGACACAGATGACATTTTACGCCCCCCATGTAAAATGATAATCGTGATAAAAGCAAAATGGTAAAATGAATGGGTCCAGATTGAAGCAAGGAAGCTGGTATTGCAGACTTGCTTCCAAGGTGCATGCAACAGGGCTACTACTTTTTACTGCTTAGGCTTAACCAGACACCTGAATAAACATGTTTGTCCCACATCAGTGTCTCAAGTACGGCACAGCCAGCATAAGGAAACAGGCCAGGACCGGGCACCTTTAGAAACCAGTCAGCAGTGGCAGCTCCCAAATGTCTCGAATGACAGTTTCTCTTTGACTCAATGGGTACATTTACATAAAGTACACAGGAACACCACAGGAACCCACTTGTAATTTAAAGTTTGCTGTAGGTAAACACTAGGATCCAGGGATGCTAAAAAGCAAATGAGAGGGGATGCAAAAGTAACAATGACTGCTACGAGTCACGAACAATGACTGCCATTAAATCATTGGAATAAAGCAAGAAGATCAATTCACATGCAAGTTATATCACGGTGGATTTCTTTTAGTAAAAGGTCACATGTATTTGGTCAAGGGACTGGGCATGTGAATCTTAAATGCTGAACACTCAAGCCTGGCAGCAAACAATCCAAGCGCTGCCTGCAGAGAATGGAATGCATATTTGGATTATGCAAAGCATCTGCAGGCCACAAATTAACCACTTCAGAGACACAAATAGGTCCAATTTTAAGGTCCTATCTTCAGAGATCTCAAGCACCATTCACACTGAGGGGAAAATCCCGCGATTTCCACCGCAAAATCATGCATTTTTGCCACGCAATATCGCGAGAAGTCGCCAGCCAATTTTCAATGGAGCCGTCTTAATGTACAGCTCCATGTTGCAAGTCCCCCGCGGATGTCACGCAAATTTTCTTATTTAATGCAGCCCGACTGAAGGCTGCGCGATCGCAGCTGGCACGTCGCCCGAACCGTCATCCTATCCCGCCGCACGGAAATCCCCAGGAAGTGTCGCTTAGTGTTAATGGGGCCTTCACACCAAAGCATGAGCATGGAGGTGATTTTTGCATGATTTCACGTGCTCTTATGCAAGTACAGTCGAGCATTTTTTCCCCCAGAGACTTTAAATGTGAGCACCTGAAAAATGTATTTTCTCAAATGTTCTTATTCTGCCTGAAAAGCAGCTCATGTACTTTTTTGAACAACAGGTGCCAGGGTACAAGTGTCAGAACGCTCAGATGTAGCATTTTGGCAATCAAGATACAAAATGCTGAGGCGTCAATGTGGTCCTTAAAGGATCTTACTGCTGCACCTTCCCCTCAGCCTGGCTGTAACTATGCAAGGAATTAAATACAGATTCAGGCATGCATGCTAAACTGATTTAGAATAAAAATAAATTCAAATACATACCAGCATTACAGTCTTTTTAACACACACATACACTAATATATATCTATACACCAACAGTCTCTACGTCTGTACTGCAGGTTCAACGCATACACCCATACCTCCCAACTGTCCAAAATTTGGAGGAAATGTGCCTCATTTGCAGCCAAATCCCTCCGTTGCCTCTTTCAAAGTACATTTTGTTCTAATAAAGTTGCGTTAGAGAACTATGGAGGCAAGTGAAAATCACTCACCTCATAGTTCAAGCCGACATGTGACAACAGTCACACGTCTGCTCAATAGATCGGGAAGTGAGCGAACACAGATAATCTCCCCGCAGAGAGCCGTGACTGTCACTCACTGCTCCCTGCAGGGACCCCCCCTCGCCGCTCCTCCAGCGATGATTGGCGGAACGGACGGGTGAGGGGGCGGGCACAGCTGGCTCTGCCTCTAGATAGGGAGAGCCAGCTGTCACTCACGCAGCTGGGTGGATCTCGACAGCAATGTCGGGATCCGTCCGGCTGCGGCGGTCTCAGTATACCGCGAGCTATAGCTATAGTTCTCCTTTAAAGTCAGGGTGTTTAATGCATTCTCTGTATTAGGGTAAAAACCACCCAGTACCTTTGTCTCGCCCTCTGTCCCCACCACAATTACTGGTACAGTTGGTGACATTTATCTGCTGGAGAAAAAAAAAAAAAAAAACTTACACGGCACATACAAAACGGTCTTGTGTTACCCTTTTAACTTTGTGCCATTGCCCACAGCACATAGGAATCTCGCACAATGGTATTCACTGTACTTAGAGAACTATGAGAGGAGTGATTTCCACTCACCTCATAGTTCTAGCCGACCTGTGACAATGAGACTGTCACAGGTCGGCCTAGTAGATCGGGAGGTGAGCGAACACATACCGGGTTCGCTCACCTCTCAATCCTGTCACGGCTCTCTGCCGTGACAGGGAGAGGGGCTAGATTCCCCTCTCCCCGCTCCAATCTGCCAGCGATGACTGGCGGAATGGACGGGGGAGGGGGCGGGTACAGCTGGCTCTGCCTCTAGATAGGCAGAGCCAGCTGTCACTCACGCAGCTGGTCGTATCCCAACCTCCATGTCAGGATCCGCTCTGGCTGCGGCATCTCAGTATACCGCGAGCGCTTGCGGTATACTGAGCTTAGGGTAACAGGAGGACGCTAGTTTGTGTCCTTCCGTTACCCTATGGAGAACTATGGGGAAAAACACTGACCCCATAGTTCTCCTTTAAAGGCCAATGCATTTTCCAACAAGGCAAATGGACTATAAGATCCAGACGGCCGGGAATACTGAACAAGCAAAAGTCAAAACATGCAAGCTTCAGTGGCCTAGTTAGGTCATACAATCGTGAATTCATAAAACCCAAACCAATCAAAAGTTTAGCCTTGGATGGACTAAAATGGTTAGGTTTAACTTTCACTGCTGTCCATGACTGAGGTGGTTTCATCTTGCTTCCTGTCCAATAGGAAAAAAAAGGAGCAATCATCATAAGGACAGAACAGGAAGAGATCGTAACCATTTACTGAAAAAAAACCAAAAAAAAAGGTTTTGTTGCAGGGTGTCTCTAGTGAAGAGATTCAATCAATTCCTATCCTGAAAGGACGTGAGGAGGAATACATTCAACACGTACTGCAGTAAAAAGACAACCGTGTTATTCCTACCCTGTCCAAAAATTAAAGAACTCTGAGCAATCTAAAAAAACAAGTCCCTTTCAGTTGGGTCACCCTCGTGCTGCAAGTGTTAGGTGCTAATTTTTCTCTAGGGGATGGAAGGGGATATACTTACCGGATCCTCAGTCTCGTGGCGGTCGGCACTTACCCCTCTGCCTCATGTCCAATGCAAGTCAATGGACCTTCATTAGACATGGCGACGTCAGCAGTCCTTAGACAGCACAGGGTAGAAAAGATTACAGGGACCAGTCTAGCTGCTGGGCGGCATCGAGGATTAGGAGTGTATCTGCTTTATTCCATCTAGGAGATAACATCAGCACTTAACCCCTACCCCGCACTGCAGGGGGAAGATTAAAATTCCCAGATTTAATTTACTGTGGAAGCCAGTGTTCTGTTCCTGTCCACATAGTTAATGGAGAGAAAACAAATCTGTTTAATGTACATTACGACATCATTTGGCATTACAATGAATCCAGCAGTTGGACCGAAGGGATATGGTCGGATGGAGGGGGCAGTACTGTCGACTGAAGTTCCTGTAGGAGACTTTAAACAGAGCAGAAGCAACACTCCCCAATTTCATTGATGTGCACTTAAGTTCTCACCGTTTTGGGGAGAATGGAAGTCAGTGGGGCGAGTCATCACCATGAGATTTAAGAGCCCATTAGAAAATCTCCCTGCAAGACAGCCAAACAAATCCTCAGCAACGTAGCAGAACACAGATCAAGGTAATGCATGTGCATCGCTGTTCGTGACAGGCGAGTGTGGCAGGCCCTGGTGCTACAACAACTCAGAACAGGCAAGAAGCTACATTTTTGGGGGAGATGGCACTCAGGCTGGGTTCACTCCATTTCCCGGACCACATCTTGAGCATAGTGCATTGCGTTTTTGCCGAGATTGGAATGTTTTTTTTTTTAAGTTTAAAATGGTCTTACAGGTGCGTTCCATGGATTCCAGACCCGAAAAAATAGGACTAGCAGTTTTCTTCTGGTCTGGAACGGACTGTGCTGGTGGGAACAGAGACCAGAAATAGCATAGGGATACATTTTAGGTCCGGAAACGGTCTGGTGGTAATTTGGATGTTGTGTGAATGGGCCTTCAGTCTATGCGAGCCACGAGATCCCTGCGAGCAACGAGAAGCCATTGCGTGATAAAACTGAATAACCTGCTACAATACTTGCAAAGCCAAAGATTTCTTATAAAAGATGGCTTTCTTTTATAAAATTAAATGAGCAAGGCCAGAACAGAAGCTTTCTGCTGGCGAAATTAGATTACATGGTCATCAGATATTTCCTCTAACCCCTATCAGGCACTTCAAGGTTAATAGAGTGCTCTCATTAGTGCGCAACAAACAATTCCCCAGGTTACAGATTATACCGACTACAGTAACTTCTGGAATATTTCTTGACAAGTCACAGCAAAAGCATGCAGTACAGATGCCCAAGGGCTTGCTCATAAAACAATCTGGGTTCCAAATACTGGAAAAAATAAAACAGAACGGTGAAAGGGGTGCACCGTTGGCAACTTGTTGTATACAAGGAATGCACTGTGGCCACCAGGTCTGTCCTACAACATGACCACACAGCTAGGCACTGGAATAAAGCATCCAGTAGACTGGTTTTAAGCAAAATTTCACAGGATGGTCTGAGCATGCCCTGCTGCTAACTGTAGTAACCTGCTGCCTAGGTGTTCAAACCAGCGAGACTCAGGGACACAATGGCAGTTTAACAGGACTAGTCCACCAAGGTGATCTAGGAGCAGTAAACGTGAACCAGGGAATGTTAAGACTGATCTAGTTCTGAGATCTTTCAGGCGGTAGAGGTTTGCAAATCAATTCGGGTAGCTAATGGCACAGAACAAACCTTTACAGAGCATGCATTTGAAAGAACTGCAATTGCAACTTAGGCAGAGCTGGACAACTCAAAAGAGCCAGGGAGCCAACGGTCCTTAAAAATTACAGCTGGCACCCAACTTTTAAGGTTCTCTTTAGTGGTCATCAATGGAGCTGGCTCCTGGATTGGACTGACTCCTAACTTCCAAAAATAGTTTTGTTTACCTCTGTACTAAAGGCAGATGCATAAAGCATGCAAAAGGATTTTTTTTTTTTATTGAATGCAGATTTGTACAACCTGTAAAACAAAATGGCAGCTGAAAAAACAGACTAGCAAATATGGCCAACAAGACGTCTTCCCTCAGGACACTTCAGGCTTGGAGGAATATGCCGTACTGTAATTCATAAGTGCATACCTTCTGCAAACAGTTTGTATAATTGGTTTTACGGGCTTCATCCAATCCACAAACATACATGAGGGTGTATCTGATTCCAGCAATAACTATGCAGCATTTAGATGTGATGAAGCACATTTTTGCATTAGCTTCACATTACAAAATTAAACATTTCCTGTGTTAGATGTACTTCAACATCTCCCCTGGCACTGACTGATTCTGCTGAGCAGATAGCAAGGTTACTAGATTATATGCTCTTGAAATCCTTGATGTTTGGCTACCATGTGACCAGTAAACAATGTTACCAATTCTAGGATGTGACCAATTCATTCAATAGAGTAGCAATGAGTATGCAGGGCTTGATCAGACTTGCCAAACTCTACGCAGTTCAACTTTTTTTTTAAGGGAACCTATATCAATTGAAAGTGGTGAGCAGAAGTTTCATGCCATTTGCACAATCCACGGCAGCCATTTTTTTTGTAGAAAAGCATGTGGACAGACCAGTAGCTTCTTCTCACATGGCCAACTGTGAAGACTCCAACTACAGAGGACGGTGGCCAGAACCTAAAAACCATGTTACTGCAAGGTTACCAGAAAACATAAGCAATTCGTAGAGCACACCGAAACACAAAAGGAATACTTGAGCCAATCAGCAGAAAGTATCAGTCACTTGAGTTCGATTAAAACAAATCTGCACAGCCAGTATTAAACCAAGGCTATCCATGAATGGAAGGCACAACAAATTTGCAAAGGGGAACATGATACTCTAGAAACTAAAGGGTAACAAAACACAATGTATGCTTACCGAGTGGGTTTTAATTTGCAATGTGCAAAGTTACCAAACATGCCAAGTTGAGCTTTAAAACAGCATACAGAAGTCTTCAAAACCGGGCTGGACAAATCTCATTGCCAGGTGGGAAAGAGTCCCGAAGCTCATAAAAGTTCAGCTTGCTGGTTATAGTTTACCTGCCGCACATTACAGAATGACAAGGGGGTCCTGGCTTCTTAGGCATGCAACTTATGGTTACACAACTGTTCAGAAGAAATCACATGCCCATCCCCGATACAGGGTGCCATATAAACAGGGGGGAGAATTCTGTTTGCAGCTGGAGTGCAAAGGTCAAGGAAGGTCAGACAAGAGATAACAGGCTGCTCCTGATGCGTGCCATCTGGAATCAAATGCAGGTCACGGAATTGCATACTTTGCCAAGGTGGACTCCAGAATCTCAAAAATGTTAGCCTGTATACAGTGATCATCTTACTCAGGACCCAAGTCTAAGGGCTTGTTCACACTATGTCCTGACCAAAAAAGCATCCCTATGGTATTTCTGGGCTCTTCACACCAGTGCAGTCCGTTGCAGTCCAGACAAAAAAAAAAAAAAAAAAATCAATACCACTTCTCATTTTCTCTGGTCTGGAATGCACTGGAACACATCATAAATGCATTCAGATGCATGCAAAAACACTGGAATGCACCTGAAAGCTTATTTTAAGCTAAAAAAACACTGTTTGCAGATCTGCTCCAGATCTGCTCCGGATGTGGTGTGAATATAGCCTAAAGTCTACAGAATGCTGTTGACATGACGGTAGAGTTTAATGCATTCATGCAACAAAAGCAATACAAATTCTGCAAACATCTATTGCATGGAGAACAAATAAAAAAAATTAAAAGCTTTACCAGCCTTATTTTGCACCCAATCTTCTCGTGATCCATGTTTAGGGACCAGCCAACCACACACCAAGACTTTGTCAAAATACTGGCTCTAGCCCTTTACTGACGACTTTCGCCTACACTGCAATGTCCAAATAGTCAGATTGCCAGAGATCCTGGGAGAATGTGTCACACAGGCAAGGTGGACTGAGCAGTGCCAAAATATGCCACGGGTCACCCAACACTGCCAAGAGCCCCTGACCACAGAACAACAAAAGTGCATGGTCATCTGCAAGGCCTGAGAAAAGGTACGTTATGTACATCAGACTGAAGCGATGAAATTACAGGCGCGATTCAGACGTTTAGGAAACTGGCATTGGTTGAGCAAATAAAATGGAAGTAATGTCACAATATATGCACTGGTAACTAGCAAAGCCGAGAGATTGAGATGTAGTGTGCGGGCAGGCTGGGCTACCTTGACTTCTAAATCTCTCCAATAATTGCAGTAAAGAAGAGTTGTCTGACCAATAAGTGAAAAATTCAGTGCCGTGTGGCAGGTCTGGCGTCAGCAGTATGCTTGCTCGCTTTTCATTCTAAATTTACACTCTGCTGCAGTAAAGAGGAAGAAAATATGCAGAAGTATTGCCATTTCAGTTTTACCATGGCACGCAGAGAGCATGTGAAAGGGGACTGAAGGCGTGCTGTGCCAATCATACAAATTTTAATTCAGGTGATAACTGCCCCTCTATTACACACATTACATTATATAGCTAATACAAACACCTGCAATGTTACCTTATGAGAGTGGAGTTCATATCACCCTTTCTCTCAGCACACTCGCATATTTTGCAAGTCATTTGGGTGCAGTAACACAAGAGGTTGAAGGGTCTTTCTGCACTTCATATGTTACATTAAGGCCTGGTTCACACCTGTACGTTTTGTAGCGCGCTCACGCTCTACAAAACGCTCAAACATGAAAATCCCATTGTTTTCTATGGGTATGGTTCACACCTTGCCGTATTTCAGCCCGTCTGAACACGCTACAAAACGGCCTACACCTGAAAAGGTACATGAGCTTCTTTGCAGCGTTTTTGTTGCGCGTTTCCATTGGGATACAGCCAAGTAGCCCTTGGAAACGTGCATTTGTCGCGCAAGGTTTTTTTTACTGCAGATCGTGGTAAAAATGCGCGTCACAAAACGCGCATATTCGATACGCCTAGGTGTGAACAGAGCCTAAAGGAGATCTGCAGGCAAACTGTTCAGTTCTAAGATGTAGAATGCAGGATCACTGAGCTCATTTAAAGGAGACATCAACGAGCAATAAGCAGAATATTCTAATATGTCTAGAGCAGTGGTCAAACTGTGTAACCTCATTGCGGTAACTGCATTGCGGTACCACACGTTCCATTGCGGGCGATCGAACTGTGGGCTTGTGGTACCATTCAAATGTATGGCAATGCAACACCACCCACATCGGAACGCACACTTACTTTTTTTTTAAGATCCACCCCGTCTCCCCAGCTTATGAGAACTGGAGTGGATCCTCAGCCTGGGGTCCAGTGTTGGCTGCTGTGATGTAGCATCATCCATATGTGCATTGCTTGTACAGCTCCCTTACGCCTTGTAGAGGTGTCAGGAGCCAGAATGTGACGTCGCGCTGGTCCAGGCACCTCTACAGGACATGAGGGAGCTGTAAGCAATGCATGTATGGATGGGTCACGATCCACCAGTTGAGAACCAAGGAACTAGAAAGTATTTCCGTATAGGACACAAGCTTTCTGCAGTCATTAGCCGAAGCAGCAGCTTAGTGACTTACCAAATGTTTAACATGCATGTCAAGAAGTGTTAACGCTCATGACCAAGATGCTTACGTTTCATTGACAGGCGTAATTGGTGAAATATAACATGTGGTCTGTGTTTTCCATCGCCTGTCAATGCTGAAGATTCCTGCAGGTGGGGTTACCAGATGTTAACAAGACACACAATAGTTGTTTATGGATCACAACTGTCAAAACACATTTAGCTGACTCGGGTAACATTAGTCAGTGCGAGAGCGACGAGAGCCAGGCCTACATGACGAGGAGGGTGTCTGCTTGGTTTTCAAGGGCTGCATGTTACAACTCACAGTCAAGCACGTCAATCATCAATCAGCGATAATAGGGAATAATATGCCATTGAATCCGTTGTAAACACACTTTCAGGTTCATTGAATATTGCCCTAAGAGCAAATTGCAAAGTATAGTAATACATAGCAGCCAGAAGTCCACAGATCCAGCAGTTCCGGATAACTATTCTGAATTGACAGTTCTACCATCTTTTTAAAGGTTTTAATTTTGGTTTTCTTTGCCGCAAGTTCTGCTTGTCCCCCGGGTCAGAGGTGATGCATGGATGGGACAGGAGGGCGCTCAGTGGAAACATATCACACCCTTGGGTAATTTAAATAAATACTGTCAGTGGTCGCCCTTACAGCTCATTCACATGGATGTGCCACAAACGTTGGCTACACTTATCTAGTGCAAGCAAAATGTGTACACGGGGAAGCTCTATTGTATTCAACAGTATCTATTTAGACCAACATGTTTCAGTGCTTTGGGAAGAAAAAAAAAACTGCAAGCATGCTGGGGTTGTTGACCTTCATTTTTCATTCAAGTAAAAAATGCAATGCAAAAGCAACATTCAGCTGTGAAGGACCCTTATTTGAAAATGCACACCAATGTGATCAGATTGTGCAGCCTAAATTCTAGGCAAATCTTGCACTATTCCTGTTATAGTAATAAACTCTCAAACTCTTTAAATGAATCCAGATCAAATATACATTGCCCAGCAAAGTACTGCTGTACATTTTTGACCAAACACTTAGTAACCATTTTAAGCTGCTTCCAAGTATCAGCTCCACTCCCTGAACTTCCTGTCTAGTAAAAGATCAAAAGACAGAGCAGACTCCAGCAACTGTTCATCTACTAACTTGAAGGGAGGAGGAGGGAGAGGGGGCAGGACAGTAGCTCGATTTACTGTGCCTGTTTGTGGAGAGACACACAAGGGTGACTGCATAGCACTCTGCGTGAGAAAGGAGTCATCCTAAAACAGGAAATCAGGACCAGTGCTCAGGGGACCAGCTGATTCTGCAGGAAATGCATTTTTTAAAATCAAGGAGCAGCGTCCATTGTAAGTGATTTAATCACCTTGTGAAATAGCTTAAAAACCTTTTGACTTTAATATGACCATGTTTGGCCCCAGTCCCCCTACTCCGATTTCCTCATTGGTTCTTTAACGTGATATGCAGCCTCAGTGACCACAATGGAGGCTCAGTAGGAGAAGATAGGAGGGAAGGCTCAAACATCAACCTCCTTGTTAAAGGTGAGATTCAACTGTCTATATCTCAGGATCTACAGATCAAGCTGAAATTGAAAGTTTCATAACAAGAGTAGCCACCCTACAGAAGGAAGGACAGTGTCAGCACCAATTCATTGATGATTTCAGGATCTACAGACGAGTGATACACAAATAAGAGACATTTTGTTAAGGTACTTGAATTAGTTTTTAATATTTAACTCCTGTGTTTAGTGTCACTTTAAGCCCACTTAAATCCCTTACAATGAATGCTGCTTCTTGACATTTAAAAGTTTTAATTTCCTGCAGAATCATCTGGTGCCCTGAGCGCTGGTCCCGATATCCTGTGTTAGGGTGGCTCCTTTACCTTGCAGGGTCCACTAGAGCCACCCTTGTATGCTAGTAAGCTGCATATCTCCTCACACATTTACAGCAGGGCAAGCCATTTATTTCCTGCTGCCAGCTCTTTCTTCCCTTCAGCCTAAACTGAGTTTAATGCTACTTAAAGCTTTTCAACCCAGACTAATACTTTTTCCTCCCATAAACCTCCATGTCATATGGTGAACAACCATGGTTAGAGGATGGTAAGGCTATAGTGATTTTGTCATTCGCCGTAATAGTTTTCAGCCACAAGTGAAAAAGTAACTGATTTGGTATAACCATTTTTATCTACATGTGGTAGAGCTTGGTGAAAGGACTTTCCAAAACAAAACCCAATTATTGGGCAGAGTAGACCTAAAAGGTGACCTAACAGGAGTGTGTATAGGTGCATTCACGAAAGAGAAATCGGATGCAGAGGAGACGTTCGGTGCTTCTTGTGGTTCTGTGCCAGTCGATTCTCTCTAGTGATGATTGAATGTCAGACAGCTAATACAAACCCCTCATTGTCAGCTTTAGACTGTTCTAGCTCACATTAGAAAAGCCACAAGGTTTTACCGACTCAGAGCTTCCTAGTAGGGAGGATATTTGAACAGGTGAGGACTGTAGCAGATTGAGCCAACACACACAATACAGAGATGTGAGAAACAATATGGATGGAAACTTTAAAATCTAATTTAAGGTGCATGCAAGCCATAACCATGAACTTCCTATTTGCACCTTTTTGGTATTGTCAACAAACTGCTAAAAGTTGTTACATGAAAGTTGTTAAATATGTGCAAATACACAAGAACAGCCACCCTGTAGTGTTCTCATGCTGTGTTATCAGTCCCACCCAGTTCTGACCTATAGAACACTCCCTACATTATGAAGAGGGGAGGGCATGTTTTGTAGTCCTGTCCTAACACTGCTCCTCCATAGATAAGGCCTGGTTCACACCTGTACGTTTTGTAGCGCCTTCAACGCTCTACGAACGCTCTACAAAACGCTCAAACATGAAAATCCCATTGTTTTCTATAGGTATGGTTCACACCTTGCCGTATTTCAGCCCGTCTGAACGCGCTACAAGACGGCCTACGCCTGAAAAGGTACATGAGCTTCTTTGCGGCGTTTTTGTCGCACGTTTCCATTGGGATACAGCCAAGTAGCCCTCGGAAACGCGCGTTTGGCTCACGTTTACCACGAATCGAGTAAAAAACACGTCACGAAGCGCGCGACAAACACGCATATTCGATACACCTGGTTGTGAACAGAGCCTAAAAGTGAGTGTGGTCACAGTAGAATGCACGCAACACATGTAAGGACGAGCAAGCTGCAATATCTGCTTTAGATATTATAGAGACTGACAATCTAAGTTGTTAAATCTTAAAAAAGCATTCAATTACCCTAATAAAAGGGACCTTCATCCATATCTTTCAAAAAACACACCTTTAGAAAGGTTTAGTAATGACAATCTACAGATACTTCTAGATAATGCCGGCTTTGTATTCTTTGCATATCTTATTTCTCTTTTCTTCCACAGTGGCCATGTTTACTAAGGGCAGATTACAAGCTCTCATATTACTTCCTGGATTACCGGCACATGTGACCATGCACATCTCAGGGGAGGCAAATGCCTTTACATGAGATTACAGATGAGATTTCCCAGCAATGCACTGCTAAGGCAATCCCAGTGTGCATTGCTTTGGCAACGTAATATGCACTTTCAAAAGCAGGAAGTGAATGCTCTGCAAGTGTCATTTCAAAATCCGGTATCATTCCAAAATCCCAGCATTTTTACACCTGACATGTATGTTATCAATCATCATAGGAGGGACGCATTGGTAGAATTTGATTTTTTTAGTGTAAAGGTCCGCCTTAACAAAAATGTATCTTTTTATCACTCGGCTATAGATCTTAAAACATCTCTGAATTGGTGCCGACACTGTCCTTCCTTCTGGAGGGTGGCTACTTGTGTTCCCCATGGTCCCTGTGTGTGGTAAAGTAGCCACCGCTCTAACCTCACTCCTGTGATAGACTACAATCGCGCATTTAGATTACCAATTTGTATTGAGATTGTAGTCCAACACAGGAGCGAGCTTGGCGCAGTGGCTACTCTAGAACACACACGGGGACCATAGGGAACAAAAGTAGCCACCCTCCAGAAGGAAGGACAGTGTCGGCACCAATTCAGAGATGATTGGAGGATCTACAGCCGAGTGATACACAAATAAGATAAATTTTTGTTAATAGTTATGGTTCTTGGTGTCACTTTAATCTTTATAAAGCATAACACTGCTGGAAGTTTAAAGAACAGGCCAAATATACACAAAAATCCACAAGTTTCATAAGCACACGATACCCGTTATCAATGTTGATAAAGGCAGGCGATTATTCCTAATGACTAATCCTCACAAATCATGTTTGCGCTAGATTAGCAAGTGTGTGCGCTCACACATTAAACCTTCTAAGGGCTCAAACAGAGCACTCGGCGCCACAGAGATGTACACCAAGGCTGCAGCACATAACCGCAATGTATTAACCCCTTTGAAGCATTAGACTATGGACATTCATCATCCACTGGCTAAGTGGTTAACGGTCTTGCTTTGCAGTACGCAAACACATGCTGCATGGAGTTGGTAGTTTCTTCACAAGTTTCCTTCATGGGCTCCAAATTCTTCCCACAAGTTTATTGCCATCCACCCTAATGCCCCCTAGCAAGTGTATGACATCCCCTCATCCTCATGCAACAGCAAGGGGGCAATTATCAAGCACTAGGGCTGTCACGAGACGGGAAGAGTCAGATGCTCCTCCATACACAGATGTACTGGGTATTCACTTTACTCGTGTGTGCTGAAGAGAGCCCAGGGAAGTGAAGGAAAGGAGAATATGAGCTGCCAGGGTAATGGGCATCAAAGCAAACATGATGCTTTGGCCTGAACGTACACAGGACTGGTTCGCTTTAACTGGAATACCACTAAATGGCTTTTGATGAGGTACGAGTTCTTACAGGAGAATTCCCCTCTTTTCAGGAGAAAATGTTTTTGCTGGCGTTCAAACTTCAGTGACATTGCCAAAGAAACAACCACAACCGAGTTAAAATAAAAATCTAAAAATGTTCCCCCCCCCCTTCTACTTTTTGAATACCAGGGAAGGATACAATTCAAATTTAATAACCACTTACAAAGTTATCCACAACTCCGCCCCCAGATCTCAAACCTTGTCTCAAAGTATCAGCCGGACCATCCCCTTCGTTCTTCCAAAGACCTCCTGATTTGCAGCTCCCTCATCAACTCCTGCCATGCTCACCTCCAGGACTTCTCTAGAGTCTCTCCCATCTTCTGGAACTCTTTACACCAACCTGTCCAGACCTTCTCCCACTGACTGCTTAATCTCTTCAGGGAATCCCACCTATCCCACCTCAACCTAACCACTGAACCATCACATTCTCAAACTTTTCATCCCCACACAGCTACCTCCTCATGTATCACTTGCCCCTCCCTTTTAGATCGTAAGCCCTCAGGGGCAGGGCCCTCCCTACTATCTTGTCTTGAATTGTATTGTGATGTCTTTATATTGTAAAGCGCAGCGCAAACTTTTGGCGCTATATAAATCCTGTATAATAATAATACTAAAAGCGGTCAGCTTTTTGCCATCTGGTCCATTGCGGAGATTTTCCCTCACTTCCTGTCCTGTAGACACAGAAGGATGTGAAAGGCACAAGTAAAATCCCTTCTTCACTGCACCAGAACGAGGGTCCATTGGAGGATCTTCCCTCTGTCTATTCTGGTTGCAACTGAAAATGTTGCATTTTCCTGACTCAGCCTATTGTCAATGGTCCATAAATTGTTCCAGACGGCAACATTACAAGAGTTATAACCCTATTCATCAAAAACTTAAGTTATGGATTTAGATACACTTCATACACAATTGTCAATAACAGCCACATGTTTATCTGGAGTTGCCATTTCAGGATAAGACATATTGGGCCACACGGCAAGTCCCACGTGTCAAAGCGGCATGATAGTTTCAGCTCAGGGTGTGAGGACTTATCACTTCTGCTGAAACGCCCATTTAAGATGGCCATACACAATTGTTTTCTGCGTCCTTGCGGTGACCTGGGTTAGACCAGTGCAGTGCTATACAGGTCACCGATATGTCTGAACACGGCCTTAATTAGGAGAAAAATAAAACCAACCAAATTGTCAGTCAACCACTCAGACCAAAAACATTTGAGCATTTGTTAGGTGAAAAACCCTGAATCTGATTGCCAGGCATCAGAACAGGAAAAACAAATCTCCCCAATAGGAACAGAAACAAAAAAGGTAACAATGGCACAATAGTATTGCAGAAGTGGCATTTTATCCTTAATTGCTTAGTGACAATACAAGTCCAAACAATGCCATCGTTGAGTTGACTTTTGGATGACTCCAAGCAGCTCAATGTAAGGGGGGGAGGGGGGATACAGAGCTAGTGGGAGCCCGTTCCCAAACAGGGGAAACCTTTTCAACAGACCGCAGTCAAAAAAACCTGATCGAGGTTTTGGATGGAGCCATGCTCATTAGGACCTGCACCCAACAGGTTATTCTTGGTATCCAGGTTGCAGGAAAATATCTTTGTGCGTGGTAAAAGGGTTACAGACTGCAGAAGTTACTGGTACTGAAGCGGGCCATGCATATGCCCAATTTTATAGGCAATATCAGCCACTTCCATTAAACTAGGAATCAAACATATGATGGGAAGTGGTTGCCTGAAAAAGGGATCTATAAAGGTGGCCCTACACCTTACGATCATACAGCCCCATCCTGTCCCGATTATCGCAAGGTTCAATAAGCGGAAGTTAAAAACACCTGGACGAATTGCGGTAATCGACCGCACGTATTTTCGTTTGCGCATGAGCAGTGTTAATCGTACGACTTTTGAAAATCGTACGATCAACTGAAGTTTCCGGGTGGAAAGAGATTGTGCAGTACTGGCGGTTGCACACTACCCATACACCTTACGATTGTCGTACGAAAAGACGATCGCATACCTTCATCGTACGATAATTGTAAGGTGTATGGGCACCTTAAAGGTGCCCATACACCTGCCGATCGGATAATCGCGGGTGATCCCGCGATCGTACGATAATTGGCAGGTGTATGGAAGGCATGCGACCGTTTCTACTATACGGCCGCATGTCTTTCGTCTCCGGAGCAGGCTTGACTACCCGCCAAGAATCGTACGATTGTCGGCGGGTCAGTGGCGTTCTCGGGAGATAATGCAGCACGAGCCGGTGTGCGCAAGCGCACACTGCCCGTGCGGCATTGGAATCATCGGAAGCCATCCCCTCAGCGGGGCGGGCTTGCAATGATCGCAAGTACGATCTGCCTGTCCAAGATGGGCAGATTGTACAAGCTTTTAATTACTTTACAACCATGGCAAGACGAAAGTCACGCCACGGTTGTAAAGTGTATGGCCAGCTTAACGCCTGAACATGATTGATTAAAATGGCCTATAAACTGACATCTACAACACAGGTTTCAACATAAAAAGCACAGATAATCAAAAGCAGAAAAAACATGGTCATGTTAAATACCAGAAGAAAGAGTCCTCAGTTGGTGGAGGACTCCCCCAATAATGAGGCAAAACTGTCTGTTATTCACAAAAGGGTGAAGGGTTTGGAGAAGTGAACATTCTAGGCCAAAATAGCTGAAATTGGAGAATTCTTCTAATCAGCTATGTTGTCCTAGATTGATCACTTCTCCCTTCAAACCCTTCACCCTTTTGTGAACAGCCCTGTATATGTTCAATTTACCCCCAAAACTCCAGAACCTATAAATATACTTCACATGGCCCTCAGAGTTTGGAGATATTAGGGCAGATCTCTAAAATTTGAGGGCCATGTGGTGTATATAATTTTGTTATCAGATTTTTTTCCCCCACAGGGTTCGATTGAGGTAATCTGGACCCTATTTCATTGTGGATTATCGAAAACAGCAATTCCTATTCGATCGCCAGGACTTCAATCTCAGCTCGATTGTAAGTGGTTAAAATTGCTGGAAAGTTGCTACAAGTATGGCCAGCTTAAGAGAGTTCACACCATAACTGTGCGTCTAAACAGCTACAGTGCAATGCATTTTGTCGTGATTATGACACCTTTAAGCTTAAAATGGTTTTTAATGGTGCAGTAGTGCGTTTGCATGCGTTCCATTGCAATGTGCTCCATTGCAATGAGGTGGAGCTAAAATGAAAAGCAGTATTTTTTCTGACTGCATCAGAAAAGACTGCACTGATGTAAACAGAGCACTGGAAATCCCATTGGAAAGCACTGATGCGATTTTAATGCAGCTGCCAAACTGAATGGACTGCATCTGGTGTGAACTAGCCCTTATGGCAGTGGTAGCCAAACTCCAGCCCTCAAGCTGTGGTGAAACTACAAATCCCATGATGCATCTCTGGGAGTCATGTATGAGAATCTTGCAATGCCTCATGGGATTTGTAGTTCCACCACAGCTGGAGGGCCAGAGTTTGGCTACCCTTGCCTTAGGGATTGTTTACATCATAAAGGGTGCATTACCAGAGAGGTCAGCTGCTGGAACGCACTGTATCGCTGCAAGCACTCTTTCAGATCGCATTGGACCAGAACGCAGTCACTCGTGTGCCACGCGTTCTGATGCAGGCAATCGCACTGCGGGTGGTGGTATGGTTGCCTTGCCATTGATTTCAATGCCCCCGCCAATCCCCTGAGCGCATGAAGCGACACTGCGTTCCAGCAGCTGACCGCTTTGGAACACACTGTATATGGTGTGAACAAGCGCTTAATGTTTATCTGGCTCTACCAGGCGGGAAACCGTTCAGGTCAGTGCACACGGGTAGCTCTAAAGCTTAAATAGCTGGATTACAAGTGGCACCTTATGACTATGAGCTGGGTTAGGGTGGCCATGGCTGAAGACCATAAATAATGCATCAGATTTGTACACAGTTTGCAAGAAGCAAGACACAGCATTAACCCGAGCAATTATGCTTACTAAGAATTCTGGAACATTACTGAAGCACAGACTTTACACAACATACACCGCCATTCCTTGGCAGAGACTGGGATCAGTATTGATATGGTGTATAATTCCAGTAAGGCCAGACATCTGACCACTAACCACCCATCTAGCTCTGCTCCAACTGCACACAACAGCCTTTAGCAGCAACGCGCCACACTCCCGTGACATGAAAGCTATTGACAAAAGATCCCCGACCACATTAAAGTGTGCAGAAATAGATGAATACTTCAACATGGACCTTCTACTAGCATCAGCCTTCGGGGCAAGAGGTGTATGTTACACCGAAGCCATTGCACACCTGGAGACAAAATGGACAATGACCCCATTGTTCGGTAACACAGGAGTCGAGTCAAGTGCCAAAAGAGAAGCGCAAAGAAAAAAATAAAAAAGAAGTTTCGCCATAGTTTCAGTTACAGTCAGAGGCATTAGCAGCACAAGAGAACTGTACAAACACAGACAAAAGGACGTCTACTATGGCCTATTCACACCCCTGGGGTATGTGCTGGACCCAGGGCGAGTGGGGGAAGGGGACAGCCCCCAGGATTCATTTATTGGAAGAGCATGCAATCATTGCCTGGAACTATCCAGCTCTCCTTATCAATGCTTCAAAGAATATTATCAGCTGGAATAATGACTTGTTTCACTGTAGCCAATATAAATGGTGCTTTTTAAGTAGCACTGAGGCCAGTGGGTAGTGTTAGGCACTCATAGGACCCTCATCATTGAACCCAAAATATATTACAGCTCTGTTTTAGCAGTCAATGGAGGCATACATCCCCCGGCTCTTTAAAACGGTGGCTGTTAAATTAATTTGCCCTCTGAGGTCAGTTTTAAACAAAATGCTAAAGCTCTTTGCTGAATACAATAAGCAACTAAATACCAGCAGAAACACTCCCAGTATAGAGAACAGTAGAATGCAAAACAGACTGCCAGTTCAAATAAGCCAAATCACATTCTTAAATGATAAGATAAAGCTTCAGAAAACACTCACAAGGCCAGACCATCCTGCCCCCCCCGCAGACACACTGAAGAATGCTGCCACGACTCCCCCATAAGTAGTCTCCACAGGAGCTTTATTTATACCAAAACACCCCCTGGAACCCAGGAATACATGCCACAAGCCCGGAAGGAGCTCCGAGGCTGCAGGATAAAGTATCATACACACATGGGAATTAGACAATAGAAACTAGGTGACAAAACAACTGCTTAGAGGAAGACAATCTATAGTCCCCGTACAGGTAACCTGAGCTGAGGAATGCGAGACCGGAGGATGGGGGTGGGGTGTGAACGCACAGGTTGTTATCCTGAGAACTCAACTGCGGAACAAACCCACAATGCAATATTTCAAAATTTTAAATTCCTCAACGCACGCCGACCGTGTCCAAAGAGCAGCAACAAGCCGGAAAAAAAGTGCATCAGCTGCATGAAACAGACATACAATTTTGCTCTTGCGATGTGTGTGAATGAGGCCTTTTACTGGTGTTTTTTGTTTTAATAGTTTTCCTTGTGTGCTCCCTCTGCTCTGTGATACAATGAATACATTGGAGTTTTATTGCGTATATACGCATATGTATATGCGCATATGTATACGTGTGTATACGAATGCACTATATGCAATCGCAGAATGCATCACTCGTAATTTAAATTTTAATGTGCTGTACGCATGTACGCGCAAACATGTGTATGCGTGAAAATACGCTGCCTGGACGCAACATATTTGCATATGGGACAATATGCGCGCATATGCATATATGCGCGTATATGTGCAGTGTGAATGAGGCCTAAGGGATTACTGTACATCTAAACCAATCACTAAAACCTCCAGCTCTAAAACTGAAAAAAGACGTGTTCAATCTTTATCTGTAGCAAAATACCCGCCGACCCTGCCACGTAGGCAAATCCTGCTAAGGGGTGACAATTGTCCTCCTATGGTCATCACCCTGTCACATGCACCCCTGAAGAAGGCTGCAAGTGGCCCCGCTGACACCGGTCAGGCATGATCCACCATGATCAGAGCAGTGATGTGCAGCCGACACTACAGCAAGTGCATGTAAACAGGAAGAAGCTGAAGACTGCAAGTGGCCACACTGACATCGGTCAGGCATGATCCATTGAAGTCAGAGCAGTAATGTGCAAGGACTACAGCAAGTGCATATAGACAGGAAGTAGCTGAAAGGGTGGAGGAAACCAGCAGCACCAAAATGCAAAGAAGTGACAACGGTATTCATGTGAAAAGAAAAAAAACATAGCAATTGTTTAGGTTACTCAGTGCTTTAGCAAACTAAATGACATCCAGACAGTTTAAACGCTCACTAGAAACATTTTTAATTTCTGTCATGCTCAATTGTTATTTTTCCGCACTTGTGACTAGCCCCGTGGATGTTCTATGGTTTTCAAATCCACCCAGTACCAATAAAAAGGATTAGAAGGCTGGGTTAAAATAGTGAAAATGATCAGTTGCATTATACAATAGAACATGCCGTCTGCTTTCATCGCACTCACACACAAGTACTTCACGTTTTAAGGAAACATCGATCTTCATTTTGCATGTTGAATTGATGCAATTGCACCCCCAAGGCTTAATACCACTCAAATTAGGGCCCATTCACACCAGTTCCACTGCAATACGTTTTTACACAGATAACAGTGGATGGGCAATTGGGCAGCAAAAAATTTATAGGTGTGATCACACCACTCTGCTGCATTAAGTTTCGCTGAAGAAAAAAAATAAAAACTCTTCAGCAGAACTGATCCAGTGTAAGCTAGCCCCATTTAGACCCATTCATTTTTTGTGCCCTTCCATCAGCATCTATTGGATAATGCATTGCAACACAACAGATTGGAAGGTACTAGGGATGCACCGATACCGGTATTGAGTACCGATTTTTTTTTTTACGGTACTTGCCGATACCAAAAGACCCAATCAGGAAGCCAGGTGCCACATCATTACACGGCACTCGGCTTCCTGATTAGCAGGGAAGCAGTCCCCATGCTTCTCGTCACTAGGCGACAAGAAAGCATAGAGCCGGCTTTCTTGCCAATCAGGAAGCAGAGCGCCGAGTAATGACGTGGCACCTGGCTTCCTGATTGGCCGGGAAGCCAGCTCCATGCTCCCTCTTAATGAGGTGACGAGGGAGCATGCGCAAGCCGGCTTCACGGCCAATCAGAAAGCTGTGCGACGCATCATTACACTGCACCCGGCTTCCTGATTGGCCAGCTTCCCAACCAATCAGAAAGCCAGGCAGCGTGTCATTACACGCTGCCCGGCTTGATTCTCTCATCACAAGTAGATACAGGAAGTATCAGGCTAGGCATCAGGGTGAGTATGAGTACTCGACCAACTACTTGGCACCATCACCGATACTAGTATCCGTATTGCTGCATCCCTAGAAGGTACAATTGCAAGTCCCTCCGCTGACTTGCGCTTTCCTACTGATTTTGGTGTGAATACTCTCCAAATGAAAAACCAACAATGCACACTCAGTGTGTAAAATTCTTAACATGATGAAGCCCGTGCATAACCTCTGTATTGACTCTGTACACTGTGCTAATACATACAGGCAGATCCCAGATTAACTGCAATGACATGCGTCGTGCCGCTCTACAGCACAAAGGAAATAAAGCAACCAAGGGTCAGAATCCCATGCAGCTTTATGACTTCCTGAAGGAAGACAAATGACTACATGAATGTCCAATTCATTTCCCCCCAGCTACACAGTCATCTAAAATGTAACTATGAAGTTTCAATGCTGCCGGCCTGCTCTTTCCTTCAAGTGTTACACAGAAAAGGGAACTAAGGGAGACGGGGAAGATGGGGAAAGCACTGGCTCTGAAAGAAAAAGAAAACCACAGGAAAGCAAACATCGTTTCAAGGTTAATGTCTAAGCTAAAGAAATGAATAACACTTGAGTCTGCTCTATAAAAAGCACGCTGTGTAAGGAGATGGCTATGGAAGGGGTTAAAAACGTAACACACAACTGCAACTCAGAGGTTGCCAGGTAGAGCGGTACATTAAACCGCACCATCCCAAGGCTTTGGTAAACACAACTCCAAAGACACTGAGGTGGGAGGGTGCCCGCCCTACGTGGGTTGACTACGCCACCTCCGTGAGGTTGGCAGAGCGGTCTCACTGTACCTGTGCCCAATTTTTTGTCCTTCTTGAGCTCTCTGCGCTCCGTAGCGAAAATAAACTCATTGGAGGAGAAGCCGGGACGACATTCTGAAGGAGATTCGCCTAGTGATGGCAAAACCTGCAAAAATCAAAGGCATCAATTAGTTCCATCATACACGCCATCTTCAGCTTCTGTAGGATCAATGCAGCGCTCACAGCGCCCATACACTCAGCAATCGTTCAGAAACATTGGATCCCAAAACCGACAGTGTCAATCATTTCTCATGGTTGGTGGTCGGTTGCGCCAATTCGTTTTTGCCAATGACATTGGGATGAGTGGATAAGGTTTCCTGAATTGCGGTGTGTATGGTCTCCATTATAAGATCTGCAGGCAATGTCAACCAACGTTGGGGCTTGTTCACCTTGAGCCGTGTTTCTTTGTATGGTGAAAACAGACATAGAACAGAACTGCACAGGTCACACCAGCCATGTGCAGGAAAAAGCAGCTGGACCCCTATGGTGTGAACAAGCCCTTACGGCTCATGAAGGAGCCCATTTCCCTGTGTTTGAAGGGGCCAAATACCAGTCTGCAGCTTGCCATTGACTGCAATGGTGCAGCATTGGTAGCCCTTCAGGATGCACTTAACCCCCAATGCACTTCTATGGATGCAGAAAATCCTATTGCATTGCAGGCAAAGGTCAAAGGCAGCCATTGCTACAGTTTGCATTGAAATGTTTTTTGAGCACCACCACCTTAAAAACACAAAGTGGCGTCCAACCGCCCAACTTAGTATAGAACGGTTCCAAAGATCAGCAACATTATAAATGATCTTCAGAAAGAAGAAGATGTACTCAGGAGCAACATTTACTAAGGAAAGGGGAAATTGGCAATAAAAGTAACATTCCTTAATATGTGGGTGGAAGATGCCCCAAGACAGAAGTGTATCCTCCCGATCACAGCTATGGAAATCCCCTCATAACAGCAACAGCTATGTACTAAAAAGCTACATGTATTGGTCAAAAAATAACACATGCATTTTAGACCCCACACACATGCATTTTAGACCCCACACACATGCATTTTAGACCCCACACACATGCATTTTAGACCCCACACACATGCATTTTAGACCCCACACACATGCATTTTAGACCCTACACACATGCACATACATGCATTTTGTTACACATAGGTTATAAACACACGAGCATTTTATTTTGTATGCCATGCATCCATCTTCCCATCCCCCACACACACCTAGCAGCTGATGAACACTGGGTGAATGAAGACCATTATAACTAGGATTATATAGGACTGCAGATGGGCTGACCACCACAAAGGCTACAAAACACCTTAAAAGGTCACTTGTACACATTCGCAGAAACTTCGTAGCCACAGGGGGGGGGCAAAGTAGCCCCAGTATAACTTACACCCGGGAGGGGAGGAGCGACAGAGTTTAACCAAGGGCAAGGCGTAAAGGAGTAAAAGTCGCCCTCAAAGAGCCCCTGAGGGAGAGTGTGCATTCAAGTCCACTTACCTGCAATAGGCAGAGCAGTCCGGCCAGGCACAGAGCCGCGGGGAAAATGTTGTTTCCCCCCATGAGTGTGTGGGAAGCCGCTCCTCGCCTGTGCTGAGTCCCTCTGAACATATGACACGCCCGCCCAGCTAGCCGCTCTCTTTAACTCTGAACGCAACCCAGGTGAGCCGGGTAGCGAGTGACGTAGGCAGGTGCGGCCGTTGATTGGCTCTGTCGTATGCCACTCAATCCCATCTCCTATGGCTCCCGCCCCCTGCCCTGGGTGAAAAGATCACGTGACGCGTTCCTAGTCGTGAATGGAGTCAGTCAGGTTATCAGTGTGCAGCCAGGTCATGAGGCTGAGAGCTGCTGATGTGTGTCGGGCTGCCTCATCCTTTGCTTTTACTTTTTTTTTGTTCATATAGTTTCTGTGTTGGATTGCTGTGATGAAAATCAAACTTTGCAGCATGAGAAGTCCATGTAATGACCGCTCATATTTATAGAGATAACATTCCGTAGACTCAGTCACTGGGGCAGAATAGTCCCTACAATGTCCCCCAGATGGGGGGAATCACATGATTTGCCACACCAAGCGAAACAAGGGGTGCACAAAATTTTTTTTTACATTTTACGTGCTGCAAATATCGTTTTGTCAGAAAAGGCGTATCTTGCGTCTGGCCAAGGACATTAGAGGAGGGTCAGAGACATGAGATCCAGCAAAGTGCAGGAGTCTACTGGTTTAGCCTTATGTCCCCCTGTCTTCAATAGATCTAAAGCTGAAATGTTTTTTTTTAAATTTTGGATATAGTAGGGAATGGAGAAAACCCCTATAGTTTTTTCTGTATGCAGCAGCGTCACATGGGGGGTGCGGCCCACACTGGGTGACACCATCAGAGGGGATGACACCAAAAGGACTGTCACCCCGTCGGAAAAGTTGGGCACTACAGCCCAACAGCTGCACATGAGAGGAGGGGACCCGGTGGCATAACCCTATCCTGCCCATTGAACATCCCTTCCTCTCTTTGGCGGCGTCCATCACCAAGATGGCCGCCGGCAGTTAGGTGCACATGACGTCATCACATGCATGTGTCATAACGTCACCACATGCATGTGTCATGACGTCACATGCGGTCGTCAAGACGTCACGGCTGCTCCAGGTGACACCCGGGCTGGGGATGCCTCTGTGACTCTTCAGGAAAATTTACCTTTACTTCCTGTCTTGAAACACAACAGGAAATCCTCGCTCAGACAACTGTCAACTAAAGTGTCCCCATTATAAGATCCCCCATCAGGGGCGTAACTAGGAATACCAGGGCCCCATTTTGTATGGGGACCCGTTATACCCCTTGTATGGGGACTAGTTATACCCCTTTGTATGGTGACTAGTTATACCCCTTGCAGTGCCCACTCGAGATCCCAGAGTGGGGTTGAACCTGCAGAGCCCACCATAGACTCTCTATGGTGGGCTACGCAGGGTCTCCCTCAGGTGGACAGGTCGCACTCCTTACCTGTCCGCCTCCTCTTCGTCCACGGTCGCTGATGGGCCCCGCCTCCTCCGTCACCGGACTATAGCGGCTGCTTGGGTCGCTATGGTGATTGTTACGCCTCTGTCCCCCATATTCCTGTTGCCTCTAGAGCAAGTGAATCTCCCCAGCAGGGATATAGATAGCCCTAACCTGACAGAGTTTCTAAAACATCTCTGCTTGTACCAAAACCAAAATTAAATGGTGGCTTTAGATACACCTTAAAGCTGAACCCCGGGTACAAAAAATGTTGTTGAAATATATTTATCAATAGTTTGCCATGTGCATACGGATTCGGACGAACCTGCAAATCAACGAAATTCAGTTGATTTGACTTTTCATCCAAATCCGAAATAACGAATGTATTATATGCCCGAATATACTAAAACAATATTCGGGCATACATAAATTCTTTTTCAGAACATACGGCATGCCCGTCGCCGTCTTGGAGGCAGACCACATGATGTCACAAGACTGTGACGTCATACACTGAACGAGCAGCGGCCATATCGGCCACTGGCACGTTCTGCGCATGCGTGGCGCCATTTTAGAGTATATCTTGGTGTATACCAAGATACACTCCAAAATGGTGGCGTGCATGCACAGAACGCGCCGGCGGTTAATATGGCCGCCGCTCGTTCTGCAGTTTCATTGTGCGGTTTCCGATTCGGAATTGCGCATTGCCTCCGAATCCGAAAAACAGCATAGAAATTAATTTTCTTTGACGAAACGAATGAAAATGTTTTTCATTTTAATTTGTTTTATTTGAATTTTTTTTTTTGCCGTGCACATGTCTATCAATAGTCACAAAGCATATGAATCCACTCTGTGAGCACCAAATGCCTTTACACACCTAGTTATTACCTTGTTAAAGTAGCAATGACATCATCACTATGCCGTACACAGCCTGTGCAGTCAGCAGAGCTGTGGGAGGGACCCAGCAAGCCCCTCCCACCACAGAAACTGCAGGAGGGGCGGGGACAAGACCAGTCACCCTGCACAAGGAGATCGAGCTTCAGTGACCGGTCTTCATTACAGGAAGCTCCTGCAGAGAGACATTGGATTACTGTATAGATATGGAATAAATACACAAAACTCACCAAGATTCAAGGAACAATTTGTGCGTCATATATTTAGATTTTTACTTATCCTGAGTTCAGCTTTAAATAAAAATTAAGTAAATGAACCTCTCCCCCTCCCTGATGTTTCCTGCTCTGATCCCTGCTGCAGCTCCTGTGCAAATATCACCCTACATGCATGTAGGAAAGGGTGGGCAACTCCGGTCCTCAAGCTGATGTGGAACTACAACTCCCATGAGGCATTGCCAGACTGAGAGTTACAGGCATGTTGGGGTTTGTGGCCAGTCTTGCAATGCCTCATGGGACTTGCAGTTCCACATAGGCTGGAGGGCAGAAGTTGCCCACCCCTGGTCTAAACAAATGCAAATTGTCAAGCTTCAGGGCAGCAACTTGGTTAAGGGGCCTTATCAACATGCCTTAACGTGTCCTTTACTGAGAAGTGGATTTCATTCTCCACCAATCAGATTCATAATTTCAGGGCGGCTACAAATCTAAATGATCGCTGAGAGGAAGTGACTCCAATTCCTAGAACACATTGACACATCAATACACCTCAAAGTGAACTTGTGCAAATGTGTTCCGTCCTGAAGCTAGAGATAAGTACCCACTGCAAGCGCCAATTTATCCCAGCTGGACCTTACACCGGGCCCTCTCCCACCCTACGAGATAGCACAGATAGTCCCAATAGATAGTCCCAATGGTCAAGTAGGGAGTTGGAGTTTAGGTAGTCTGTGAGTTGGGTATATACCAGTCTTTTAAGGAGCTTGGTGGCAAAGGGAAGAAGAGAGATGGGACAATAGCTAGATAAAGCTTCAGGGTCGAGAGACTGTTTTTTTGGTATGGGTGCGATGAGGGTGTGTTTGAAGGAAGAGGGAAAGACGCCAAAAGTAAGAGAAGGATTGAAGATTTGGGTGAGAGAAGGGACAATCACAGAAGAGAGAGGACAGATAAGGCGTGATGGAATAGAGTAGAGGGGACAGGCGGTAGGGGAGGAGGAGAAGAGCAGAGACCTCTACTTCGGAAACCTGGGAGAAGGCACTGAGTGAAGAGGAAGAGGCTGGACAGAGGGTAGGGAGGGAGTAAGGGAGGCGATTTCATGTCGGATATTGTTAATTTTCTTGGTGAAAAATGATGTTCAATCTGTAGCAGAGAGGTTAGTAGAGGGGCGAGGGGGAGGAGGGCGCATTAGTGAGGGTGCATTACTGAATTGAAGCTTTGAAATAGGTGCTTGGAGTCATGGGAGAAGGTGAAGATAAGGGGGGAGGGTCAACTAATTTCATTTGGGAGCCCTAAAAAATTTCAACCAGACCAGCTGCTTGAATTTTTTCCTAACACATGCACATTACCACATGTATGATTTTGCCGAAGGGAAATCACCTTCACCGCTAGAATTTTGTTCATTCAGATAAAAAAAAAAAAAATGATCACTTTCTTGTCTATGCTGTTGAAAACCATGGTCGAGTTGCACCCATAAAACATCAGAAGATTCGACCATTTCAAAAATTTCTACTGGTGTATGGCTAGCGTTAACCTCTTCCTGTACAGTTGATGTAAATAAACGACAGGACGGGTTACTCTTGAACACGGGTTGGTGTTTTTAAACATCCTTTCTGGCTCCTGTTTGTAAAGATAAGTGTAAAAAAAAAAAAAAGTTTACAAAAATAAGTCACATATTAATAAAAAATAAGATCACACATTTTTTTTTAAAAAGTCCCCCGCCCCCACACAAATGCAAACATGAGTTGGGTGCGCCTACATACGAAAACGATTGCGCCGCACATGTTACATATCACCGGGAACTTTGGAGTGCGAGCAAAAATTCTAGGGCCATCAATCACTGAGAACACTAAACTGATGAGAGGTAAAAGCTTTTAAAGCGTTGCGTATGGCCAATTTTGGGTATGGTAGTTTGATTGCGATTTTGCGGGCACACGCAATTATATGGCTTGACGTGTTTGGTGTCTATTTACACGGCGTGACCCCGTCTTTTATGCTTTACAAAAAAAAAATGGGTAATAATAAATGTTTTATAACATAACGTAAGGAAAACAGTTAGACAGGAAGTGGCTGCAAAGAAGATGCAGGAGATAATCAGCACTAGTATATAACAAAACATGGAAAAAAAAAGTTAAAAAGGTGGAATTTCATTACAATAAAAGAAATTGCTTTTGACACACAATGCTTTATCAAACGCAATGCTGTTCATCTAGGGTTTACATCCACTTTAAAGCGACCTTGTCAGGAAACTAAAATTAGCCAAAAGTAAATACTGACCCCTCTTGCTGCCCATGCTGATAAATCTTCTTCTAACATCTGCTAAGAAGCCAACACTTCCAGGAGTGACAATTTCTTGGTCCCCTGCTGCACTCACTGGTCCCTCCTGCCAAACTCCAATACAAGACACAGAGGTGATGTGGAAGTAACTTTAAGAGGTCTATTTACAAACAATTGGCAGGGCCCTTTTCCTCTAAATATCTGTTAACATTCATTTTGGGCAAATAATGCTATAAACTAATGTTGCTAATTGTTTTCCCCGTTTCAATGTGTTGTATCCATGTAGTGTGTTGTAATAATACATTATGACCATTAGATGGAGCTAAGGAGCACAGGAAATAAATACTTTTTTTCTATGCTCCTCAGCTCCATCCGGTGGCCACAATGTATTATTACAACAAAATAAATTTGAACTGGGAAAAATATATTAGAACATTCGTTTTAGCATTAATCACCCAAAATTAATGTTTACATATATTTACAGGGCAAAGGGACCTGCCAATTGTTTGTAAATCGACGCCCAATCATTTATCACATTGTCCTTGCAGTGCAGGGGCTCGGGTTCAACACCTACAAACGAAGCTGAATGGGATTTGTATGTTCTCCCCATGTGTGCATGTTTTTGGGGGGGGTTATTACTATGTGTACTTATTCCATCTCACAACCTTAAAAACCTGAGAGGTTAACTAGCATCCATATAAAAATGACTGTACACTGGGTGATTGTGCATACAACTGTGGTAAGGATATTAGTTTGTAAGCACCTTTGGGAGGGCTGGTAGAACTGGTTTCTGTAAAGCGTTGCACAGATCATCACTATACACCGATCAGCCATGAATTTATGATCACCCACCTAATATTGAATAGGCCCCCACTAGACCTCTGAAGGTATGCTGTGGTATTGGCACCAAGCCGTCAGTAGCAGACTGTAACCTGTAAGGTGAGGTGAGGCCTCCATGGATCGGACTTGTTTTTCCAGCACATCCCACAGATGCTTGATTGGATTGAGATCTGGAGAATTCGGAGGCCAAGTCAACACCTCAAACTCACTGTTGTGTTCCTCAAACCATTTTTGAACCATTTTCTCAGTGTGTCAGGGTTTATTATGCTGCTGAAAGAGGCCACTGCCATCAGGGAATACCCTTTCCATTGGACATGTGCAATTAATTTCGTTCCGAATCAAAATTTAGACAAATTTTCCAAAATTCAGACGTTGAGACACATCTGAAATTCCAAATCCCAATGCATCCGAATGTCTCTGAATCCAAATTTCGTTTTCCGAATTTCAGATCCCGTCTGAATTTCGTTAAAAAACTAAACTGAATCAGACATGTGACTTTTCTGGCCAATCAGATGTGTTTTTCGGTTTAATGCATCCGAATGGGTCTGACCACGAATTTTCGTTACGGCAACATGGGAGCCATCGGATTGGCCGGAAAAGTCGTGTTCAGTGTATACATATAATACTAAAGCTGAGGCTCCTAGACCCGAATGGCATTCGGGATCCGAATTTCCGAATGCACTTCGGATCCCGAATGCCATCCTGGTCTAGGAGCTTCAGCTTTGGTAATATATGAATATGTCTCCCAGACCGGAATAGCGTTTGGGGGCTCCTGAATGCAATTTAGAAATTCGGATCCCGAATGCTATTCGGGTCTAGGAGATTCAGCTTTAGTATTATTATCTGTATATGGTTTACTGTTTTAGGGTGCCCACACACCTTACGATAATCGTACGATAATCACGGGAAATACCGCAATTGTACGATTATCGTAAGGTGTGTGGAAGCCGTGCAACCTCTACTTCTGTAAGGTCGCACGACTTTTAACTTACGAACATGTTTGAAATACCGCAATTGTACGATTATCGTAAGGTGTGTGGAAGCCGTGCAACCTCTACTTCTGTAAGGTCGCACGACTTTTAACTTACGAACATGTAGCATGTAGCATGCGTGTAGCATGCTCGTAAGATAAAAGCCGTTCGGCATTGCGGTCATCGGAAAGCCCGCCCCTCAAGGGGCGCGGCTTGCGATCATCACAAGTACGATCTGCCTGTCCAAGATAGGCAGATCGTACGTTTTTTTTAAGTACCTTACAACCATCGCAAGACTAAAGTGTTGCGATGGTTGTAAGGTGTGTGCCCAGCATTACTCGCAACGAATATTCGTAAACTCATCCGAAACTAACGAAATTTGGATTTCGTCTGAATCCAAAACCCGAACCGTATTGAATTTCGGTTACGAATCCCGAATTCCGAAATAACAAAATACTTGAACCGAACCAAATCACATTTTTCCACAGCTTACATGTCTAATTTCCATGAAGGGGTGTACTTGGTCAGCAACAATGTTTAGGTTGATGGTACGTGTCAAAGTAACATCCACATGAATGGCAGGAACCAAGTTCTCCCAGCAGAATATTGCCCAAGGCATCACATGATGATCGGTGTATATCTAACTAAGATGAAATACATTGAGAATTGATATGATCCTAAAGGAAGTGTTGCACTCAGTGGTGTGTACCTGGCTGTACTGCACACAAACCACATGCGGGAGATTCTCAGTGAATGGGGCTTTTTAAGTTACATTGTTAGTCACCTAAATGATCATCCAGAAAATGTTCCTGGCAATTAGGGAGCCGGGAACACTGAGAACACAAGCCGTCTGTCCAGCTCCAGGGAAAGCACATGAGAGGAGTTTGGCAAGTACAAGACAAGTGATGGACGGAACTCAAGTGGAGCAATTGTAAACAAGAGATGAAATATTAGACAGCGGGGTCAGGCTGGGATGTACATGTCTCACCAGTAAATCAACCTCAGTGCAGCTAAAGTTAAAGCAAGCCATAAATGTGATATAGGGGGAAGGTGAGTTAGAAAGCACTTTGACTGCTGAAAATATTTTTTCCTCCAGACAGGCGCTAGTAGAACTCCAACTTTTTTTCTTTTTAGATAGAGAGAGGAAGGATTAGAAACAGATGTCTGTGTCCCCTTTGAAGAGATTGTTCCTCACTTTCTATTGTGTCACAGTGACAGGAAGTAGATGGTAGGAAGGGTACAATGTGTAAGTGGTCTTGCCTTGCAGCACTGGGTTTGATTCTCACTAGGTACACTGTAGGTACAGAGTTTGTTTCTTCTATGTTCGCACAGGTTTCTTCCAGGTGTACTGGTTGCCTACCACAAGCAAAAAGCATACTGGAAGGTTTGCTGACTTCCATAGACTAAAGTACTGGATCTTGCTGGGTGCGCTCGCCCTCATGTCTCCCTATACTCATGGGACTGTGAAAGGATACTTGGATAGAAGAGGTCTGGCTTGTGCACAAGCGCACACTGCCCGTTCAGCATTGCGGTCATCGGAAGTACAATTTGCCTGTCCAAATAAGGAGATCGTACCTTTTTTAAATTACCTTACAACCATTGCAAGACAAAAGTCTTGCGATGGTTGTAAGGTGTGTGCCCAGCATTACTCATATGATCTCTGCTGAAAAGAAGAATCTTCCGACCCGACCTGGATAAAAACCTTTAATTTCTGTCAACCTTTCTGTCATATTTTCCCAATAATGTCTCCATAAAGAGTACCTGTCACATGCCCAATGCTATCATAATAGGGGGCTTGTTATTCCTCCATCTGAAAGCAATAAAGTTAGATTAATAAAATTAAAATGTGTTTAAAAAATAAATGATAATAATAAAAAAATTCAAGCAACCCCATTGTCTTGTACACACACACACACACACACACACACACACACACACACAAACTCACAAGTAGGACGCATGCGTGTATGTAAACAGCGATGGCTTTTAAACAACACCTGTGGCCAATTTTATTGGACTGTAAATCTTTTTACATTTCATCCTCCAGTCAGACACCTTTTTATGAACACTTCTGTGTATACAATGACTTTGTGTGCTGTAATATCCATAAAACACATGCAGAGTATAAAGAAGAAACCTGCATTGGGAGGCTATAAAGGCAGCCATTGCCGACTCTAAATACACTGGTTGCCTAGCTGTCATGTTGATCCATTCATTTTATGACCTGTCACAGGTATGAGTTCATTTAGATTGTGTCATTTGCATGTCATGTTGTGAGTCAGCTAATATTCCAATTAGTATTTTAGCTTAGTATGGGGTGTGAGTGCTATTTATAACGATGATGTATGAAATGCACCTCATACACCCCAGACTTCCTACCTCACCACGACCGATGTACCTGGCAACCTCATCAGGACCACCTGTCTCTCATACAGTCGGGTCCCGGTCTTTGGTGCCGGAGCGCTGACAGCTGCTTCTATGTAAAACAGAGTTTGTTAGATTTTTATTAATAAGTATGTTGTGACAATATTACTGCTACATATTTAGAATAGTTCTTTTTATGCGCCGACTGAACAAACGCTCTGTGCTCTACACATAATAGCCTCCATTCACAAAGCTTTAAAGAACTTCATTTTTTTTTTCAAGTTAACCCTTGCAATGAGGCAAACCCTGCACTGCAAGGGTTAAGTGCTCGTTTTGGGGTAGGGACGAAAATAAAGAATTATATACTCTCCTGATCTTCGGTCCCACCAGGCTGCCAGACTGGTCCCCACAGTCTCTTCTCCCCTGGGCTCCAGCAGTCTAAGGACCCGTGACATCATCACATTGAGGGTTATACCACAGCCGGAGCAGAGGGGAAAAAGGTGATCGGTCACTGCCGCAGGGCCGAGGGTCAGGTGAATGTATCTTCTTTATGTGAGTCCCCTGGACCAAAATGAGCACCTAACCCTTGTAGTGTGGGGGTAGCTCCACTACAAGAGTTCATTTAAAAATAAAGCGGACTTCTTCTTTAATACAAGTATAGAGATTGTGTCTCACTGAAGTGCGTTAAATATAACTTGCACTTTAGGAGCTTATCGTGATGTTTTAGCTTTGTGAATGGAGTCTAATTATAGTTAGGCCTCATTCACACAGCGTATAGTCGAGCTGTACAGATCCGTGTGGCGTGCATGCCGTATCGGGCCGTTCCTGGGGAGGGACAGGTGTTGCGTATGATTGCACACAGCAGCCTGTTCTTTCCTATCGGAGGATGCGGCCATACGCACACCCGAGCTGCACAGCCGTGCGGGTCCAGGTGTCTGAACTCGGATGGATGGATCCTGTCTGCGTCCGAGCATGGACACCCGGACCCGCGTTGATGTCCAGGTCGGGTGTACGTATGACAGCGTATGGCCGCCTCCTCCTATAGGGAAGAACAGGCTGCTGTGTGCAATCACACGCAGTACCTGTCCCTCCCCGGGTGTGAATGAGGTTTGTGTGAATGCCCAACTTCAAGCAAACCTGTTACAAATGAATCAAAAAAGCAACTTCGGTTTTAATATTCTTCTTTATTTTGGAGTTTTCACATGCAGTACTTTCTTTTCACCACAAGATGTCCTCAGTCTTCTGGGTTGAGTGATACTGGACGTCATTCCACCTGGAAGAGTGTGTGACTGCAGGACGTTCCAGGCCCGCCCCTTGAAGGGAGATCACAGCATCCTTCATTTACGTTATATTCATGCAGAGATCAGTGCTGAAGTCATTACATCAATGCCAATCTCTGCATCTGAAGGACCGCCCACTTCCAGGAAAATTAAAGAGAAAAGGGACCTATCACATGATTGACCTGAAGATTTAAGGCAATTACAATAAAAAGTGTAACCTACTGTAAGGGGAACTCTGGATGGATGTAATGGTCACAGGAGCTGAGCCCCCCACCACCTCTAATTATATGACCAATCATGCACCTTGTTGTTAAATTGGAACTCCAAAATGTTTAGATTACATATTGAACTCCATTGTGGTTTAAAGTGACATTAAAGTCAAAAATATTTTTCCCTCCCCCCAATGTTAATTAACCCCTTCATGACTGAGGCCCTTTTTTCATTTTTTGCACCCATGTGATATTCCACATTTTAGGCCTGAAAATGACGTAAAACCCCCCAACATTATATATTTTCTGAATGCCAAGACCCTATAGAATAAAATGGTGGTAGTTGAAAATTTTTATGTTGCGCAATATTAGCGCAACTCCTTATTAAACCCCAAAATTTAGTGACAAATTTAATTAAATGCCCCAAAACACCTTAGGGTGCCCACACACCTTACGATTATCCCGCGATCGTACGATGTTCGTAAGGTGTGTGGAAGCCGTGCGACCTCTACTACTGTAAGGTCGCACGACTTTAAACTTACGGACATGTTTGAAAACCCGCCGAGCATCGTACGATGTTCGGCGGGTTTGTGGCATGTCCGTACGATAACAGCCGCACGGGCCGGTGTGCGCAAGCGCACACTGCCCGTTCGGCATTGCGGTCATCGGAAGCCCGCCCCTCAGGGGGCGTGGCTTGCGATCATCGCAAGTACGATCTGCCTATGCAACATAGGCAGATCGTACGTTTTTTTAAGTACCTTACAACCATCGCAAGACAAAAGTCTTGCGATGGTTGTAAGGTGTGTGCCCAGCCTTAGTGTGATCAGACCTGTGTGTGATTAGGGCCCTGAAGCCTCCAGTGTAGGAGGACGGAGGCTCAGCCTCTCACATCTGTAATTGCTTAAACAGCTGGAGGGTTTGCCTGCTGCCACATCCCTGTGAAGGGGGAGGGGAGGGATCAAGGGACTATCTTCTCACTCTGTCTGGACTTTTCCAGAGCGGCTGCAAGACTTCTGCAAAATGCAGCTTTGTTATCTGACTCTCTGTGTGCTGCTAATCAAGGTATGTAAAGTTACTTATCATGTCATGGATATTGCATATCATACTACATGTCATACTGCATGTCATACTGTATATCATACTACATGTCAAACTGTATATATCATACGGTATATCACACTGTATAATCATACTGCATGTCATACTGCATATCATACTAAGAGTCATACTGCATATCATACTAAGAGTCATACTGTATATCATACTGCGTGTCATACTGTATATTATTCTGCATGTCATACTGCATATCATATGGCAGGTCATACAGCACATCATACTACATATAATTCTGCATGTCATAAAGCATTTCATACTGCATATCTTATGGCAGGTCATTCTGCATGTCATACAGCATATCATACTACATATCATTCTGCATATCATACAACATGTCATACAGCACATCATACTGCATATCATGCTACATATCGTACTACATATCATACAGCACATCATACTACATATAATTCTGCATATCATACTACATATCATAGAGCACATCATACTGCATTGATTCTATAATAAGAAATACATAAACACGGGTTACCGCTAAAGATTTTGCTCTTGTATGTGGAGTATGATGAAACGGTCTCATGTTTTCAGTGATGTGACTTTTATTATCATATTGGCTCTTGCAGGTGTGCGATGGAGCCACAGAGGAACCGGCATTGTGTGAGCCGGGATTCAGCACGGAGCGTTATGCCTTTACTGTGACCCGCAAGGTTCTGGAAAGAGGAAGAGTCCTGGGCAAAGGTGAGCAACACGCAGCAGATCCCTGACTGCCCATGCACTGCTTGAACGTCAGTAGATTCATAGGAATCGGCCAAAACGTCTACAGTGTGTGGCCCTGCCGGTCCAACAAAAATAGATTACTGAATGAGAAGGACTCGCCGATACCAATTACCAACACTTTTTTTTAGTGTCATGTGAGAGTTTTTTAAAAACAATACAGACTAATGATTTTAGGACAGTGGTGGAGCAGCAGGGCTTGGTCCCAGCTGGGGGAGGTCTCAGGAGGGCTGTGCGGGGTCTCAGGAGGGCTGTGTGGGGCATCAGGAGGGCTGTGTGGGGTCGCAGGAGGCTATGTGGGGTCGCAGGAGGCTGTGTGGGGTCTCAGGAGGCTGTGTAGAGTCTTAGGAGGGCTGTGCATGGTCTTAGGAGGCTGTATGGGGCTCTCAGGAGGATGTGCAGGGTCTTAGGAGGGTTGTGTGGGGGTCACAGGAGTCTGTGCGGGGTCTCAGGGGGCTGTGCGGGGTCTCAGGAGGGCTGTGCGAGGTCTTAGGAGGCTGTATGGGGCTCTCAGGAGGGTTGTGTGGGGGTCACAGGAGTCTGTGCGAGGTCTTAGAAGGGCTGTGTGGGGCCTCAGGAGGGCTGTGTGGAGTCTCAGGAGGCTGCGTGGGGGTCTAAGGAGGCTGTGCGGGGTCTAAACATTAAACATTATATAAAATACTTTTTCACATACTCAGCTGCAGATTCCACAGGAACCACAAAAGGCAAAAAGCCAAGACATTCCAGTCTTTCCCCAAACCGACTGTCGAGCAGTCAATCTGTATCCAATCAGGCAGGCCCTTACACTGCACAATTATTGGTAGATCTAAAGGAAATTGTACCATCAGGTGGTAACATGTGTGGTGAGCTTTAGAGTAGCAGTCGGACTCTAACAACATGCAGTGGCGTCACAAGGGAGGTGCGGGGGGTGCGGCCCGCACCCGGGTGACACCATTGGAGGGGTGACACCAAAATGACTCACAGTCATTTTGGTGTCACCCCACTCTGAAAAGTCAAGGACCGAGAGCCCGACAGTATCAGGAGAGAGGAGGGGACCCGGCGGCATACCTTATCCTGCCAGGTGACTGTCCCCTCCTCTCTCTGCCGGCGTCCATCACCAAGATGGCCGCCGGCAGGTATCAGAATACTGCGCATGCGCTGTGACGTCTCCGCGGGGTGACACTCGGTTACCGCTCCGGGTGTCACCCAGCCTCGGGACGCCCCTGACAACATGGAACAAATGCATGCGTGCAGGGCCGGATTTCCCACAAGGCCAACCACGACCCGGCCTCGGGGCAGCAGGGAGTAGAGGGGCGGCAGGGGTGTGGAATTCCTATCTCCTAACGCCCGGGACATGCAGTTTCGGGTGCCAGGCGGGTAGTTCTTTTCTACATTTAGCCCGGCTTTGGCCAAGCAGAGCTAAATGTACAGCGGGGAAGCCGCCGCTTGTTCTGTTCAAGTGATCATCGAGATCACTTGTATGCAGCCTGCATACAGGGGGGCGCATTGGGGCAGTAAAGAGAATAAATACGGCCCAGCATTCGTGTACAATGTCATACAAGTTGCACATCGATGTCTCAATTATTTGTTCCATGTGTTAACACAGAAGTGAAGTCCCCAAATAAAAAGTCACAAGGAGATAGAGTGCAGAAGAGACATGCAAAGTCTATTTTGCTGAAAAAATTACTTTTTGTTCTACGTGTACACGACACGGCGCATGCACAATGTAGTGTAGATCCTGGCCTGCCGACAATAGTGCCGGGGATACTATTGTGTAGAAGTTACATCATCAGTGGGAATCCATTAGCCAAAGAGGATGAGTGTGGGACCTGGAATGAGTGGCACTGGAGATGGCAAAAACGGGGACAAAATGGTGACAGGACCCTGAATCCATCATGGCTGGAGGACAGCATAGTGGGAAAGGTATGGGTGTGTGCCATGATGTGCGGGTATGCTGGGCAAGTTTGCCCATTAAGACAAAAGCACACCACCAACAGCGAAGTTTACTTCTTTTTCAGGTAATTGAACTCCTATGAACTCTTGCTACTCTTTGCAATAAATCACAGGCAACTTCAGTACTGTGATTGACCTATTAAAAATCATCCATTTAGCTTTAGCCCAAAATATATTTATTTAGACAATAACGGATATCACAAATTCTGTCACTTTCCATAACACTATATGCAGACCAAGCGCTGACACTATAGAAGCTGCAAGTAGAAACAGATACAAGGAATGTTATGAATCCCCTTTAGGAGAACATTTGTTAGTGCGCACATTTTTTAGAACACACATATTTTTGGGAGAGTTGCGTTAAGTCAGCGCATTGAATACAATGAACTGCTAATGCACCAAAACTTCCTGAAAATCAGATTTATCCAAAAAATGTATAGCTGGATTTAATTGGAAAAATTTGTGAATCCTGGATGAAAGTTGTGTGGCCCTTGTATAAAACATTTACTCCCATGTTTTTTAGCGTGTATTTATGAATAATATATAAATATATTTGAGATGCACCAATACCGATACTAGTAACGGTATCGGTGCCGATGTCGATACTTATCCTGATACCAGAACTTCTGGTATCAGGAAGCCGGGCAGTGAGTCTTTACACTCCCACCAATCAGGAAGCTGTACAGTGTGTAATGACTCACAGCCCAGCTTCCTTAATGGTCCGGAAGCTGGCCAATCAGGAAGCCTGGTGGCGAGTCATTACCTGCCCACCTGCTTCCTGATTGGTCAGAGAGCCGGCTCCATGTTTCCTTGTCACCTGGTGACTAGGGAGCATGGAGGCGGCTTCCTGGCCAATCAGGAAGCCATCCATGGGGTGAGTCATTACAAACCACCCGGCTTCCTTAATGGGACGTCCGGTATCGGTATTCAGTATCGGCGAGTACCGGAAAATAAATATCGGCACTCATACAAGTTCGAAGTAGCTTCTGTAACCCCCAGACGTCATTTAAAACTACTGCACCCTCAAATACCACCCAAAAGCACCCTAATATTGCCATCCCTGTTAACTCCAATGCCTTTTGCTGAAGTGCCGGCAAACATCATAATTCACAATTTCTCTTATTACTACTGAAAAAAAAAAAGATATTAAGATAAGATGAATTCACATTTTATTTCTCCGTCGTAGTGGATTTCAATACCTGCAGCGCTGGAACTCTGGCCCTGTATTCCCCTGACGACACACGTTTCCGAGTGTTCCCTGATGGTAAGGTGACGGTGAAGAGACAGGTCACTCTCCATGATGGAGCCCTCAGCTTTGTGCTGAATGCCTGGGATGCCGCTCGAAAGAAACACTCGGTGACAGTCCTTGTATGGAACGAGAGGGAACAGCAGGTACTGTGAAGCACTCTTGTCTCCTCCTCATCGGTGTATGACAACTTAAAGTCCAATTTTTGTGCAACATTTCCCCCATACTTTTACTTGTTTATGATTTGTTATCCTAAAAATCAGTTTAGCGTGGACTAAAAAAATGAAAGTATATGTAAAACTAACAATAAATGACTCTTATTTTATTACTTTTCATCTGTTAAACATACAGTTGAAAGTGTTTTGTTGTAGCTGATAAATGCAGCAAACACACTTGCTGATCCTGCCAGAAAACCAGCGAGCTTGGTACTTCCTGTAGTGAGCTTACAACACAGTACTGCTGCTATAATAAAGTCCCAAGTAGATGGGGATCCCGGGTCCAAACCTACTTCCATCTACTCCCCCCACATCCATTCCTCTTCCCTTCTTGTCTACATCTATTCCTCTTTTCTTCTTCTCTACACCTATTTCTCTTCTTATTCTTCCTCATCATCTTATTACTCTCCCCATTGAACTTTTTCTGTTTCTGACGTTCTCTTCTTTTTTTTTTCTTCTCTCCTCTGGGCTCAAGGTCTTGAAATACATCTTCTATACATGATCCATCACACAGTGGCTGGGAATAACCATCTAGCCCAGAGATAGCCAAACTTCATCCCTTCAGCTGTTGTTGAACTTCTAGTCCCATAAGGTATTGGGGGACCCTGACAGCCACAGACATGACTTGCAGAGGCAGATGCATGAAGGGATTTTTAGTTTCACTACAGCTGGAGGACTTAAATTGGGGTACCCTAGGTTTTTCTTTAAATAGTCTAAAATGCCTTACTGTACCAACTGCATGCGTCAATTAACTTGTATGGTGTCCTGTTCATTAAAGGAGAACTATGAGGTGAGGGCTTTTCACTCACCTCATAGTTCTAGCCGACCTGTGACAATGAGACTGTCACAGGTCGGCTCAGTAGATCGGGAGGTGAGCGAACATATGCCGGCGTTCGCTCACCTCTCGATCCTGTCACGGCTCTCTGCTGTGACAGGGGAGGGGCTGGATTCCCCCCTCCCCGCTCCGATCCGCCAGCGCTGACTGGCGGAACGGACGGGGGAGGGGGCGGGTACAGCTGGCTCTGCCTCTAGATAGGCAGAGCAAGCTGTCAGTCATGCAGCTGGGCGGATCCCGGCACAATTGTCGGGATCCGCTTCAGCTGCGGCGTCTCAGTATACCGCGAGGCTACAGCTCGCGGTATACTGAGCCTAGGGCGACGGGAGGACGCTAGTTTGTGTCCTCCCGTTACCCTAAGGAGAACTATGGGGAAAAGCCTTAACCCCATAGTTCTCCTTTAATGTGTATCTTTGTATCGTTTCTTCAACACCTTTAAACATACAGTATATATATATATATACTGTATATCAAAATAAAAAAATAAAAATTCCATGTAGCCTTACCAGAGTAAAACACCTTAACAGAACCCCCCCTCCATGTTATAGGGAAGAAGAAGGCAAAGCTGTTCTGTAGCCCCAAAATCAGGAGCAAACAAAATAGGGTGACAGGGTCCCCCTAAGACTGGAAATGCGTTACTGGCAGGATCACCAGGTGAAAAAAAGAAACAAATGCAGCCACCACATCTCAGGGCCGGAAGATACAATATATAACATTTTTGTTTCTGGGATTTAATACGCTTTAACCTAAAACATGGCATAGGTGATAGCAGTGTTCAGTAGGGTGGTGCTGACTGTGTTGTGGGACTTCTCTGATTTATAACTGTTTTTTTCTCTTTGACTCACCAGGTAAAGGCTTGAATTCTCTCTGGGAAGACTGGTACTGTCCTTATCTAGACTATTTCCTCTGTCTCTTCTTCATATGACGACTATCCCACACCTTACACGAAGGCTTTTTTTTTTTTACATTAAATTAATAAATGTTTGCATTAAATCAGTGCCGTTTGCTTGAATTCTACTTACAAATGCACCTGAACTTTCCCATAATCCTTTGCAGGCAACAAGGATAAATACAGTAACACTATACCAGGGGTAGCCAAACTCCGGCCCTCCAGCTGTGGTGAAACTACAAATCCCATGATGCATCTCCCTCCGGGAGTCATGTCTTTGGCTGTGAGAATCTTGAAATGCCTCACGGGATTTGTAGTTCCACCACAGCTGGAGGGCCGGAGTTTGGCTACCCCTGCACTATACCATCTAACATCTTATAGAAAGTACCAGACAAGAGGTTGTGGAGGGATACGGGGAGATCTGACATGACGGTTGTTCTATGGCCTAATAAAGCCCAACTGCGGGCACAGCTATTTTAATATATTTTATTTAATCTTTAGTTTACACATTAACTTCCTCATGAGCTCGGTGAGTAAACATTATACAGCGGTACCGAGGTGTAAGTAGAAACCTCAGGGCTCCGGTGCAAGAAACCATGAAGGCCCCCCATCTAAAGTAGCATGATTCCGATACTTTTTCTTCTTTTTTAAAATAATTGTTGTACATGGCTGCTGTTGCTGGCGTAAGCCTATTGTTACCAAAATGTATCCTGCAATCAGTGGCGGCCTGCACACGGGTGACACCATTGGGGGGGTGACACCAAAATGACTGGCAGTCATTTTGGAGTCACCCACTCTTAAAAGTTGGGCACTCAGTCATGGACTGAGAGCCCGATGGCTGCAGGAGAAAGGAGGGGACCCAGGGGCATACCTCGTCCCGCCGGGTGAACGTCCCCTCCTCTCTCTGTCGGCGTCCATCACTAAGATGGCCACCGGCAGCCGTCAATTAGATGACCGCGCATGCATGGTGACCTCACAGCGGGGTGTCACCCGGTCTCCGCTCCGGGTGACACCCAGCCACGGGACCCCCCTGCTTGCAATTACAATAAAGCATGTTCACTTCGCTTTAGAAACTACCAGGGTGTGTAACTATGCCTATTGTTACCAAAATGTGTCCTGCAATTACCGTAAAGCATGTTCCCATCGCTGGAGGAAGTACCAGGGTCGCAGCAGTTACATGTGCATATTTAGAAATCCTAAATATAGTGCTAATTTTTTAACCCTTTCACTGCCAAGGCGTTTTTTTGCACACACTGTATGTTATAATCCACATTTTAGGCCTCAAAATTACTTAAAACCACCCAAATATTATGAGGGGAATTTTAACAAAACTGGAGCAGACAAAATCTGGAGCAGCTGTGCACAGCAACCAATCAGCTTCTTTCTTTTATTATCAAATCTTAGCTGAACAAACTGAAGATAGAAGCTGATTGGTTGCCATGGGCAACTGCTCCAGATTTTGTCTGCTCCAATTTTGATAAATTCCCCTCTATATATATATATTCTGCAAGCAAAGACCGTGTAGAATAAAATGGTGGTAGTTGCAAATTTTTACATTGCACGATATTAGCGCAACTCTTTATCAAACCCTCGAGCCCTAGTGTCACCTTTCCACTCCAAAGAAGCTATTGGAGCTTAGATTGCGCTACTGAGCGATTTTGGCTTCTGCGGCCGGGGAATGACAGCTGAGGGACCAGAAGTGATCGCATCCGGACCCATTCAGCGTGGAGGAGATGGGCGCACTACACTGGCCCCTGGAAGCGGTTCACAATCACTTCCAGTGTAAAGCTGACAGTTTGTTTTACACATGTAAACAGAATCCCCCGTGGCGATCTGATTACAGAGGCACAGAGATTGTTGGCTCCTCAGTGATTATCTGGCCGTTTATACGGTCAGAGATTCTGGTGAGTGCATTACCTATGGGGGGATCTATTCTAACACAAAGGAGGGGATAAACGCTCACAATAGGGGATTACCTTTCTTGGAACACATTGTTTTTGCACACATTTTTTCTGATACACTTTCACACTTTGATACTTGAAATATTTTTGTAACATTTATTCACCATTGTCAACTCTATACAAATGTTTTTTATTGTTTGTTCACTCACGTGTCTTTATGCACAGGCAATATTGGAACACTGAATTGGATGTATTCTATTTTATTCTGTTAAAACAGGTTATTTAGCACTTATCGGTCCCTCATTGGGGTCTTTTAGCGCTGTACAAATAATTTTAGCATCTTGAAAGTCCTTTTAGCACAGCAGCTTTAGGCGTACTTATCTTCTTATATCCTAAGCACAGAAGAGTGATTTTCCATCAATGGTTGCATTTGGTTTGCTATGGTCCCTCCATATTGTTTGTAGCTGAATGGCAGAAAAAAAGACTTGGAGTAGGAGAAGGTGGGATCCTCTTTTAGATTTAGTGTGTGTTCTTACAGGAGATTGTGTCGTGCAATAATGTTGTCACTGGGAAAGGAAGTGAGTGATATCTCCCCAACAGGATCTACAGACAATTAGAAGTCTGCCACTCACTGATAATACTTAGGAAAAATGTTTCTTTATTACAGTTCTCAGCAAGGGGTAAATTGCTAATACAACAATCAGAGTCAGAATACAAAATAAAATGTTTAGCTTTTGCTGGACCTTAAAGGAGAACTACGGGGTTAGGGCTTTTCCCCATAGTTCTCCGAAGGGTAACGGGAGGACACAAACTAGCGTCCTCCCATTACCCTAAGCTCAGTATACAGCGAGCTACAGCTTGCGGTATACTGAGACACCACAGCTGAAGCGGATCCCGACAATTATGTCTGGATCCTCCAAGCTGTGTGAGTGACAGCTGGCTCTGCCTATCTAGAGGCAGAGCCAGCTGTACCCGCCCCCTCCCCTGTCCGTTCCACCAGTCAGCGCTGGAGGATCGGGGAGGGGGGAATCCAGTCTCTCCCCTGTCACCGCTCTGTGCCGTGACAAGATCGATTAGTGAGCGAGCGCCGATATGTGTTCGCTCACTTCCCGATCTACTGAGCCGACCTGTGACAGTTTCATTTCATAGTTCTTGTCACAGGTCGGCTAGAACTATGAGGATGAGTGAAAAGCACTCACCTCATAGTTCTCCTTTAAGCAGGCTGAAAGTACGGCAACCATGCTTACGTGTCTTATCCAACGCCTTGACTTAATCATACTATGATTAAGGCCACATGTTGGCTGAAATGTGTAAGCATGGCTGCTTTAACACATAGGAACACAGTGGTGTGAAAACTATGTGGGCAGCCCTCCAAAATCTTGAGTTTAGGTCTTTCCAGTGAAGGATACTGTTAATACTACAGCATACAAAGATATTTTAGACAATTGTGGACTTTTAACCTTGGGACAACAATTTGGGGAAGGCTTTCTTCTGTTCCAGCATGACTGTGCCCCAGAGCACAAAGCCTGCTCCATAAAGACACGGTTTGATGAGTTTCTTGTGGAAGAACTCAAGTGTCCTGCACAAAGCCCCGACCTCAGCTCTATTGAACATCTTTGGGATGAATACAGTGGCGTCACAAGGGGGGTGCGGCCGCACCCAGGTGACACCAAAATGACTCTTGTCGGGCGCTCAGTCATGGACCAAGCGCCCGACAGTTTCGGGAGAGAGGAGAAGACCCGGCGGCATACCTTATTCTGTCGGGTGACTGTTCCCTCCTCTTTCTGCCGGCATCCATCACCAAAATGGCTGCCGGCAGGTATCGGTAAGATCGCCGCGCATGCGCGATGACATCATCACGCATGCACGTGGTGACATCACGCAAATGTGCGATGACGTCACGGTGGGGTGTCACCCGGTAACCGCTCCGGGTGACACCCAGCCTCGGGACGCCCCTGGATGAATAAGAATGCTGATTGTAAGCCAAGTCTTCCCATCCAACACCAGTACCTGTCCTTTATAGTGAATAGTAAAGCTGGTATAGCCACAAGGAGGGGCTAACTCTATATTAATGCCCATGGTTTTGGAATGCAATGTCCAACAAACTATAGATGTGATGATCAGGTGTCCACAGATTTTTGGCCATCAGTGTACCTACTTGTTTGCCAGAACTATCATAGCCAGAAGCCACCTTACCCGTACAGGGATCTACTAGCTGCAAGATTTTATTCAACTTTTTCTTCCCTGTGCAAATGCAAAATTATATAAGTTTATGTAATGATCCAGAAAAGGATCTGGAGGCTTATACAAATTCAAATCTTAAACTGGGAACAGTGTAGAAGAAATAGGGGCCCCTTAAGTACAGAAGTATATAAACTCATGATGTAATTCAGTTTAAAAACGGTGCTTCCTCCATAGGTGGCCCACAATGTTCATCCATCCAATGTATTACTTTCAGTAGGTTACCACATCATCAATTTTGTCAGCTTGCTATAGTATGTGATGCATTAAACATGCAATTGATGTGAAATTAAGAATAAATGTTCTTACTTGCAGGAAAATTCCCATTTGTTGAAGAGGCAGAAAAGAGATTGGACAATCCCTCCTTTGGCAATCTTTGAGAATGATAAGGGTCCATTTCCTAAACGCGTTGCTCAGGTATGGGTGGTGAAGGTTTGAGAACAGAACAATGAAACGGCCAGTATATCTTTAAGAAAAACAAAAAAGCTTCCGACCTGCCTGCCAGCAATGCTTTTTCTAAATATACACTGAGCTTCACATGTGCAGTTCAGTATACAATCATGGCGTCTGCCGGAAGCTGGTATAGATTAATTCTAGTGTACATGCATGGGAATAACATCATCCCGGCAAGAAGAAAATCAAGATGGCTGAAGACACTGAAACCAGAAAAAGACTAGTCGAAGATGTCAGTGGCAGCAAAAAAATACATGAGGAGGGGGGGGCTTTGCAGGTAAGTATACTTGCTTTGCGTATTATGCCAAAAACCCTGGTCCCCGAAGATAGGGTTGCCACCTTTTCTTCAAGTGAAACCTGAACACTCTAGTGACGCGCGGACATCTTTTTGGGAGAATTGATTGTGGCTTATTCATATGTAAATAGCGCCGCCCATTCACATGCAAATATCACAATTGAGACTGTTTTCTCAATTTTGGTTGCCCCTGTCTGCCTGACATCTTGTGTCCGGGTTTCAGCTGCCATGAAACCCGGACACAGCATTCAAAACCTGGACTGTCCGGGTGAATCCTGGACAGGTGGCAACCGTAACCGAAGACAGAGTTTAATTTCCCTTTAAATTATTTCTAAAGCTAAATCCATTGAGTGGAATTTATCAAAACAGGAGTAGACAAAATCTGGAGCAGCCGTGCATGGCAACCAATCAGCTTCTCTCTTTCATTTTCAAATCTTAACTGAACAAACTGAATAGAGAAGCTGATTGGTTGCCAAGCACAGCTGCTCCAGATTTTGTCTGCTTCAGTTTTGATAAATTCCCCTCATTGTGTCCTGTTCATTAGACACAAAAGGATGTGAGAGGAAATATCTCCAAAGTAATGGAAATCCTTTCTTAGACACTTGTCACCGCAGATGTCATCATTGGAGGATTTCTCCGATATTCCTGTTCTTGGGGCAACTTACATTTTTGGATTGTCCTTCACTTTCTGTTCTGGTGGCAGTGGTCAACCAGGACAAAAAGAGAGCATAGAGATCCCCACTAGGGATCAGCTTAGGTCCAGACTGAACCCAACCTGAAAGGAAACTCCTTCCACCACCATTATGAGCTACAGCCGGAGACGTTCCCTGTCCACAGCTGCACATAAGCAAAGGGCTGGAATGCAGTTATGTCATTGACATTTACCATTAAGCCACATTTACCTAATATGGCTATGTGGCTATATAAGGAATAGTAAATCACGTCAGCACAAGCATGCTATGATGTGGTAGCATGCATAGCGTATTAGAACATTGTGGTAGACTTACCTGCCAAAGCGATCCCCACCTCCTTCGACCGGTACTTCCATCTTCGTCCTGGTCGTCTTCCGGGTTTCCAGTCTTTGATTGGCCAGGCCTCAATAAATTAATGACGCATGGGAGTTACTTTATCTCAGCATATGTGGCTCAGTGTACAGGAAAGACAAACTGCAGACTGGAAGCTAGAAGCTTTTATAGTGGAATAGATTTACAGTGTCTCTTGTCACTAAAAGATCTTTGTTACATTTACAAATGTATGTGAAGCCACATTGAACAAGGCACCTCGGTGAAGTGTACTCCTACTACACCCTACTGAAGCTCCCGATACAGAGGACTATGGATAGATCTACAGCAATGTAATATGAAAACTATAAGGACATTGGTTAACGTTGTCATATCCTCATTTTCCAGATTAGTTCTTCTCAAAGCACAAAAATCAAGACTATTACATACTCCATAAGTGGGGAAGGAGCAGACAGGCCCCCAGTTGGAGTTTTCACCATTGACGCCAAAACTGGAATCCTAATGGTAACCAGACCCCTGGACAGGGAGGTGATTGATAAGTACCAGGTGAGTGCACACCTCTTCCATGCGCCATCTTCCAGTCATTGTCTGTGTCGGGAAAAATCTTTGTTGTAATACAATAGTGACATTCTACTCCTAAGAAATAATCAAATTCATATACGTATTATGGGCCTGCTGATGGTACATGGGGCCGGGGTTGGCAGCCTCCCTTCACTCATGGTAAATAATCTGTGGTCATTATACATTTTACTTGTATTTAGGGAGGTTTTATCGACCTTAGCTATGATTAGCAATAACCTGGAGGGCTTAAAGGAGAACTATGAGGTGAGTGCTTTTCACTCACCTCATAGCTCTAGCCGACCTGTGACAATGAGACTGTCACAGGTCGGCTCAGACTAGCAATTTACCCCTTGCTGAGAACTCTATATCTGGCCTGTATAAGCAGATACAATCACTGCGGACAATCCTTATCAGATCACCATCCTGGTGGTGAAATTGGCATTTGATGACCTGCTGGAGCAGTGCTGTCACTCCCTGGTAATGTGACAGAGCTCAGGCCTAGTGATTGGCTGATGCACCGTCCTGGGGAGCAGGATACATGCTCTCTTACACCCTGAAGTGCCAGGTGGCTGCAAGGTAATACAGGTAAGGTGAGTATAAGGGGGCAGGGGATGCACTTTGCACTGCATAGGCAAGGTGACAGTATCTCTATAAGCAATATCTGCCAAACTTCCAGTGGAACATGAAAAAAGAAATATGTCATAGACATCTCGGAATGTTTGGAACATATAAAACGTATTCTGTTACTAACTGTCTTTTAGCTGGAGGTGCATGCTTTGTCGGAAACGTGGAACGTGGAAGAGCCGAAGACATTCTTTGTTCATGTGAAAGATCAGAATGATAACTTTCCAGTCTTCACACAGACCATATTTGATGGCTTTGTGACAGAGGGATCCCCACCCGGTAAGTGCTGGTATTTGAGATGTTCCAGCTAGACTTTTCTGTGGGGTCCATTCATGTAACTGCAGGGGTAGCCAAACTACATATCCCACCATGCGTCTGCCTCAGGAAATCATGTCCGTGACTGTCAGAGTCTTGCAGTGCCTCATGGGACTTGTAGTTCAACAACAGCGGAAGGTCCAATGGGCACTAGAAGTTTTATCATATACAGTAGCTGAATTAAGGACTTTAAGAATCAACTCAGAAAATATACTGCATGGGATTTTGTTCATTAAAGGCCCAGAGTAGCAAAAAAACAATATATTTGGTGAGATCTCTGTCCTGCTGTGACATTATGAGGAACCTCTACCATCCCTGCTGGATTTCTTATGTATTGGCAATTATGGTAGTCGGATCTCAATTGTTGGAGTATCCAAGACATAAGATGGCAGGGGCTGACTCAGCCCACCAGGCTCTATAGATAACTAAAATGTCATTTTGGGTGGACTGGCTCTTTTTTATATAATGTTGTTAACTGTGAGATTCTACAAGGCAATAGTAAAGACCCCTAACCTGTGCTCACTGCTCAATCACCTATCCCAATTCCTGCAGAAGAGCTTCCTAAGCTAAGGGGTCTCCTGCTTGCTGCAGAAGAGCTTCTTAACCTAAGGGGTCTCTTGATTCCTGCAGAAGAGCTATCTA